>NC_086451.1:213398997-213720247 GCF_028390025.1 Pseudophryne corroboree
CTAGTCACTTCACGTTGCTACCAAGATGCATTTCCAGCAGAGAAAGACGCCCAACACTAGCAGAGTTGCATGGGACCTGGCACAACGGGCATTTTCGCAGAGATGGGGACCCATGTGCAGACTTTTGGTGGGCACCCTTCTCTTCACAGCGTAGTAAGCACCAGCATTGTGCCTGAGTCTACTGCGCATGAGCAGGTCTCCGAAAACATAGCACCTGCCATGTTCCGGAGACCAATTTCACTACTGCCATGTGCAGCGCCCAGTTTGGCTGCAATATTTGTTACGGCTGCAGCACTCAACACAGGACTCCAGAAAGGTAAGTATAACATGGGTGCAGTGTGTAAGGTGTGGGCCCCCCTGGACCCAGGGCCCCATGTGCACCACACACATTGCACCCATGATAGACATGCCATTAGGCTCACTCCCACCGGGCATCTCACGTTGCTTGTCGTATTGAGGCTAGATGTATAAGGAAACATCTGTATCTACCTAAAGTGAAGAGGCTGATGTCTGCATAGAAATTTGGTATGTTTACCAAGAGGAGCTCATTTGGTATCAGCACTTGGCACCAGCTCTGTCAGCCACTTCTACAAACATACAAAGTTAGTGGAAGGTGGGTTGTCCTTAAGAAAGACTATAGGGAATTAGGCAAGAAACTTATGGCAAGGACATCTAAAGTAATCTCCGAATTATTACCCGTGCCACGCGCTAGCCCAGGGAGACAGAGGGAGATTAGGGAGGTAAATGTGTGGCTTAGGGATTGGTGCAGGAAAGAAGCGTTTGTGTTCCTAGAACACTGGGCGGACTTCTCAGTCAAGCGCCATCTTTTTGTCATGATGGATTGCACCTGAATGAGGAGGGGGCAGCGGTGCTGGGGGGAAGGATGGTTAGAAGGTTGGAGGAGATTTTAAACTAGGAGCCTGGGGGGAGAGTTTAGCTAGAAATTACAGGTCATTCACTAAGAATAGCAGGGGTGGTGTTAGTGAACAAAACAGGGGAGGAGTAGGGGGGAGGAATAGAGCAGACGGCAAGGGTAGTAATATGGGAACTAAAAAGGGTTTTAGAATAACAGTATCCAACGACGATAACAGGTCATCTTTACTGCATAAGAATTACGATGTCCCTACCATAAGGGGAAATACATATCTCAATTGTATGTAAGTAAATGCTAGAAGCCTTACAGGTAAAAAGGGGGAACTAGAAATCCTCGCAGCAAGCAGGGAGTATGATAATATAGGCATTACTGAAACATGGTGGGACGAATCTCACGATTGGACAGTCAGTCTAGAGGGTTACACGCTTTACAGGAGAGACAGACTAAATAAACGGGGTGGAGGGGTATGTCTTTACGTAAAGCCATTTCTAAAACCTGTTATACGGGAAGATATTCAAGAAGGGACTGTAAATACTATTGAGACGTTATGGGTAGAAATTGCATGCTGGGGTAAAGGAATAAATAAGTTGTTATTGGGGTTATGCTACAGGCCACCTGGTATTAATGTGTCTGACGAGAAATTGTTACTGAACCAAATCGAAAGAGCAGCAGGAGTAGGAGAGTAGGAGACATAGTAGTGATGGGAGACTTTAATTATCCTGAGATAAACTGGAAAATCAATTCATGTGATACTGCTAGGGGCAATATGTTTTTAAACATGCTAAATGATAATTACTTAGTTCAATTAATCGAGGAACCAACTAGGTACAATGCAATCTTAGACCTGGTATTAACTAACAATGGGGAATTGGTATCAAAAATTGAAGTAGGAGAGCCCATAGGTAACAGCGACCACAATATGGTCACATTCGATATCAGTTTTCATAAGCAGTCCTATACTGACTCATCTAGGACTCTAAACTTTAGCAAAGCCAACTTTGACATGATGAAGGAAGTATTAAGGGACATCGAATGGAAAATTCTTTTTCAAGGAAAAAATACTACAGAGAAATGGGATGTATTAAAATCACTGCTAATTAATCATACTCGTAAATTTATTCCCACCAGCAGCAAAAAAAGGAATAAAAATCCCAAACCAGTGTGGTTTAACAATAATATAAAGGAATTAATGGACAAAAAAAAAACGAGCATTTAAAAAATACAAATCTAAGGGGGATGCAAAGTCATTTCAACACTATAAGGACTGTAACAAAATATGCAAAAAAGGAATGAGTGGCTAAAGTAGAAACTGAAAGACTAGTAGCAAAGGAAAGCAAAGCGAATCCCAATTTTTTTTTTAAGTACATCAACAGTAAGAGACTAAAGAAGGAGAGTATAGGCCCTTTAAAGGACAAGTGGGGAGTCTTAATCAAAAATGATAATGACATAGCAAACAAACTAAACAAGTTTTTTTCAATGGTATTTACCAGAGAGGACCAAATGCTGGGTCTAACACAAAATCTCAAAAAAAGATAATGTCCCACTGCTAAATGCTTATTTGTGTGAGGAGGTAGTCTGTGACCGATTAAAAAAGTTAAAGATTAATAAGTCACCTGGTCCTGATGGAATTCACCCGAGGGTTCATATGGAGCTGCACGCTGAACTAGCAAGACCTCTATTTTTGATCTTCATTGATTCGGTTAAATCGGGTATGGTTCAAAAGGACTGGCGGATAGCGGAGGTAGTGCCGATATTTAAAAAGGGGAGCAAAGCTGAACCAGGTAATTATTGACCAGTTAGTCTTACATCTATAGTGGGGAAAGTATTGGAAGGTATTCTAAGGGACAGTATTCAAAAGTTCCTTGAAGCAAATAAGGTCATTAAAAGAAACCAACATGTCTTTGTGAAGGACAGATCATGTCAGACCAACTTACTTGGCTTTTATGAAATAGTAAGTGCGAACCTGGATCAGGATAAGGCGGTGGATATAATCTTTTTAGACTTTCCTAAAGCTTTCGACACTGTACCACACATGCGTCTTATCTATAAGCTACAAGAAATAGGGCTAGGGAGCACAATATGCACTTGGGTCAGTAATTGGTTAGATAATAGGGAGCAGCGCATTGTGATCAATGGATCATTTTCAAATTGGAGTAAAGTACTAAGTGGTGTGCCACAAGGGTCTGTACTTGGACCACTTTTGTTCAACATTTTCATCAACGACCTAACAGTAGGTCTAGAGAGCACCGTGGAAATTTTCGCAGACGATACCAAATTGTGGAAGGTTATAAATATGGAGGGGGATGCGGAGTCTCTTCAGAATGACTTAACTAAACTGGAAGCATGGGCAGCAAAATGGAGAATGAGATTCAACACAGACAAGTGTAAGGTAATGCATTGTGGGGGCAAGACCAAAAATTACACCTACATACTAAATGGGGTAATATTAGGGGATTCTGTACTGGAAAAAGACTTAGGGGTTCACATAGATAACAAATTAAGCAACAGTACCCAAAGTAGGAGTGCAGCAAAGAAGGCTAATAAGATATTAGCATACATAAAATGGGGAATTGATGCAAGGGACGAGAGTATTATACTCCCATTATATAAATCACTAGTGAGGCCACATCTTGAATACTGTGTGCAGTTTTGGGCACCATATTACAAAAAGGATATCCTGGAGCTAGAAAAGGTTCAGAGGCGGGCGACCAAACTAATCAAGGGCATGGAGACGCTGGAATACGAGGAAAGGCTTGCAAGGCTAGACATGTTTACATTGGAAAAGAGGAGACTAAGAGGGGACATGATCAACATCCACAAATATATAAGGGGTCAATACACAGAGCTTGGGAGGGACCTGTTTTCTATATGATCAGCACAGAGAACACGTGGTCACTCGCTTAGGTTAGAGGAGAGGAGTTTCCGCACTTTGAGGGGAAAAGGTTTTTTCACAGTAAGGACAATACGTGTTTGGAATTCCCTGCCTGAGAGAGTAGTAACTGCGGACTCAGTCAACACCTTTAAGAATGGGTTAGATAAATTCCTATTGGATAAAGATATTCATGGTTATGGTGTGTAGGCACGCATTATAGTTAATTTAACTAGTCCTAACATAAAAATAACTAGTCCTATAATAAGACTGCATAGGAGACCACAAATAGGTTGAACTCGATGGACAATTGTCTTTTTTCAACCTTATACCCCTTTTCCACTAGCTCAAAAAACACGGGTAAATGCACGGGGGCGCGCATTTACCCGTATTTTTGGCAAGTGGAAAAGGGTAAACCCGGATCAAGTGACCCGTGAAACCTACCCGGCTATTTACCTGGGTAGGACACGGGAATGATCCGGGTAGGGTGTAGTGTAAACGGGAGCCGTGTCGATGCGACACGGCTCCCGTTTACACTGTATGGATGGGCGGCGCTGGGAGATCATGTGATCTCCCTGCGCCGCCCCTGCCGTGTAGCTAGAAGCGTCACCAACCCGGCATATGCCGGGTTGTGACTGCTAATGGGAAAGGGACCGAGCACGGGTCGCAGCAGGGGGCAGCTCCCGTGTCAGGCTCCCGGCTGCGACCCGTGCTCGTAGGTGTAAAAGGGGTATAAGTTACTATGTTACTATGTATGTTACTCTCGTGAATATACAGTGCATCCGGAAAGTATTCACAGGGCTTCACTTTTTCCACATTTTGTTATGTTACAGCCTTATTCCAAAATGGAATAAATTAATTTTTGTCCTCAAAATTCTACACACAATACCCCATAATGACAACGTGAAAAAAGTTTTTTTTAGATTTTTGCTAAATTATTAAAAATAAAAAAACTAAGAAATCACATGTACATAAATATTCACATCCTTTGCCATGAAGCTCAAAATTTAGCTCAGGTGCATCCTGTTTCCACTGATCGTACTTGAGATGTTCCTACAGCTTAATTGGAGTCCACCTGTGGTAAATTCAGTTGATTGGACATGATTTGGAAAGACACACACCTGTCTATATACGGTCCCACACTTGACAGTGCATGTCTGAGCACAAACTAAGCATGAAGTCAAAGGAATTGTCTGTAGACTTCCAAGACAGGATTCTCTCGAGGCACAAATCTGAGGAAGGATACAGTAAAATATCTTCTGCTTTGAAGGTCCCAATGAGCATAGTGAAATAAATGGAAGAAGTTTGGAACCTCCAGGACTCTTCCTCGAGCTGGCCGGCCGCCTAAACTGAGTGATCGGGGAGAAGGGCCCTAGTCAGGGAGGTGACCAAGAACCCGATGGTCACTCTGTCAGAGCTACAGCATTCCTCTGTGTAGAGAGGAGAACCTTCCAGAAGGACAGCCATCTCTGCAGCATTCCACCAATCAGGCCTGTATAGTAGAGTGGCCAGACGGAAGCTACTCCTTAGTAAAAAGCACATGGCAGCCTGACTGGAGTTTGCAAAAATGCATCTGAAGGACTCTCAAACCATGAGAAACAAAATTCTATGGTGTGATGAGACAAAGATTGAACTCTTTGGTGTGAATGCCAGGCGTCGTGTTTTGCGCTCATCACCAGGCCAATACCATCCCTACAGTGAAGCATGGTGGTGGCAGCATCATGCTGTGGGGATGTTTTTCAGCGACAGGAACTGGGAGACTAGTCAGGATAGAGGTTAAGATAAATGCAGCAATGTACAAAGACATCCTGGATAAAAACCTGCTCCAGAGCGCTCTTGACCTCAGACTGGGGTGATGGTTCATATTTCAGCAGTACAACGACCCTAAGCACACAGCCAAGATATCAAAGGAGTGGCTTCAGGACAACTCTGAATGTTCTTGAGTGGCCCAGCCAGAGCCCAGACTTGAATCCGATTTTGAACATCTCTGGAGAGATCGAAAAATGTCTGTGCACCGACGCTTCCCATCCAACCTGTTGGAGCTTGACAGGTGCTGCAAAGAGGAATGGGCAAATTGCCCTAATATAGGTGTGCCAAGCTTGTGGCATCATATTCAAAAAAACTTGAGGCTGTAATTGCTGCCAAAGGTGCATCAGCAAAGTATTGAGCAATAGCTGTGAATACTTATGTACATGTGATTTCTTAGTTTTTTATTTTTAATAAATTAGCAAAAATTTTAAAAAATTTTTTTTCACGTTGTCGTTATGGTGTATTGTGTGTAGACTTTTGACGGAAAAAATTAATTTATTCCATTTTGTATACTATATGTATACTATGTGGCTGGAGCTCATGCACTTATAATTACAGAGCTTAAACGGACTTGGCCATTGTTTTGGGAATTGTATTAAAGATCTTGATTGAGGCAGGGTTCATGCCGAGGAGGAGTCAGCCACTGCCCCACCAGCTGCAAATTGCTTTTCCCCTCTCAGTTACAGATCCCTATTATTGCAGTATAAACCCGGCTAATATAGTGGTGAGAATTAGTTATTAGCAAATTATGCACTGTTATCTGTGGATATATTGTTCTATTAAGACTGTATGAAGATATATTTTACCTAATTGGTCTGTATAATTAGGTGACATATTCATTAGGTTATGTCATTTGGAGGTTTCAGTAACATTTATGTAGTTATTGTGTGTATCGTTTTATGCATTTTTTGAAGAAAAAAAACCCAACTTATCATTGTTTACCATGTTTCCTATTACTTTATTAGAGCGCTGTGTATATTTTACTATTGTATTATTTTCGAACTGGCTACTCTCACACAGCTGCCTAAAACTGATTGAGTGCCTACCCCTGAAACAGGCTTGATATGAATAAAATACTGCTTTCCAGTACTTTCCTGTGCTTCTGGACATCCTTGACTGTGAAAAGGGACCACTGGGGAACACGCCTGACCAGGGGCGGAACTGTGGGAGGCAGTGGAGTCGGCTGCCGCCGGGCTCCTGACCACAAGGGGGCGCATCTCCTCCACTGTCTCCCGCAGCCTGAGAACTGCGCTGCTATTGTGGACGGAGGAGCAGTCACTGACACGGAAGCTGCCTCCTGTAGGGAGAGATGGCACTGGCTGCAGCTAGGGGGAGCTCCAGAGCACAGCTCCTCTTCTAGCCAGCCGAGGGAAGCTCTCTGCTCCGTCAGCCTGATGATGAAAGCCAAAGGTAGACACTGTGTGGGGGGTAGGGGAGAGGTGTATTTGGGGGGAAGCACTGTGTTTTGTGTGTGCTTGTTTTTAAGTGAGGTGTGTGTGTGTTTTTAATGAAAGTTGTGCATTCAAGTAAAAGGCATGTGTGTGAGTGATGTGTGTGTGTGTAAGTGAGAGACATGTGTATGTAAGTGAGAGGCATGTATGTGTGTGTAAGTGGGAGGCATGTGTATGTAAGAGAGACTTGTGTGTGTAAGTGAAAGAGACGTGTGTGTGTGTGTGTGTTTAAGTGAATGAGGCGTTTGTGTTTTTTTTATATATATATCTAGTGTTCACGCTAGGTGTCTGCACCTTTTTTTAGACAGATGAGTCCCACCCTGCCCGTTTTTGTGCGCCCTACCAACCCGCCGTTTTCTGCCTGCCGTACCCCGCCACGCCGCCAGACCCAGCCGTGCGCCGCCGGACCCGGTAAGCACATGAGAGTCCCCCTGGGCTAAATTAACCTTGTAAGTATTTTGCAGCTGTAAACTTCAATCTCAGTGCTCTCTACCTGGTGCAGTGTGCCTCAGTGCTCTCTACCTGGTGCAGTGTGCCTCAGTGCTCTCTACCTGGTGCAGTGTGTCTCAGTGCTCTCTACCTGGTGCAGTGTGCCTCAGTGCTCTCTACCTGGTGCAGTGTGCCTCAGTGCTCTCTACCTGGTGCAGTGTGCCTCAGTGCTCTCTACCTGGCGCAATGTGTATAACGTGCTCTATCTGTCGCAGTGTGTAGGAGGTTCTATCTGGTGCAATGTGTATTAGGTGCACTACCGTGTGGTGTAATGTGAATTGCCACTATTATGAAACAACGCCGCTAGATTTTTGGAGCGCGCCTTCGGCGCGGACTGTCCATGTTTTGGCCCATAGGTATGGGAGCACCAAGCATTATAGTATGTACCTAAGTTTGCCCATCCCTCCCCGTGATCAGCACCCTGCCGTAAAAAAAATCCTACAGTGAACACTAATTATATCGGCACACCACTGCGCCAAAGCATCTCCATCGAGACCTGCTGGCGGGTGAGGGAGCACTGTAGGTGTACTATAATGGTATGCTGGTGTCTGTTTTATTGTAATAACTGACTTGGTGTGCATCCACTTTGTATGTGTATCTATATTACTACTGGGAAAGGTACCTGAGCACGCTGCTACTGTTCACCCTTAGTGCCGGATAGCTACATATGGTATGTGTGTGTATGTGTATATGTAGGGGGGCACCAACATTTATCATGCCTCCGGGCGACTGGGACGAACTTACGCCACTGCGCCTGACGGAGCCACATGCAGGGTTTTGCTCCCGGGAAATACCTTGCATTCATAACACCTGCGGCTCCGATTATCATCTTGGTAGGACTTTGTTTCCCATGTTGGGTTCTGTTTTTGTCTCACTTTTAATCATTGTGTAGTAATAAAATTCATATTTTATTCATATCAAACCGGTACATTACATTTTATTGAGAAAATAGAAGTTCCTGCAAAAAGTGTAGCATTGGATTAGCGCTAAGTGGGAGGAGTCACTTTAACAATTTTTGTAAAAGTAATTAGAAGCCTTACTGTAGGACTTAATGTGTAATGGGCATTACGGTGTGTGGCATAATGTATCACGGACATTGCGGTGTGTGTCATAATGTGTCACAGGCATTACGGTGTGTGGCATACTATATATCACGGGCATTGTGGTATGTGGTATAATGTCTCAGGGGCATTGCAGTGTGGCACAATGTATAACGGGCATTGCGGTGTGTGGCATAGGGTATAACGGGCATTGCGATATGTGTCACAGGCATTACAGTGTGTGGTATACTACAGTATATCACGGGCATTGTGGTACAGGTTGAGTATCCCTTATCCAAAATGCTTGGGACCAGAGGTATTTTGGATATGGGATTTTTCCATATTTTGGAATAATTGCATACCATAATGAGATATCATGGTGATGGGACCTAAATCTAAGCACAGAATTCATTTATGTTGCATATACACCTTATACACACAGCCTGAAGGTAATTTTAGACAATATTTTTTATAACTTTGTGCATTAAACAAAGTGTGTCTACATTCACACAATTCATTTATGTTTCATATACACCTTATACACACAGCCTGAATGTCATTTAATACAATATTTTTAATAACTTTGTGTATTAAACAAAGTTTGTGTACATTGAGCCATCAAAAAACAAAAGGTTTCACTATCTCACTCTCACTCAAAAAAGTCCGTATTTCGGAATATTCCGTATTTCGGAATATTTGGATATGGGATACTCAACCTGTATGTGGTATAATGCCTCAGGGTCATTGCAGTGTGTGGCATAATGTATCACGGACATTGCGGTGTGTGTCATAATGTGTCAGGCATTACGGTGTGTGGTATACTATATCACGGGCATTGTGGTATGTGGTATAATGTCTCAGGGTCATTGCGGTGTGTGTCATAATGTGTCTCAGACATTGTATGTGCTATAATGTATCAGGGGAATTGCAGTGTGTAGCATAATGTATAACGGGCATTGTGATTCCTGTCATAATGTGTCACAGGCATTACGGTGTGTGGCATAATGTGTCGGGGGCATTACAGTGTTTGCATATTGTGTCATGTGCATTATTGTGTGTGGCATAATGTCTAAGGGCCATTGCAGTATGTGGCATAATGTATACTGGGCATTACTATAAGGAGGAAAAATGACAAATAATGTAAGGGGCATGAATCAGGATTATTTTACTTTCCTGTGGTGGCCAACGTCTGGGCGTGCAGGTTGCAAAACTGGGGTATAAGGTAGTCTTTTCCTGCAATGCCACGCCCCTTTATGCGAAGCCGTGCCCATTTCAACGAAGCCACACCCCTTATTTGCGGCGCGCGCGCAGGTTTATCCCTTTACTAGTGCCAATTATGGGGGGGGGGGGGGGGGAGGCGCCAGAGAATTTTTTGGCTTGGGGGAGAAAAATTTCTAGTTACGCCACTGGTATGGGTTCATCATCTTCTACATCCATGAGCTTTCTGAACTGCCCTAGCTCTTTGCACCACTTTCTGGCCACAGCCAATCACCAACCGGCTGTGAGAATAAAAAGCAGGAAGTCAGTAATACTTTGGCCAACTTATTTTGGTTCAACACTTGATCTAGCTGCTTCCTGTTGCTGATTGCTTTTGAATTTACTGGACTTTGACTTTGTGTGATTATGATTCCTGCTCTGATACTTCTGGCCAGGACCGTATTATCCATTAGACTGACTACTCTGAAGCTTACTGGATTATACTGATAATAGAGGGAGCTGCACATGGTAATAAATGTGGAGAGTGGGAGACTAGTTACTTGTGCAGCAGGAAGGAGGTAGCGGTCCTGCTAACAATAGCAGGTTAAGGGAAACCTAAAGCTGTGGGTGACTGCGCTACGCATCGCGGCAATGCCACAATACGCAGCTTACCGCAGCAAATATGTTAGAGGACAAATCTGTATGTACATCTTTGAGAGAGATAAAGTGGACGGAGATAAAGTACCAACCAACCAAACAGCTCCTGTCATTTTTCAAACCCAGCCTGTAACATGGTAGTTAGGAACTTATTGGCTGGTCCATCTACTTTATCTCTCTCCAAGGCTTAGTACATAATTGTATATTGGTGTCCATGTAAATACTCAAAGAGTAAATGATGGCAGTAGTGGGGTAAAGCTAAATAACAGCTGTAGTGGGGTGACTGCTTTAAGTGCTGGAGTGGGGCCTGAATTACCTGAAGCCGAGGGGCCCGGTCATGGGTTAATAGTACAGCCTGCCCCTGGTTATGTTGCTAAGGCTCTGCTTAATCATTTGGCTATGTATTACATCCCTGCTTGTACACCTGTGCACTAGAGCATGAGTGAGTCACCAGGTCCCGTGTGACTCTACTAACATCAGACGTCTTAACCGCAATGATACTTGTATATCTATGTGCGAATGAGTCTGTATATGAAGCACAATGGAACTTGGCATGGAAAAATATGGCGGCCGCTGCATCATAGCACAATCTATAGAGTATCAGATAAACAAGTGTTGCAAATCATATTGATCAGTGCAGTCTCCTGTTATGGCCTAATTACATTGAATTGCACCTGAGATGCATTTTTGGCCGAAAAAGTTGAACGGGATCTGGCATGCTGAGAGGGGCTGTTTGGTGTCACTGCTGCAATGGTGTATGCGTGCACATCTGTATAGCTGTATAGATGACTTTTTATTTGTCAAACACATTTTCACTTATTGTCAGTATATCAGTGGCGGAATTAGCACCAGTGCAGCCAGTGTACTGCACCGAGGCCTGGCGCGTTGAAGGGGCCCACAGCCGGTGGCATTTCAATGAGTCACACTGACTCATTTACATACCACTGCCATCACCGGCACGTCCCGCTGCTCAGTAACGCTGCGCTGCTAAGCTGCTGCTGTCCATGTCAGCTGCGCAGCAGTTCAGGCTCGCCTGGAGAGGGAGGAGGGGCTGTGCTCTCCTCACCTTTTAGCTCCTCCCCTTTCCTACATTTCCCCTCCTACCACACCGTTTCTGGGAGGGAGGAAAGGAGGAGCGTGGCAGTTACAGGCATTTCCCTCTGCAGCAGCAGCCCCTTGCTAACCACGTGACTACGCTACCAGCATGGGCGTGTGATTAGCACTGGCCGGTCACCCGCCAGCGGGGCTGACCTGGTTATGCCGCCCTCCCTTCTCCTCTGGCCCCTGGATGTAAGTGAGCTGCCGCCCTGTCCCCTTCCTCCATGTGGGCATCAGATCCCAGTGTGCCCCTGCTGTGGGGTCTGTGTGCCCATGCTGGGGTAAGCAGTATGCCACTTCTGGAGGGGCTGTCTGCCACTGCTGGGGAGGCTGTGTGTAATGCTGTGGGGAGGATGTGTGCCCTTGTTGTGTGTGTGTGTGTGTGTGTAGGGGGGGGGGGGGGTTGCTGTGTGTCCTTGCTTTGAGACGCTGTGTGCCCCTGCTATGGGAGGCTGTGTGCCCCTGCTATGTGTGCTGCACCATCCCCAGCTTTTGGCTGGCATGTCATGGTCACCTCTATTCAGTCTGCCCTCATGCACCTTTATTCAGGACCTTATATGCCCCCGTGACCGCAGCAGAGTGAGATTAGTGGGTGCATTCATGTCTGGTCAGCCTCTCCCCATCACTCTCTCCCTCGCCCTGTCACTAACTGCCCCTCCCTGTCACCGTCTGCCTTTCCTCGTCCCCCACAGCCTTTCCCCATCACTCTCTACCTCACCCTGTCACTCTCTGTATCTAACCATCGCCCTCTCCCCATCCCCCACAGCCTTTCCCCATCACTCTCTACCTCACCCTGTCACCCTCTGTCTCTACATATCACCCTCTGCCTGTCACCATCTCCTCGTCCCCCACAGCGTCTCCCCATCACCCTCTACCTCGCCCTGTCACCCTCTGTCTCTATCCATCACCCTCTCCTCATCCCCCACAGCCTCTCCCCATCACTCCCTACCTCTCACTGTGACCCACACTGCCTCTCCCTGTCATCCACTCCCCATCAACCTCTGCCACTCCTCGTCCTCCAGAGTTCCTCCCCATCACTCTACCTCTCCCTGTCACCAACTGTCTCTCCTCATCACCCTCTCCTTGTCCCCCACAGTCTCTCCCCATCACTCTCTCTACCTTGCCCTGTCACTCTGTCTCTAACCATCACCCTCTCCCCGTCCCCCACAGCCTTTCCCCATCACTCTCTACCTCGCCCTGTCACCCTCTCCTCATCCCCCACAGACTCTCCCCATCACTCCCTACCGCTCTCTGTGACCCACTGCCTCTCTCTGTCATCCACTCCCTATCAACCTCTGCCCCTCCTCATCCACCACAGCTTCACTCTACCTCTCCCTGTCACCAACTGTCTCTCCTCATCACCCTCTCCTTGTCCCCCCCAGTCTCTCCCCATAACTCTCTACCTTTCCCTGTGACCCACTGCCTCTCCCTGTCACCCTCTGCCACTCCTCGTCTCCCATGGTTTCTCTCCATCACTCTACCTCTCCCTGTCACCAACTGTCTGTCCCCATCACCCTCTACCCTCTCCTTGTCCCCCACAGTCTCTCCCCATCACTCTCTACCTCTCCCTGTGACCCACTGCCTCTCTGTCATACGCCAGGGGCAGCGTGGCTGCTGGTCCGTTTGGCGGTGCTCACCTCCGGCGGTCCTCGGGTCCCGGCGTCTGGCTGGCGCGGCTCCCGGCGGTTCCCCGGGGCGTGGGCGCCGCCATTACAGCCGGCGTCACGTGGGCGGGGAGCAGGTGATGTCACTAACCCGCTTCACCAATCCAGTGGAGGCGGGAGTTTCAAAACCAGACGCCGGGCAGAGCCTCGGCGCCTGAGTATCGTCTCTTTTCTGAAGTGGATGCCAGAGCTCCCGTACGCAGTGTGTACCCCAGCAGCTATACTCCAGTGCAACTAGCATTCAGGGTGCCTTCCTGCAGCACAGTCTCCAGTGATCCGAGCAACTAGTGTGTTCCCCTGCAGTGCAGTTGCCAGCGCTCCCTGGATTCAGCATGGCCTGCGGGCCGAACCAACTTTAGTGTTTCCAGCGTTCAGTGTCAATCACCATCGCTCACAAGTTCTTCATTCATCAGTGTTTGTAAACATCGCTCACAAATTCTTCAGTGTCATCCACCATCGCTCACAAGTTCTTCATTCATCAGTGTTTGTAAACATCGCTCACAAATTCTTCAGTGTCATCCACCATCGCTCACAAGTTCTTCATTCAACAGTGTTTGTAAACATCGCTCACAAATTCTTCAGTGTCATTCACCATCGCTCACAAGTTCTTAATTCAACAGTGTTTGTAAACATCGCTCACAAATTCTTCAGTGTCATTCACCAGTTCTTCATTCATCAGTGTCTTTAAACATCGCTCACAAGTTCTTCATTCATCAGTGTCCTTAAACATCGCTCACAAGTTCTTCATTCATCAGTGTCTTTAAACTTCGCTCACAAGTTCTTCATTCATCAGTGTCCTTAAACATCGCTCACAAGTTCTTCATTCATCAGTGTCTTTAAACATCGCTCACAAGTTCTTCATTGACCAGTGCTTTTAAACATTGCTCACAAATTCTCCAGTAGCCTTTGACATTGCCCACAAGTCCACTTTCTTTCATGTGTCACTGTATTGCTCTTTTCCATTAATAAAGTTCCTCAGCATTTTTTCACCAATCCTAACTATCAGAGTCTTGTATGAGGAAATCCTATATCCGACCATCCCTGCTCCGACCCAGCTGTGGTTCCTCTTCCCGACCATCGGAAGAACCTCCGAGTCCACAACATCCCCAACCCAGGTCAGTGACAGTGACAGTATACTCAGGCCACATGGACCCGGGGGATCGGAACCCAGAGGCAAGCGCCATCCAGGACCTGGTTTCTCGAGTTCAAAGTCAGGAGGCGGCACAGAGCCAGGTGATGCAGTATCTCCAGGAGTTATCCGGCCAGCTGGATCAGATTCAGGCTTCTCTGGCTTCAGTAGTTCCGGCTCGAGCTCCAGTACCCGCTCCTGTGGTTGTCCCTAGTAATGTTCAATCCCTGTCTGGAACCAGGTCACGCCTACAGCTTCCCACTCCTTCTCGCTATAATGGGAATCCAAAGAATTGCCGTGGTTTTCTCAACCAATGCGAGGTACATTTTGAACTTCTCTCACACAACTTCCCCACAGATCGGTCCAAGGTGGCGTACATTATTTCCTTGCTTGAAGGTTCAGCGTTGGATTGGGTGTCTCCGTTATGAGAGCGGTCTGACCCGTTGGTTTCCAGTTACACCAATTTCATCACGTCATTCCGAAGGATCTTCGATGAGCCCGGCAGAACGACCGCTGCTTCTTCGGACTTGCTCAGAGTCCGACAAGGCTCCCGTTCAGTGGGACAGTATGTGATTCATTTCCAAACCATAGCCTCAGAACTGCGCTGGAATAATGATGCTCTCCTGGCCGCTTTCTGGAATGGGCTCTCCGACCGTCTAAAAGACGAACTGATCACTAGGGATCTGCCAGATTCCTTAGAACACTCTGTGTAAAGGTGGATCTTCGTATGCAGGAACGAGGTGGCGAACGTAGTCGGTCAGAACGATCCAGATTCCGGTCTCTCCCGTCTAAGCAAACGGTCACCCCAAGTCCAGACGAACCTATGCAAATTAATTGATCTCGGCTGTCCCCGGAAGAACGACAGCGCCGTCGTGAGGGTAGACTCTGCCTCTACTGTGGAGCTGCGGATCACTTTCTCAAGTTTTGTAAGTCCCGTCCGGGAAACGGGCAGTCCTAGCTTGTTCCGGAGGAGTCGAGTTAGGGGTTACATCTAAACCTTCTCCGACAGTGGACTGTTTACTCTCCGTGTCTCTGTTTTCTGGGTCTAAAGCCAAACCTGTTAAGGCTCTTCTGGACTCCGGGGCTGCAGGGAATTTAGTTTCTCTTTCTTGTGTCCAAAAACTGGGTTTACAGTTACAGTCCGTCAAACGACCTATTACGTTGACTGCCATCAATGGTACCCAAATTTCTAATGGTCTTATTTCAAGTCGCACAGTGCCAATCAAGCTGCAGGTTGGAGCTCTACATCTGGAGTTCCTAGTGATTCGGGAGATGCCTCACGATCTGGTTCTTGGTCTTCCTTGGCTTAAAGTACACAATCCTCACGTCAACTGGAAGTCGTCACAAATAGTATCCTGGAGTTCATTTTGTCATTCTAATTGTCTCACACCTGTCTACCCGCTCCGTGTATCTTCCAAGTCGGATGAGGAGCTCATTCCGGAGGTCTATCGGGAGTTCACAGACGTGTTTTCGGAACAGGCGGCCGATCAGTTACCACCCCATAGACCCTGGGACTGTCCCATTGAGCTTATCCCAGGGAAAATGCCACCCCGGGGATGCACTTATCCCTTATCATTACCCGAGACCCAAGCCATGTCGGACTATATCAAGTCTGATCTGCAGAAAGGATTCATTCGCCCCTCTACCTCCCCGGCGGGAGAAGGCTTCTTTTTTGTGAAGAAGAAGGACGGAGGGTTGAGACCATGTATTGACAACCGCGGCTTAAATGATATCACCATTAAAAACAAATATCCTTTGCCGCTCATCACGGAGCTATTTGATAGAGTTCGCGGAGCCCATGTCTTCACTAAGCTCGACTTAAGGGGAGCCTATAATTTGATACGTATTCGACAGGGGGACGAATGGAAGACGGCCTTCAATACCAGGGACGGGCATAACGAATATCTGGTAATGCCGTTTGGCCTCAACAATGCCCCTGCCGTCTTCCAAGGATTTGTGAATGAAATCTTCCGAGATATGTTATACCTAAGTGTAGTGGTATACTTGGATGACATTCTGATATTTTCTAAGAATCTCACAGAGCAGAGTTCAGGTAAAGGTGGTACTTCTTCGTCTTCGAAGGAATCATCTTTATGGCAAGATCTCCAAATGTACCTTTGAGGTTCCTTCAATTCCATTTCTTGGTTACGTCATCTCAGGTATCTTGGTTACGTCATCTCAGGTACGGAGCTTCGCATGGATCCGGAAAAACTTACTGCTATTCGGGACTGGACTCAGCCTCTTTCCTTGAAAGCGGTACAAAGATTTCTGGGTTTTGCAAATTACTACCAGAAATTCATAAAGGGATTCTCTACCATTGTGGCACCTATTACTGCCCTATCCAAAAAGGGGTCTGACCCAAGTCACTGGTCTTCTGAAGCTGTAGCAGCACTCGCCCGGCTGAAAGCAGCCTTTATGTCCGCTCCGGTACTCCAGCAACCAAATTTTTCAAAACCATTCTTCTTGGAGGTTGATGCTTCCTCAGTCGGCATCGGTGCCGTGCTTTCACAGTACTCCTCTGATGGGAAGTTACATCCATGTGGTTTCCATTCTCGCAAGTTCTCTCCTGCTGAACGAAACTACACCATCGGAGACCAGGAACTCTTAGCAATAAAATCTGCCCTGGAAGAATGGAGATATCTATTAGAAGGTGCTAAACACCTAATTACGATTTACACCGATCACAAGAACTTGCTGTATCTCAAGACAGCCCAGTGCTTGAATCCCCGTCAAGCTAGATGGGCACTCTTCTTAACTCGATTCTCGTTTGTCATTAAGTACCGGGCCGGGACTTTTAACACTAAGGCTGATGCTCTATCTCGTTCCTTGACGGCTTCAGATGAGGAGAATTCCGTTGGAAAGGCTTTGATTCTCAGTCCAGTTTCTATTTCGGCAGCTGCCACCGCTTTGGGTCCTCCTCCTGGGAGAATGTCTGTACCAGCTGAATTTCGACTGAAGTTGCTGCAGTGGGCTCATACTTCCAAGTTTTCCGGTCATCATGGATTTAAAAAAATGTGGGAGTTTCTACGAAGGTCATACTGGTGGGACACTATGAAGAAGGACATACAAGATTATGTCAACTCATGTCCTCAATGTGCTCAGCACAAAATTCTTCGTCTGCCTCCTGCAGGGTTGCTTCATCCACTGTCCTTTCCTAAGAGGCCTTGGATCCATATTTCTATGGACTTTGTCACCGAATTGCCCCTCTCCAAGGGTCACAATACCGTCTTGGTGATTATTGACCGCTTTTCTAAGATGGCACATTTTGTTCCTTTGACCGGGTTACCGTCAGCTCCCAAATTGGCTTTATTATTTATCCGTGAACATTTCCGCCTGCATGGGTTACCTCAGGAAATAGTCTCTGATCGGGGGGTGCAGTTCACTGCAAGATTCTGGAGGGCCCTCTGTTCAGCCTTACAAATAAAACTTAAGTTTTGATCTGCCTATCATCCTCAGACCAATGGGCAAACTGAACGTGTCGATCAAGATTTAGAGACTTTTCTCCGCGTTTATCTCTCTCCTTCGCAAGATGATTGGGTGGAACTGTTGCCCTGGGCCGAGTTTGCCCATAATCATTTGTACCACCATTCCACTGGTGAGTCCCCATTCTTCATTAATTATGGATTCCATCATCAAGTTCCAAAATTACCCGTCTGTCCTCCGGAAGATGTTCCTGCTGCAGCCTCTATTCTTCGGCACTTCAGTCAAATCTGGAGTAGGGTTCACGTTAACCTCAAGAAAATCTCCGGCCGCTACAAATTCTTTGCGGATAGGAAGCGACGGGCAGCTCCCCAATACAAAGTTGGTGATAGAGTATGGCTCTCTACCCGCAATCTCCGTTTAAGAGTGCCCGCTATGAAGTTTGCCCCGAGGTTCATTGGTCCTTATCCCGTGTTGCAAGTTCTGAACCCGGTTGTCTGCAAATTGGGTTTGCCTTCCCACTTTCGGGTACCAAATTCCTTCCATGTCTCTCTCCTTCGTCCCCTTATTTTAAATCGGTTCCATTCAGAGTCCCCTAGGCCAAATTCTGTAGAGACTGAAGCCAGAACGGAATTTGAAATTAAAGCTATTCTTGACTCTCGTTATCTTCACAAGAATCTGCAGTACTTGGTAGAATGGAAAGGTTATGGCCCTGAGGAGAGGAGCTGGGTCAAAGCTACTGAAGTTACGGCTCCCCGACTGGTGCGGATCTTTCATTCCAGACATCCAACAAAGCCCGGGAAGTGTCCAGGGGCCACTCCTGGAGGAAGGGGTACTGTCACACGCCAGGGGCAGCGTCCGCTGCGCTTATCCCTGTGTGGCTGCTGGTCCGTTTGGCGGTTCTCGCCTCCGGCAGTCCTCGGGTCCCGGCATCTGGCTGGCGCGGCTCCCGGCGGTTCCCTGGGGTGTGGGCGCCGCCGTGGGCGGGGAGCAGGTGATGTCACTAACCCGCTTCACCAATCCAGTGGAGGCGGGAGATTCAAAACCAGACGCCGGGCAGAGCCTCGGCGCCTGAGTATCGTCTCTTTTCTGAAGTGGATGCCAGAGCTCCCATACGCAGTGTGTTCCCCAGCAGCTATACTCCAGGGCAACTAGCATTCAGGGTACCTTCCTGCAGCACAGTCTCCAGCGAGCCGAGCAACTAGTGTGTTCCCCTGCAGTGCAGTTGCCAGCGCTCCCTGGATTCAGCATGGCCTGCGGGCCGAACCAACTTTAGTGTTTCCAGCGTTCAGTGTCAATCACCATCGCTCACAAGTTCTTCATTCATCAGTGTTTGTAAACATCACTCACAAATTCTTCAGTGTCATCCACCATCGCTCACAAGTTCTTCATTCATCAGTGTTTGTAAACATCGCTCACAAATTCTTCAGTGTCATCCACCATCGCTCACAAGTTCTTCATTCATCAGTGTCCTTAAACATCGCTCACAAATTCTTCAATGTCTTTCACCATCGCTCACAAGTTCTTCATTGACCAGTGCTTTTAAACATTGCTTACAAATTCTCCAGTAGCCTTTGACATTGCCCACAAGTCCACTTTCTTTCATGTGTCACTGTATTGCTCTTTTCCTTTAATAAAGTTCCTCAGCATTGCCTCTCCCTGTCACCCACTCCCTTTCAACCTCTGCCACTCCTCGTTCCTCACAGCTTTTCTCCATCACTCTACCTCTGCCTGAAACCCTCTACCTGTCTCTCCCCATCCCCCTCTCCTTGTCCCATACAGTCTCTCCCCATCACTCTCTACCTCGCTCTGTCACACTCTGCCCATTACCCTTAGCTCTCTATATCACCTTTTGCCTTTCCCTGTCATCCTCTGACTCTCCTGGTCACTCTCTACCTTGCCCTGTCACCCTTTGCCTTTCCACTTCACTCCGTACATTGCTGTCATCCACTGCCATGTGGAATATTATTAACTTGGGGTCGGGCGGAGGAGGGGGGCCCAAAGCATATTTTTGCACCTGGGCCCACCACTCACAAGTTCCGCCACTGCAGTATATATACATGTAAGATTGTGGTTTTGGTAACACTGCATGATCATGTATTTGTGCAGCTTATCCCCACCTCCATGTACTCACCAGGAATGGCAGTGGAGATATGTCATTGCATTCCTTATGCCATGTACTCATTATGCAATCCCATACGATACAATATCGTATGATATTGTATAAGAGATCATATCAGATTGTGTGTACACACTACAAACGATGTCAAATGATGTCTAGAAATAAACGGTGTCATTCCGAGTTGATCGTTAGGTGCATTCGTTCGCTGTGCAGCGATGAGGCAAAAAAAGGCACTTCTTCGCATGCGTATGTGGCGCAATGCGCACACGCGATGTGCTTTTACAATGGCCGATGTAGTTTCACACAGGGTCTAACAAAGCTTTTCAGTCGCACTGCAGACCGCAGAGTGATTGACATGAAGTGGGCGTTTCTGGGTGTAAACTGACCATTTTCAGGGAGTGTTCAGAAAAACGCAGGCGTGCCAGAAATAACGCAGGCGTGGCTGGGCGAACGCAGGGCGTGTTCGTGACGTCAAAACAGGAACTGTATAGTCTGAAGTGATCGCAAGCGCTGAGTAGGTATTAAGCTACTCTAAAACTGCACAAAAAAACGTTGCTACCGCTCTGCGATCCTTTCATTCGCACTTCTGCTAAGCTAAAATACACTCCCAGTGGGAGGCGGCATAGCGTTTGCACGGCTGCTAAAAACAGCTAGCGAGCGAACAACTCGGAATGACCACCAAAGTCATCACTGGAGTTCAAAACCACACAATGGCCCTCATTCCGAGTTGATCGCTCGCTAGCTGCTTTTAGCAGCAGTGCAAATGCTAAGCTGCCGCCCTCTGGGAGTGTATCTTAGCTTAGCAGAAGTGCGAACGAAAGGATCGCAGCACTGCTACAAAAAAAGATTGTGCAGTTTCTGAGTAGCTCGAGACTTACTCCTAGCTAGCGATCACTACAGTCTGTTTAGTTCCTGTTTTGACGTCACAAACACGCCCTGCGTTCGGCCAGCCACGCCTACGTTTCCCCAGCCACTCCTGCGTTTTTATCTGGCACGCCTGTGTTTTTGCACACACTCCCCGAAAACGGTCAGTTACCACCCAGAAACACCCACTTCCTGTAAATCACTCTGCAGCCAGCAGTGCGACTGAAAAGCTTCGCTAGAACTTGTGTAAAACTGCATCGGCTTTTGTGAAAGCACTTCGCGCGTGCGCAGTGCGCACCATACGCATGTGCAGAAATGCTGATTTTTAGCCTGATCGCTGCACTGCAGCTAGCGATCAACTCGGAATGAGGGCCAATATTACCTCATCAAGACTGCATGCAGTCTGACTTACGACGTTGCATGCGACCCGCTGGAGCGCGCATCCTACGTCGGATCATGCATACACATTATACAATATCATTTAGGACTGAACAATATCGTTCAGATTGTGAATTATATTGCATAGTGTGTATGCAGTATTAGGGAAGCAGATATCTGTGAAAGTCTTAAAACTACAATGTAACATTTCCTAGAAAATAACTTTCTGTGATTATGGGAGAATTCTTTAATATAAGCATTAAACATTAAAAGAAGAAATACGGAGATTGGCGAGTTGTACATTACTGTTACGTACCTCTTAACACAATTAGGAAATGTGAAGAATAGACTGAAGCTTCTAGTACAATCCCACACTGGTAATTACTACAGGGATAGAACTGTAATAAATACGGTAAACTACTTGCAAGTTTAATAACTTTCGAAGTTGCTGCTTCAAACATTAATGACAGATACGTAACTAGGTGTGTGCCAGGCTGTCATAACTCCATTTGGCCACTGAGAGCTGGCCCAGGATTGGCTGGTCTCTCGATGCTGCTTTCACTTTCGGGTGCTGTGTTGTGTGCTCTATGTTCCGCTCTCTTGTATATGCCGACGTGACAGCCACCCACAGGACCAGCTTCCCGGCGCTATTACAGGTACCAGCGCTGCCAGCCTCTCCCTGAAGGACGTGCCGCACTCCAGCTGCCCTGCTCTGTATTCACTACAGGGGACCAGCTTCCCGGCACTATTACAGGTACCAGCGCTGCCAGCCTCTCCCTGATGGACGTGCCGCACTCCAGCTGCCCTGCTCTGTATTTACTATCCCCCAGTCACAGCTCTCTTGCTAGCAGCGCAGGCAGCTTAAAGGATGTGAGAGTGCAGTCTGGTCTCTATCACAGCTGGGGGTGCTTACATACTGTATTCCTCTGAGAGTGACCGCGAGGTACACCTTTTTTACAACCTCTGTTGTTGGTTCCCTCATACTTTGTGTAAGCAGGCTCTGGAAGCTTCAAACATGGGGAACATAGACACAACCTTTCACACAGAGCCTCCTCAGCACCATAGTGTCCCCTACTGGTGCATGCAGGCTGCCATACAATGCATAAATTTTTACATTTGTGTAAAAAGGGGGACTCTGCTACCATAATGCGTAAAAAGGGGACTCTGCCTGCCTAATGTGTAAAAAGGGGGGCTCTGCTGCTGTAATGTGTAAAAAAGGGGACGCTGTCTGCCGTAAAAGTGTAAAAAGGGGGACTGTCTGCCGTAATGTGTAAAAAAGGGGACGCTGTCTGCCGTAATGTGTAAAAAAGGGGACGCTGTCTGCCGTAATGTGTAAAAAAGGGGACGCTGTCTGCCGTAATGTGTAAAAAAGGGGACGCTGTCTGCCGTAAAAGTGTCTACCGTAATGTGTAAAAAAGGGAGATGTTTACCGTAATGTGTAAAAAGGTGGACTGTCTGCCATATTGTGTAAAAAAGGGGAATCTGCCATAATGTGTAAAAAGGGCTCTATCTGGTGTAGTGGCGCTACTGTGCGGCATCATTTGAATAATGGAGACTACTGTGCACCGTAATATGAATTGGTATTATTTTGTTGCCGCACCCCTTCCCCATGAAGCCACCCCCCTATATTTTTTGTGCGCTCCTACGGCGCGCACTGCCCCTATTTTACATAAGGGGGGAAGGGGGGGGGGGGCGCTGATGCCATTTCTTGCACACAGCGCTAAAATGTGTAGTTACGGCACTGATAAATGGCATTAAAGATTCCAAAAACATGTTACGGGATTTTAGAGCCATATTGAACATAAATAATATAAGTCCCTCTACAATCTCCATAAAATACATCTACTCCATTGGAATCAGATATTAGTAAGTGTTTATCAAATGTATAACTCATAATACCTTCCTGGAGCAGGCTGAGTGACAAATCAAACCCATCTCCCTAAGTGTAAGAGAAGAAGCAATTTAACTCAAGTGTGTATTAGACTATAAGTTTCTTTCATTTTCCAGTCTGGCTTTGATCTCTTACTGACATACAGACTTTTGTAGCTGGGACTCTTCTCCTGCTGAAAGAAATGCAGTATGTAGATGACAGAGCAAATGACACACTCTTCAGTTTATTTAATATCGTACGTTATTAGTCAGTGGGTGAAGTGGTCATTTTGAAGTGGGATTATGGAAATATCAGGAGGAGCACAAGACCTCAGCATTTACCAGCACCCCTTACAGGATAGCACCCATTGTCACAGCACAGCACCCTTCGCAGCACAGCTCCCTCGCCTCATCTCACCTCACAGTGTGTGACCACATGACAGTGATACATGGTCAACGACAGCGTGGTGCTACAACTACATAGTCAGCATAACGGTCGAGACAACCCTCCTCCTCGTGGCATTTTAAATTTGTCGCTGGTCGCAAAACAATAACGGCTCTCTGGCCAGAAGCCAATCTGGGGTGGCAGTCAGTCCGCAAGCTGTGATTGGCTCGTGGCCAATGCCAAATTCAAAATGCCGCCAGCTATTCCTTATTGGCTGCTGTTCCATGTCCGGTGCCAAATTTAAAAAGACACCACAGCCACTTTTGACAGTCAATGGGAGTAGTCATACTGTCACTGTCAAAGTTCTGGCCGCCACAGTGAAGTTCAGGTATGACATACCGGTTCATACCAGCACACTTCGAGTAGTGTTTTTAGTAAATTTGAGACAAATATATTTAATGTAGCAGTAAGGGTGGCGGTGCAGTGTAGTGCCTGCTGCCGTGCAGGTGTACCGCGCTCCTTACCTGGAAAAAGAATGACCGCAGCCTCCCTACAAACTAATAAATAGGCTAACAACGAAACTGGGCCTATTTACTACAAACTCTAAACAATGCAACTTGGTTAGCTACTACACCTAACTCCAGCAAACAGTACAAGCACATACAAGGCAACAAAGTGACAATAAAACAAAGTGTGAGTTACCTCTTTAGTCCGGTTTGGGGGAAGATTCAACCTCTTCACGCCGGTGGTCGAATGCCTGCGCAATCTAACTACCTACGGGGGCCGCCTCCCACTCCAGAGTCACGGGGTAGGCCGTGTGAGGCGGGACGGTCCCTCCACAGCCTTCCCGACACTAAAACTATGTACAGAATATGCGAGCCAGCTGGCCTTTCACATCCAACAGTCATATAGTCTTGAGTCTGCCCTGCTCCACTTGTCCACATGTCCATGGTTAAGTGGACATTGGGTACAACTGCAATTTTTAGGTCACTGGTGAGTCTTTTTCTGACGTCTGTGTACATTCTCGGTATCGCCTGCCTAGAGAAGTGGAACCTAGATGGTATTTGGTACCAGGGACACTCTACCTCAAGAAATTCTCTAAGTCCCTTGTGAACTAATGGCGGATACCGGACGCACGTCTAACACCAACACAGCTGCCAAGGCCTGAGTTATCCGCTTTGCAACAGGATTACTGCTGTGATATTTCATCTTCCTCGCAAAGGACTGTTGGACAGTCAATTGCTTACTGGAAGTAGTACAAGCAACAACAGCAGCGCCAGCAGCAGTAGGCATTACACTCAAGGATCCATCGGAGGAATCCCAGTCAGGAGAGGACTCGTCAGACTTGCCAGTGACATGGCCTGCAGGACTATTGGCGTTCCTGTCTAAGGAGGAAATTGACACTGAGGGAGTTGGTGGGGTGGTTTGCAGGAGCTTGGGTACAAGAGGGAGAAGGGATTTAGTTGTCAGTGCACTGCTTCCGCTGTCACCCAAAGTTTTTGAACTTGTCAATGACTTCTGATGAATGCGCTCCAGGTGACGTATAAGGTAGGATGTTCCTAGGTGGTTAACGTCCTTACCCCTACTTATTACAGCTTGACAAAGGCAACACACGGCTTGACACCTGTTGTCCGCATTTCTGTTAAAATAATTCCACACCAAAGAGGTGATTTTTTTTTGTATTCATCCCACGGACAACAGGTGTCTCCCCGGGTGCCTGACTTAAACAAACCACCTCACCATCAGACTCCTTCTTGTCAATTTCCTCCTCAGCGCCAGCAACACCCATATCCTCATCCTGGTGTACTTCAACAGTGACATCTTCAATTTGACTATCAGGAACTGGACTGTGGGTGCTCCTTCCAGCACTTGCAGGGGGTGTGCAAATGGTGGAAGGAGCCACCTTTTCCCGTCCAGTGTTGGGAAGGTCAGGCATCGCAACCAACACAATTGGACTCTCCTTGGGGATTTGTGATTTAGAAGAACGCACAGTTCTTTGCTGTGCTTTTGCCATCTTAACTCTTTTCAGTTTTCTAGCGGGAGGATGAGTGCTTCCATTCTCATGTAAAGCTGAGCCACTAGCCATGAACATAGGCCAGGGCCTCAGCCGTTCCTTGCCACTCCGTGTCGTAAATGGCATATTGCCAAGTTTACGCTTCTCAGACGCTTTTAATTTTGATTTTTGGGTCATTTTACTGAACTTTAGTTTTTTGGATTTTACATGCTCTCTACTATGACATTGGGCATCGGCCTTGGCAGACGACGTTGATGGCATTGAACTGTCTCTGCCATGACTAGTGGCAGCAGCTTCCGCACTAGGTGGAAGTGGATCTTGATCTTTCCCTATTTCACTCTCCACATTTTTGTTCTCCATTTTTTAATGTGTGGTATTATATTCCAGTAATATTATATCAATAGCAATGGCCTACTGTACTGTACAACTATATACTGTTGGTCACCAAAATGCTGCACTGTACTACTATATATACTGCTCACAAAAATTCAGCACAGATATGGAATGGATACTTGCAGTGACACAGAGCTGCAAGATACAGCAATGGCCTACTGTACTGTACAACTATATACTGTTGGTCACCAAATGCTGCACTGTACTACTATATATAGGCTCACAAAAATGCAGCACAGATAGGGAATGGATACTTGCAGTGACACGGAGCTGCAAGATACAGCAATGGACTACTGTACTGTACAACTATATACTGTTGGTCACCAAAATGCTGCACTGTACTACTATATATACTGCTCACAAAAATGCAGCACAGATATGGAATGGATACTTGCAGTGACACGGAGCTGCAAGATACAGCAATGGACTACTGTACTGTACAACTATATACTGTTGGTCACCAAAATGCTGCACTGTACTACTATATATACTGCTCACAAAAATGCAGCACAAATATGGAATGGATACTAGCAGTGACACAGAGCTACAAGATACAGCAATGGCCTACTGTACTGTACAACTATATATTGTTGGTCACCAAAATGCTGCACTGTACTACTATATATACTGCTCACAAAAATGCAGCACAGATATGGAATGGATACTTGCAGTGACACGGAGCTGCAAGATACAGCAATGGCCTACTGTACTGTACAACTATATACTGTTGGTTACCAAAATGCTGCACTGTACTACTATATATACTGCTCACAAAAATGCAGCACAGATATGGAATGGATACTTGCAGTGACACAGCTGCAAGATACAGCAATGGCCTACTGTACTGTACAACTATATACTGTTGGTCACTAAAATGCTGCACTGTACTACTATATATACTGCTCACAAAAATGCAGCACAGATATGGAAGGGATACTTGCAGTTACACAGAGCTGCAAGATACAGCAATAGCCTACTGTACTGTACAACTATATACTGTTGGTCACCAAAATGCTGCACTGTACTATATGTACTGCTCACAAAAAATGCAGCACAGATATGGAATGGATACTTGCAGTGACACAGAGCTGCAAGATAAAGCAATGGCCTGCTGTACTGTACAGCTATATACTGTTGGTCACCAAAATGCTGCACTGTACTACTATATATACTGCTCACAAAAATGCAGCACAGATATAGAAAGGATACTTGCAGTGACACGGAGCTGCAAGATACAGCAATGGCCTACTGTACTGTACAACTATGTACTGTTGGTCACCAAAATGCAGCACACTGAGCACAGATATTTGCAGCACACTGAGCACAGATATGGAGCTTTTCAGGCAGAGAATGTAGATATTTGCAGCACACTGAGCACAAATATTTGCAGCACACTGAGCACAGATATGGAGCTTTTCAGGCAGAGAACGTAGCCACGTCCTCTCCGTTCAATCTCCAATGCACGAGTGATAATGACGGTGATGCGAGGCTCTTTATATAGAATACGTACCGATCAGCTTCCAACTGTCATTAAAATGACAGTTAGGAGCTGACTCGGCTATACCTGGTACTGATATTGCAACTGCAACCACTATATTATTACCCCCCATAGCCAAGTACAAATGCTATTTCGAAGCTTTTATCAGAAGTTTTTCTCTGGACTGTTTGAAGTGTATTTTTACCCTTTGCAATTGTAGAGTAAAAATTAAATTGTTTACTGCACTTTTTTTTTTATGTAGTTTTTTTTCTGTTCTACATCTTAGTACATTGCCCTGAGTGGATATTTGTTGCATGAATAGTTTAACATAGCTTTTTACTTTATTTTATATTATATGAAGTAAATTGTCTTTATGCATTAGACGATTACCAAGCATATTCACCATATAGAATAGGACTGTGCCCTAAAGACATACCGTACGTGTATATTGCGTTTCTAGCAATTACGGTGGCTGTGAAAAGGCCATTCATGTCTGAGGCTGCACCTCAATTCAAAGAAAAAAAACTACTGTCACAGTAAATTGCTTCTATAGAGGAGCGCAAAACATCACACTGTACATTTTTGTGGACATAATGTGTAAGGAGCACTACTACATGTGGCATAATGTGTAATGGGCACTACTGCTGTAGATATAATATGTAAGGGGCACTACTACTGTGTGGCATAATGTGTAATGGTCACTACTACTGTGGGCATAATATGAAAAGGGCACTATTATTGTGTAGCATAATGCGTAAGGAGTACTACTGTGTGTCATACTGTGTTTAAGGCGTACTACTGTGTAGCATAACGTTAAACTGGAGCAGTACTATGTGGTGTTATTTGAAATGTGGGTACCATTGTGTTGCCATGCCCCTTCCCCACAAGACCTAACCCTTTTTTTGTCACATGCGCCTTCCCTGTTTCAATTATGGGGGAAGCCAGTCCCTTACTTTGCCAGGGGCGCTTGGACCCCTAGATACACCCCTGCAAACTGGTTCCGAAATTGTGAATGTCAGCTTGATGACTGCTTATAGCCATAATAGTCCCCGGGAACAATTAACAGAGTCAGCCTGGATTGGTTGTAGGGTTTGGTCTGCCCACTCCATGACATATGTTTAGTAATGTCTAATAGGAGAGCAAGTAAATCATGTAAAACATATATTCTGCTGATATACTTATATGAACTTGCAACAACACTAGTAAGAGCTAATTTGGCTGATAAACACATTTATTATTAGATCCTTCTTGTTCCCATATCTGCATTGCTATCGGTTTGAGACAGATTAGACCTCTTATCTGTCATTCATATATTAAGTTCAACCAATCCTGACCTACATTATGGACCTGCTTCTGAGTTAGGAGTAAAGCAAAAAAAAAAAAAAAACACAATTGTGTACAAGTTACTTAGTATGCAAAGAAGTATGATCTATACTAGGATCTATTTCCTGGTAACCGGACCCACCCAAACATCCAGTTTCTGAGCTTATTTGAACGCATGCTCGGGTTTTCCTGCCTTGCTTGTATTCCAGACTAATGCAAAATGTCATCTTCCCGGCGTTGGATCTCGCATGTTTTAGATTTAATATAAGTCACTCCCACGGTGATTCGGGTGCCATTTCTCACAGGACTCTGGACAGAGGGCCTAATTCAGAGTTGATCGCAGCAGCAAATTTGTTAGCAGTTGGGCAAACCCATGTGCAGTGCAGGGGAGGGCAGATATAACATGTGCAGAGAGAGTTAGATTTGGGCGAGGTGTGTTCAAAATGAAATCTAATTGCAGTGTAAAAATAAAGCAGCCAGTATCTACCTTGCACAGAAACAAAATAACCCACCCAAATCTAAAGGTGGGTACACACTAATAGATATATCTGCAGATCAATTGATCTGCAGATATATCTATGGATGGATCGGGCAGTGTGTTGAGCATACAGACTGCCCGATCTGTCGGGGACTGACGTCATGAACTGGGCGGGCGTGTACACACGCCCGCCCAATTCAGCTGTCAATCACCGCCGGCTGCCACAGCATGTGTACGCACACAGTGACGCGCCAATATATCGGTAGATAAATTGGCCATCGGCTGTGCTGCGGGGCCGACGCGATACATCTGTGAATGACGGAGTTCACAGACGTATCGGCCGTACACACGAAGATCCCGCGATATATCGGCCGTTCAAGAGAACGCCCGATATATCGGCCAGTGTGTACGGGCCTTGACTCTCTCTGCAAATGTTGTATCTGCCACACCTGCATTGCACATGGTTTTCTGCTGCAGGGTACACTAGGCTCCACAAGGATAGACATTGGGGTGTAGAGTAAGATCTTGATCCGAGGCACCAACAGGCTGAAAAGCTTTGACTGTTCCCAGAATGCATAGCGCCGCCTCCTCTATAACCCCGCCTTCCTGCACAGGAGCTCAGTTTTGTAGTTGGTGCCGCAGATAGCAGGCACATAACAGAGGGGCTGCTCCGGGCAGCCCTAAGAATAGCTTTTTGAGAAGAAAAGTGAAGACTTCAAGGCCTGCAGCAGTGTGTACATGTCTAGTGACATTCACTGCTACAGCTCCATCTCTCCCCAGCGGCGCTGTACACTCCCGAGCCCTGGTTGCCGGGTAACTACAGCAGGAGGCTCCGGTTTTCTTCTATGGTCAGGCACACACGACGGGGGCTCTCCGGGATCGCGTGGCCGTGCTTCGGGAGGTGGTGAGTGGGTCCCGCTTGCGGGACCAGTACTTTATCGCGATCCGGCGTGGTCAGTCGGAGGCGGGCCGGGCGCGCTGGTGGTGGACACTGTGGAAGTACAAGTGATCCCACTAGATCACCAGGGCATGGGTGCAGGTCAGGTTTTCTCTTAAAACCATTTTACTAGTAGCCCGCAGTACCCGGTGGTTTTGCCAGCAGGGGGATAAGGCTTAGACCTGGAGCCCCTCCCCCAACCCCAGGGCGCCATTTCCCGCAAATGTTCCCGCCCCGGAGCTGCATATCTGTCTCTCCCTCACTCCCTGTCAGTGTGTGGGCGCCATTTCTCTCAGCTACACTGTTCCTGGGACTGCTTGGGCAAATCCTCCTGTGTAAAGCCGCCTGGTTGACAGCGCTGTGACTTTACATGACACTTAAGTATTCTACCTGTCACTTAGACAGTGTTAGTTAAGAAAGAGTGCATTTAGGGGGTAATTCCAAGTTGATCGCAGCAGGAAATTTTTTAGCAGTTGGGCAAAACCATGTGCACTGCAGGGGGGGCAGATATAACATTTGCAGAGAGAGTTAGATTTGGGTGGGCTATTTTATTTCTGTGCAGGGTAGATACTGGCTGCTTTATTTTTACACTGCAATTTAGATTGCAGATTGAACACACCACACCCAAATCTAACTCTCTCTGCACATGTTATATCTGCCCCCCCTGCAGTGCACATGGTTTTGCCCAACTGCTAAAAAATTTCCTGCTGCGATCAACTTGGAATTACCCCTCTTAGTCAGGGTTTTCTAGTACAATTACCCTGTGATATACATCCAGTTCTTACTGTGCAGTGTTATATCTATTGATTACAGATATATATATATATATATATATATATATAAATAAGCTGGTCCAGTGCAGTATTATTGTTAATAATAACCTCTGCATTGTATAACTGTGACTATATGTGTGTGCATTAGCTTGCTGAGTAGTTTCCATTTGTGTGTCTCACTCAACTTGCTATCCCTATATTCTATGACCTGAGGGGGCTTGGTGCGTCAGGTTTTTATAATAATATAGGATATTCACAAGATATACTGTGATACGTATTTTTCTCTGTGATTTTAGTCACCATATCTCTCCTATATCTCTGCTTGTGCTGACTACACTGCGCAGGGGTTTGGGTAAGAGGTATTGTGCTGCTGCCAATTGTACTGTGTTACCTGATACTGACAGTTATATCATGTCTGCCTCTGAAGGTAACGGTTCTGGGGCTGAACACACTGCTGGTGTTGCTGAAGCCACAGATCCATATGAGGAGAATATAGCAGCTTTGGGCTCTGGTTCTGGGGGCTCCTTGCCCCCCAGTGGGACTGTGGCAACGGAGGTACATAATGACCCACCGTGGGCTGCTTTTTCCACGCTTCTATATATGCTAGTTAATAAACTAACACCCCCTATGGGACCCCTATGCCGGTGCAACCGTATGTGGTCCCTGCAGCTAATCCGCCGTGGGCGGACGATTTATCTGCTCAATTGATGAAGTTGAACCAGTCCCTGACTACTAAAAAGTCTGACCCTCGCTCGCCTAAGTCCAAGGGGTCCTCTAAGCGAGCTCTTATCTCCTCACAATCCACTGCTGTCACTGACACCTCGTCTGATGAAGATGGCACTTACACTGACCCCACAGATTCTGACTCAGATACTGCTGATGGGGAGGGTAGTTCACATGTGGATGTTCCTGATCTTTTGGAGGCTATTAAATTAATTTTTCAGATTACGGATGATCCCAAGCCATCCGTGCCTCCTAAGAAACCAGATAGGTTCAAGCGTCAGAGGGTGGTTAAACAAGTTTTACCTCACTCTGACCACCTAGTGGATATACGTCAGGAACACTGGGGAAACCTGGGTAAGAAGTTTGTGCCTCAAAAGAAGATGCTATCTCGCTATCCCCTCGCACCAGAGCTGTCTAAAAATTGGGAAACGCCTCCTCCAGTAGACTCACATGTTTGCTAGGATGGTGGTTTCCTCAGCTCTACCTGTCACTACCGTCACGTCTCTAAAAGAACCTATGGATAAACGTGTGGAGGGTTGTCTGAAAGCGATTTACACCCTCACGGGTGCTGCACAAAGGCCCACTATTGCAGCAACATGGGCTGCAGAGGCTACTGAAGCATGGGCCTTGGAGTTAGAAGCTGAAATCTCTTCTGACCATGCTAGACAATGCTTGTCATATATTGTCACAGCTTCTCGCTATATTAAAGAGTCGGCTTCTGATGCCGGTATCTTTGCAGCCAAGGCCTCTACTACATCAGTCCTGGCTCGCCGGATATTGTGGCAGAGATCCTAGTCTGTGTATCTGGACTCTAGAAAAACCCTGGAGGTACTCCCTTTCAAGGGAGATATTCTGTTTGGGGAGGACTTAAATAAGATAGTGGCTGACTTGGCTACTGCCAAAACTGCCTGTCTGCCAAGTACCGCTCCTTCTGTGTCGAAGGCTAAAGGTACTTCCTTTCGCCCCTTTCGTCCTTCAGGTAAAGCAAAAGGTCAGGCGTACAACAAGCAGGCCCGCACTTCCAAACCTGGTAAGCCGAAGCCCAAAAGAGCCTGCGCGGCCCGTCAGCCAGCTTCCAAGACCGATAAGCCTACCGCATGACGGAGCGGGCCTCCCCCTGGGGGATCCCAGGGTGGGGGTCCGGCTTCTAGGGTATACCCAGGAATGGTTGAAGACCACTTCAGATGCCTTCAAAAACCGCCCCCTCCTCGATTTTGGACCAGACAAAGGCAAACGCTTTACATTCGGTGGTACAGACCCTCCTGGATACAGGAGTCATAGTACAGGTGCCTCTTGCACAGAGGAGCCGGGGGTACTATTCTCCGCTGTTTCTAGTCCCAAAACCGAATGGGTCCTCCCGGCCCATTCTCAACCTCAAGGCATTGAACAGGTTTGTGAAGGTTTCCAAGTTCTGTATGGAAACCCTTCACTCTATAGTTCTGGCCTTGGAACCTGGGGACTACATGGTCTCCCTGGACATACAGGATGCTTACCTGCATATTCATAAAGCAGTGTCACATCAGCAGTACCTGAGGTTTGCGATTGGCAACCTCCATTACCAGTTTCGGGCGTTACCTTTTGGTTTAACTACGGCTTTGCGAGTCTTCACCAAAGTTATGGCGGTGATGACGGTGGTACTCCGCCGTCAAGGGGTCAGGATACTGCCGCATCTGGATGACTTGTTAATCCTGGCAAATTCCCCAGAACTTCTCCTACGTCATCTGGATATGACTGTCCGGTTTCTACAAGCCCACGGGTGGCTCATCAACTGGAAGAAATCCTCCCTGGTCCCTGCTCAGAGCATGGTGCACCTGGGAGCGCTATTGTACACTCACAACCAGAGGTTGTTCTTGTCTCAGGAGAAAGTCCTGAAGCTTCAGGACAGGATTCGTTGCTTCCTTTCTCGTCTGCAAGTGTCGATACATTCGGCGATTCAGGTGCTGGGCCTCATGGTGTCAGCATTCGACATGGTGGATGGAGTATGCTCAATTCCATTCCCGCCCCCTCCAGAAGCTGATTCTAGCCAAGTGGGACGGCCTGCCTCACCGGATCTGGTCTCACATGATCACATTGACTCCGGAGGTCCGTCTGTCGCTGCTCTGGTGGCTCCAGGACCAACAATTGTGCAGGGGCCGTCCCTTCTGGATATCCGACTGGGTCCTGTTGACAACAGATGCCAGTCTAAGAGGTTGGGGCGCGGTGCTGGAGCAACACTCCCTTCAGGGTCGGTGGACCAAGGAGGAATCCCTCCTCTCGATCAACATTCTGGAATTGCGGGCGGTCTTCAATGCGATGAACCTGGCCCAGCATTTAATTCAGAACCGTCCTGTTCAAGTACAGTCGGACAACGCCACCACAGTGGCTTACATAAATCATCAAGGCGTCACTCGAAGCCGTTTGGCAATGAAGGAAGTTTCACGGATTCTACATTGTGCGAAACGCCATCTACCGGCCATATCGGCAATATTCAATCCGGGAGTCCTGAATTGGAAAGCGGACTTTATCAGTTGTCAGGACGTACATGTCAGCGAGTGGGGCCTCCATCCAGAAGTGTTTCAACTCCTAGTGGAAAAGTGGGGCCTTCCAGACGTAGATCTGATGGCGTCTCGACACAATCACAAGGTTCCGGTCTTTGGAGCAAGGACAAGGGATCCTCAAGCAGCATTCGTGGATGCGCTGGCGGTGCCGTGGAGGTTTCGGCTGCCGTACGTGTTCCCTCCAGTGTCACTCCTGCCCAGGGTAATTTGGAAGTACAAGCAAGACAGAGGAATTCTCCTTCTCATAGCTCCAGCGTGGCCCAGACGGCACTGATTCTCAGACCTGCAGGGCCTATCGTCAGAGCGTCCAATTCTACTTCCGCAACGCCCAGATCTCCTCGTTCAGGGCCCCTGTGTCTACCAGGACCTAGCCCGGCTGTCTTGATGGCCTGGCTCTTGAAGTTTCCGTCTTAAGGGCTAAAGGGTTTTCTGAGGCGGTCATTCAAACTGCGTTGCGGGCCCGGAAACCGGCTTCTGCTCGGATTTACTATAGGGTCTGGCATTCTTACTTTGTTTGGTGCGCATCTAACAATTATGACGCTTCCAAGTTTAGTACAGCCAAGTTGTTGGCCTTTCTTCAGCAGGGTCTGGACTTAGGCCTACGTCTGGCCTCCCTCAAGGTTCAAATATCTGCCTTGTCGGTGTGGTTTCAGAGAAAGATTGCGACCTTACCTGATGTGCATACCTTCACTCACGGTGTGTTGCGTATCAAACCTCCCTATGTCCCGCCTGTGGCTCCTTGGGACTTGTCGGTGGTTTTGGAGGCGTTACAAGAGTCTCCGTTTGAACCTCTTGGTTCAGCTGATCTTAAGTGGCTTTCCCTTAAGGTGATGTTTCTGCTGGATATTGCTTCAGCTAGAAGAGTCCCGAATTTGGGTGCCTTGTCTTCTAGTTCCCCATATCTGATATTTCACCGTGACCGGTCGGTTCTTAGGACTCGTCCCGGTTATTTGCCTAAGGTGGTTTCTTCGTTCCACCTTAACCAGGAGATTGTGGTTCCGGCACTTGTTTATCTGGATCTGTCTTCCAAAGAGCGGTCTTTGGATGTGGTACGGGCTCTCCGTATATATGTGAAGAGAACTGCTTCTATTAGGAAATCTGATTCTCTGTTTGTTCTGTTTGGATTTCACAAACGGGGCTGGCCTGCTCACAAGCAAACTTTGGCCAGATGGATTAGAATGGTGATTGCACATGCTTATGTGAGGGCTGGTATGTCAGCTCCTGCTCACATTACGGCCCATTCTACTCGGTCTGTTGGACCTTCTTGGGCGGGCCGCCGTGGTGCGACCCTTGAACAATTGTGCAAGGCGGCTACGTGGTCCTCAGTGAACACGTTCATAAGGGTCTATGCCTACGATACTGCCGCTTCCCAGGATGCTTCCTTTGGACGCCGGGTTCTTGTGCCCGCTACTGTGCGTCCCCTCCCATGAGGAACTGCTTTAGGACATCCCCAATGTCTATGCTTTTGGAGCCCAGTGTACCCCGCAGCAGAAAACGAGTTTTATGGTAAGAACTTACCTTTGTTAAAACTCTTTCTGCGAGGTACACTGGGCTCCACAAGGCGCCCACCCTGACGCCCTTAGCTTCTTTGGGTTGGTATGGCATTAGCCGCTGACACTTCTCCTGTCGTAAGATTGTGGTGTATGTGGCTACTAACCGTTGTCGTCTCTTTTCCTGCTACTGCATTGGACTGGTTAACTAAAAACTGAGCTTCTGTGCAGGGAGGCGGGGTTATAGAGGAGGCGGCGCTATGCATTCTAGGAACAGTCAAAGCTTTTCAGCCTGTTGGTGCCTCGGATCAAGATCCTACTTTACACCCCAATGTCTATCCTTGTGGAGCCCAGTGTACCTCGCAGAAAGAGTTTTAACAAAGGTAAGTTCTTACCATAAAACTAGTTTTTCCCAGCTGCTAACAAATTTGCTGCTGCGATCAACTCTGAATTACCCCCAGAGAGCACTGCCACTAGACTGCCAGGGCATTATAATAGCAACATTTATCCTTTAGGACCTTTACTTTACTGCACACAGCCCAGAGCTCCTCTTAAGGTCAGCATTTTTATAATTTTTTTAAAGGCATTATTTTTTAACCATTACATTAACCCTGTATTGGTGCACGGGCAGTCACACTGGTGCTGTAACAACCCGCAGTGCAGCCCAGAACTCCTATTAGAGTGGCAGCATTAACCCTTGCTGCACACTGGTGTTGTTTTTGTCACCGCCTAATGTGCAGCCCAGAGCTCCTAATATAGGGCAGTTTTAACTTTTTACTGGTGCACTCTGGTGAACTCTTTAGTGGTGCACGCTGTTGCTGAGTTTATTTGAATGCAGGCTCGGGTTTTCCTGCCTTGCTTGTATTCCAGAATAAGGCAAAATGTCATCTTCCCGACGTTGTTTTAGATTCAATATACAGTAGGTCCCTCCCACGGTGATTCGGTGCCATTTCTCATAGGACTCTGGACAGAGAGCACTGCCAACAGACTGCCAGGGCATTATAATAGCATTATAATAGGTAGAGATGAGCGCCGGAAATTTTTCGGGTTTTGTGTTTTGGTTTTGGGTTCGGTTCCGCGGCCGTGTTTTGGGTTCGACCGCGTTTTGGCAAAACCTCACCGATTTTTTTTTGTCGGATTCGGGTGTGTTTTGGATTCGGGTGTTTTTTTCAAAAAACCCTAAAAAACAGCTTAAATCATAGAATTTGGGGGTAATTTTGATCCCAAAGTATTATTAACCTCAAAAAACATAATTTACACTCATTTTCAGCCTATTCTGAACACATCACACCTCACAATATTATTTTTAGTCCTAAAATTTGCACCGAGGTCGCTGTGTGAGTAAGATAAGCGACCCTAGTGGCCGACACAAACACCGGGCCCATCTAGGAGTGGCACTGCAGTGTCACGCAGGATGTCCCTTCCAAAAAACCCTCCCCAAACAGCACATGACGCAAAGAAAAAAAGAGGCGCAATGAGGTAGCTGTGTGAGTAAGATTAGCGACCCTAGTGGCCGACACAAACACCGGGCCCATCTAGGAGTGGCACTGCAGTGTCACGCAGGATGTCCCTTCCAAAAAACCCTCCCCAAACAGCACATGACGCAAAGAAAAAAAGAGGCGCAATGAGGTAGCTGACTGTGTGAGAAAGATAAGCGACCCTAGTGGCCGACACAAACACCGGGCCCATCTAGGAGTGGCACTGCAGTGTCACGCAGGATGTCCCTTCCAAAAAACCCTCCCCAAACAGCACATGACGCAAAGAAAAAAAGAGGCGCAATGAGGTAGCTGACTGTGTGAGAAAGATAAGCGACCCTAGTGGCCGACACAAACACCGGGCCCATCTAGGAGTGGCACTGCAGTGTCACGCAGGATGTCCCTTCCAAAAAACCCTCCCCAAACAGCACATGACGCAAAGAAAAAAAGAGGCGCAATGAGGTAGCTGACTGTGTGAGAAAGATAAGCGACCCTAGTGGCCGACACAAACACCGGGCCCATCTAGGAGTGGCACTGCAGTGTCACGCAGGATGTCCCTTCCAAAAAACCCTCCCCAAACAGCACATGACGCAAAGAAAAAAAGAGGCGCAATGAGGTAGCTGTGTGAGAAAGATAAGCGACCCTAGTGGCCGACACAAACACCGGGCCCATCTAGGAGTGGCACTGCAGTGTCACGCAGGATGTCCCTTCCAAAAAACCCTCCCCAAACAGCACATGACGCAAAGAAAAATAAAAGAAAAAAGAGGTGCAAGATGGAATTGTCCTTGGGCCCTTCCCACCCACCCTTATGTTGTATAAACAAAACAGGACATGCACACTTTAACCAACCCATCATTTCAGTGACAGGGTCTGCCACACGACTGTGACTGAAATGACGGGTTGGTTTGGACCCCCACCAAAAAAGAAGCAATTAATCTCTCCTTGCACAAACTGGCTCTACAGAGGCAAGATGTCCACCTCATCATCATCCTCCGATATATCACCGTGTACATCCCCCTCCTCACAGATTATCAATTCGTCCCCACTGGAATCCACCATGTCAGCTCCCTGTGTACTTTGTGGAGGCAATTGCTGCTGGTCAATGTCTCCGCGGAGGAATTGATTATAATTCATTTTAATGAACATCATCTTCTCCACATTTTCTGGATGTAACCTCGTACGCCGATTGCTGACAAGGTGAGCGGCGGCACTAAACACTCTTTCGGAGTACACACTTGTGGGAGGGCAACTTAGGTAGAATAAAGCCAGTTTGTGCAAGGGCCTCCAAATTGCCTCTTTTTCCTGCCAGTATAAGTACGGACTGTGTGACGTGCCTACTTGGATGCGGTCACTCATATAATCCTCCACCATTCTATCAATGGTGATAGAATCATATGCAGTGACAGTAGACGACATGTCCGTAATGGTTGTCAGGTCCTTCAGTCCGGACCAGATGTCAGCATCAGCAGTCGCTCCAGACTGCCCTGCATCACCGCCAGCGGGTGGGCTCGGAATTCTGAGCCTTTTCCTCGCAGCCCCAGTTGCGGGAGAATGTGAAGGAGGAGATGTTGACAGGTCGCGTTCCGCTTGACTTGACAATTTTCTCACCAGCAGGTCTTTGAAACCCAGCAGACTTGTGTGCGCCGGAAAGAGAGATCCAAGGTAGGTTTTAAATCTAGGATCGAGCACGGTGGCCAAAATGTAGTGCTCTGATTTCAACAGATTGACCACCCGTGAATCCTTGTTAAGCGAATTAAGGGCTCCATCCACAAGTCCCACATGCCTAGCGGAATCGCTCTGTCTTAGCTCCTCCTTCAATGTCTCCAGCTTCTTCTGCAAAAGCCTGATGAGGGGAATGACCTGACTCAGGCTGGCAGTGTCTGAACTGACTTCACGTGTGGCAAGTTCAAAAGGTTGCAGAACCTTGCACAACGTTGAAATCATTCTCCACTGCGCTTGAGACAGGTGCATTCCACCTCCTATATCGTGGTCAGTTGTATAGGCTTGAATGGCCTTTTGCTGCTCCTCCAACCTCTGAAGCATATAGAGGGTTGAATTCCACCTCGTTACCACCTCCTGCTTCAGATGATGGCAGGGCAGGTTCAGGCGTTTTTGGTGGTGCTCCAGTCTTCTGTACGTGCTGCCTGTACGCCGAAAGTGTCCCGCAATTTTTCTGGCCACCGACAGCATCTCTTGCACGCCCCTGTCGTTTTTTAAAAAATTCTGCACCACCAAATTCAAGGTATGTGCAAAACATGGGACGTGCTGGAATTTGCCCAGATGTAATGCACGCACAATATTGCTGGCGTTGTCCGATGCCACAAATCCACAGGAGAGTCCAATTGGGGTAAGCCATTCCGCGATGATCTTCCTCAGTTGCCGTAAGAGGTTTTCAGCTGTGTGCGTATTCTGGAAACCGGTGATACAAAGCGTAGCCTGCCTAGGAACGAGTTGGCGTTTGCGAGATGCTGCTACTGGTGCCGCCGCTGCTGTTCTTGCGGCGGGAGTCCATACATCTACCCAGTGGGCTGTCACAGTCATATAGTCCTGACCCTGCCCTGCTCCACTTGTCCACATGTCCGTGGTTAAGTGGACATTGGGTACAGCTGCATTTTTTAGGACACTGGTGACTCTTTTTCTGAGGTCTGTGTACATTTTCGGTATCGCAACCCTAGAGAAATGGAACCTAGATGGTATTTGGTACCGGGGACACAGTACCTCCAACAAGTCTTTAGTTGGCTCTGCAGTAATGATGGATACCGGAACCACGTTTCTCACCACCCAGGATGTCAAGGCCTCAGTTATCCGCTTTGCAGTAGGATGACTGCTGTGATATTTAATCTTCCTCGCAAATGACTGTTGGACAGTCAATTGCTTGGTGGAAGTAGTAAAAGTGGTCTTACGACTTCCTCTCTGGGATGACCATCGACTCCCAGCAGCAACAACAGCAGCGCCAGCAGCAGTAGGCGTTACACGCAAGGATGCATCGGAGGAATCCCAGGCAGGAGAGGAATCGTCAGAATTGCCAGTGACATGGCCTGCAGGACTATTGGCATTCCTGGGGAAGGAGGAAATTGACACTGAGGGAGTTGGTGGGGTGGTTTGCGTGAGCTTGGTTACAAGAGGAAGGGATTTACTGGTCAGTGGAGTGCTTCCGCTGTCACCCAAAGTTTTTGAACTTGTCACTGACTTATTATGAATGCGCTGCAGGTGACGTATAAGGGAGGATGTTCCGAGGTGGTTAACGTCCTTACCCCTACTTATTACAGCTTGACAAAGGGAACACACGGCTTGACACCTGTTGTCCGCATTTCTGGTGAAATACCTCCACACCGAAGAGCTGATTTTTTTGGTATTTTCACCTGGCATGTCAACGGCCATATTCGTCCCACGGACAACAGGTGTCTCCCCGGGTGCCTGACTTAAACAAACCACCTCACCATCAGAATCCTCCTTGTCAATTTCCTCCCCAGCGCCAGCAACACCCATATCCTCCTCATCCTGGTGGACTTCAACACTGACATCTTCAATCTCACTATCAGGAACTGGACTGCGGGTGCTCCTTCCAGCACTTGCAGGGGGCGTGCAAATGGTGGAAGGCGCATGCTCTTCACATCCAGTGTTGGGAAGGTCAGGCATCGCAACCGACACAATTGGACTCTCCTTGTGGATTTGGGATTTCGAAGAACGCACAGTTCTTTGCTGTGCTTTTGCCAGCTTGAGTCGTTTCATTTTTCTAGCGAGAGGCTGAGTGCTTCCATCCTCATGTGAAGCTGAACCACTAGCCATGAACATAGGCCAGGGCCTCAGCCGTTCCTTGCCACTCCGTGTGGTAAATGGCATATTGGCAAGTTTACGCTTCTCCTCCGACAATTTTAGTTTAGGTTTTGGAGTCCTTTTTTTTCTGATATTTGGTGTTTTGGATTTGACATGCTCTGTACTATGACATTGGGCATCGGCCTTGGCAGACGACGTTGCTGGCATTTCATCGTCTCGGCCATGACTAGTGGCAGCAGCTTCAGCACGAGGTGGAAGTGGATCTTGATCTTTCCCTAATTTTGGAACCTCAACTTTTTTGTTCTCCATATTTTATAGGCAGAACTAAAAGGCACCTCAGGTAAACAATGGAGATGGATGGATTGGATACTAGTATACAATTATGGACGGACTGCCACGGTTAGGTGGTATAAAAAAACCACGGTTAGGTGGTATATATTATAATAATAATACAATTATGGATGGACGGACTGCCTGCCGACTGCCGACACAGAGGTAGCCACAGCCGTGAACTACCGCACTGTACACTGGTTGATAAAGAGATAGTAGTATACTCGTAACAACTAGTATGACACTATGACGACGGTATAAAGAAAGAAAAAAAAATACCACGGTTAGGTGGTATATATTATAATAATAATACAATTATGGATGGACGGACTGCCTGCCGACTGCCGACACAGAGGTAGCCACAGCCGTGAACTACCGCACTGTACACTGGTTGATAAAGAGATAGTAGTATACTCGTAACAACTAGTATGACACTATGACGACGGTATAAAGAATGAAAAAAAAACCACGGTTAGGTGGTATATATTATAATAATAATACAATTATGGATGGACGGACTGCCTGCCGACTGCCGACACAGAGGTAGCCACAGCCGTGAACTACCGCACTGTACACTGGTTGATAAAGAGATAGTAGTATACTCGTAACAACTAGTATGACACTATGACGACGGTATAAAGAATGAAAAAAAAACCACGGTTAGGTGGTATATATTATAATAATAATACAATTATGGATGGACGGACTGCCTGCCGACTGCCGACACAGAGGTAGCCACAGCCGTGAACTACCGCACTGTACACTGGTTGATAAAGAGATAGTAGTATACTCGTAACAACTAGTATGACACTATGACGACGGTATAAAGAATGAAAAAAAAACCACGGTTAGGTGGTATATATTATAATAATAATACAATTATGGATGGACGGACTGCCTGCCGACTGCCGACACAGAGGTAGCCACAGCCGTGAACTACCGCACTGTACACTGGTTGATAAAGAGATAGTAGTATACTCGTAACAACTAGTATGACACTATGACGACGGTATAAAGAATGAAAAAAAAACCACGGTTAGGTGGTATATATTATAATAATAATACAATTATGGATGGACGGACTGCCTGCCGACTGCCGACACAGAGGTAGCCACAGCCGTGAACTACCGCACTGTACACTGGTTGATAAAGAGATAGTAGTATACTCGTAACAACTAGTATGACACTATGACGACGGTATAAAGAAAGAAAAAAAAATACCACAGTTAGGTGGTATATATTATAATAATAATACAATTATGGATGGACGGACTGCCTGCCGACTGCCGACACAGAGGTAGCCACAGCCGTGAACTACCGCACTGTACACTGGTTGATAAAGAGATAGTAGTATACTCGTAACAACTAGTATGACACTATGACGACGGTATAAAGAATGAAAAAAAAACCACGGTTAGGTGGTATATATTATAATAATAATACAATTATGGATGGACGGACTGCCTGCCGACTGCCGACACAGAGGTAGCCACAGCCGTGAACTACCGCACTGTACACTGGTTGATAAAGAGATAGTAGTATACTCGTAACAACTAGTATGACACTATGACGACGGTATAAAGAATGAAAAAAAAACCACGGTTAGGTGGTATATATTATAATAATAATACAATTATGGATGGACGGACTGCCTGCCGACTGCCGACACAGAGGTACCCACAGCCGTGAACTACCGCACTGTACACTGGTTGATAAAGAGATAGTAGTATACTCGTAACAACTAGTATGACACTATGACGACGGTATAAAGAATGAAAAAAAAACCACGGTTAGGTGGTATATATTATAATAATAATACAATTATGGATGGACGGACTGCCTGCCGACTGCCGACACAGAGGTAGCCACAGCCGTGAACTACCGCACTGTACACTGGTTGATAAAGAGATAGTAGTATACTCGTAACAACTAGTATGACACTATGACGACGGTATAAAGAATGAAAAAAAAACCACGGTTAGGTGGTATATATTATAATAATAATACAATTATGGATGGACGGACTGCCTGCCGACTGCCGACACAGAGGTAGCCACAGCCGTGAACTACCGCACTGTACACTGGTTGATAAAGAGATAGTAGTATACTCGTAACAACTAGTATGACACTATGACGACGGTATAAAGAATGAAAAAAAAACCACGGTTAGGTGGTATATATTATAATAATAATACAATTATGGATGGACGGACTGCCTGCCGACTGCCGACACAGAGGTAGCCACAGCCGTGAACTACCGCACTGTACACTGGTTGATAAAGAGATAGTAGTATACTCGTAACAACTAGTATGACACTATGACGGTATAAAGAATGAAAAAAAAACCACGGTTAGGTGGTATATATTATAATAATAATACAATTATGGATGGACGGACTGCCTGCCGACTGCCGACACAGAGGTAGCCACAGCCGTGAACTACCGCACTGTACACTGGTTGATAAAGAGATAGTAGTATACTCGTAACAACTAGTATGACACTATGACGACGGTATAAAGAAAGAAAAAAAAATACCACAGTTAGGTGGTATATATAATAATAATAATACAATTATGGATGGACGGACTGCCTGCCGACTGCCGACACAGAGGTAGCCACAGCCGTGAACTACCGCACTGTACACTGGTTGATAAAGAGATAGTAGTATACTCGTAACAACTAGTATGACACTATGACGACGGTATAAAGAATGAAAAAAAAACCACGGTTAGGTGGTATATATTATAATAATAATACAATTATGGATGGACGGACTGCCTGCCGACTGCCGACACAGAGGTAGCCACAGCCGTGAACTACCGCACTGTACACTGGTTGATAAAGAGATAGTAGTATACTCGTAACAACTAGTATGACACTATGACGACGGTATAAAGAATGAAAAAAAAACCACGGTTAGGTGGTATATATTATAATAATAATACAATTATGGATGGACGGACTGCCTGCCGACTGCCGACACAGAGGTAGCCACAGCCGTGAACTACCGCACTGTACACTGGTTGATAAAGAGATAGTAGTATACTCGTAACAACTAGTATGACACTATGACGGTATAAAGAATGAAAAAAAAACCACGGTTAGGTGGTATATATTATAATAATAATACAATTATGGATGGACGGACTGCCTGCCGACTGCCGACACAGAGGTAGCCACAGCCGTGAACTACCGCACTGTACACTGGTTGATAAAGAGATAGTAGTATACTCGTAACAACTAGTATGACACTATGACGACGGTATAAAGAAAGAAAAAAAAATACCACGGTTAGGTGGTATATATTTTAATACAATTATGGATGGACGGACTGCCTGCCGAGTTCCGACTGCCGACACAGAGGTAGCCACAGCCGTGAACTACCGCACTGTACTGTGTCTGCTGCTAATATAGACTGGTTGATAAAGAGATAGTATACAATACATACAACAATATACTACTATACTGGTGGTCAGGCACTGGTCACCACTAGTCACACTGGCAGTGGCACTCCTGCAGCAAAAGTGTGCACTGTTTAATTTTAAATTAATATAATATTATGTACTCCTGGGGGCTCCTGCTATAACAACCTGCAGTGCTCCCCAGTCTCCCCCACAATTATTATAAGCTTTGCCTTTTATACATTGATGTGCAGCACACTGGGCTGAGCTGAGTGCACACAGACTGAGTCACACTGTGTGACTGGCTGCTGCTGTGTATCGTTTTTTTTCAGGCAGAGAACGGATATAGCAGAGAACGGATATATTATATTAAAATAAATAAAAGTTAACTAACAACAACTGCACTGGTCACTGTGGTAAACTCTGTCTGACTCTGCACAATCTCTCTCTCTCTTCTAATCTAATTTCTAATGGAGAGGACGCCAGCCACGTCCTCTCCCTATCAATCTCAATGCACGTGTGAAAATGGCGGCGACGCGCGGCTCCTTATATAGAATCCGAGTCTCGCGAGAATCCGACAGCGTCATGATGACGTTCGGGCGCGCTCGGGTTAACTGAGCAAGGCGGGAGGATCCGAGTCTGCTCGGACCCGTGAAAAAAACATGAAGTTCGTGCGGGTTCGGTTTCAGAGAAACCGAACCCGCTCATCTCTAATAATAGGTCATTTGTTAAAAACAAAAGATTTTTTGTTAAAAAAAAAAAACACAAAACTTGTGTGTGTTCAGGGCCATGTTAATAATCTAAGTGCTGTAAGAGTCGCAGTGTGAAGTTGTTGTCATTTGATAAAACAACAGACAAAAGTTTTTTCTTTTAAAACGTGTGTGTGTTTAGGGCCAAGCAGTGGCACTTTGATACAGTAACACACTCAGCAGAAGCTGCGCCACTGTGTTAATTTCCCAACATTAGTGACACCTCTACCGTGAGTTAAGGGAGGATTTACTAAGCAGTGATAAAAGTGGAGAAGTGAGATTCCTACCATGGCCCTAACTGTGCGGAGTTTGTATATTCTCCCCGTACTTGGGTGGATCTCCTCTGGGTTCTCCGGTTTCCTCCCACAATCCAAAATGATACTGATAGGATAATTGGCTCCCAACAAAATTAACCCTAGTGTGAATGTGTGTGCATTTACATGTGGTAGGGAATATAGATTGTAAACTCCACTGGGGCAGGGACTGATGTGAATGGACAAATATTCTCTGTAAAGCGCTGCGGAATATGTGTGCGCTATATAAATGACTTGTAATAATAATAAGTGAGCGAGTGGAGAAGTTGCCAATGGCAACTAATCAGCATTGACGTAACATTTTGATTTGCATACTATAAAAGTATAGCAAGTAGCTGATTGGTTGCCATGGGCAACTTCTCCACTGGCTCACTTCTCCACTTTTATCACTGCTTGGTACATCTCCCCCTTAATCTGATACGGTAACCATCCATAGAATGGTGGAGGATTATTTTAATGGCAGTGTACAAATGAGCATGTCAGACAGTCCATTTGACAACTGGGAGTTAAAAAAGGCTATTAGGAGCCCATTTTACAAACCCGCTATGCTTTACTTATGCTGCCCACCCTCCAGTGTGTGTATTCTGAAAGCGTTTTCAGCAGAGCCGGGAATTTTGAGAGCAATCGGTGTAAGAGGCTACTTTCTCAAAATGTGAGGAAAATTATGTTCATAAAAATAGACTACAAATGACACAAAGAAGACATATCCCGCCAATTACGTCAAAGTACAGAGACTTCTGTAATAGTGGATTCCAGCATGGATAAGTTAATATTGTGTGATGATGATGTTTAACACTGATGAGGATGATAATGAGAACATCTTCCCACTGTAGAGAAGAGGTAATTAACAAAATAAAACAAAACCATTATCTGCTTTAAACCTATTGGTAGCTTCTTTTGTGGAGGCCCAAACAAACCAAGCACCTCAGCCACAAAAGTACCAGTCAATGTTGCTGAAGTGCTTGCTTGTTTTGTTAAACTACGCATATCCTTTTTTATATTCAACATAAGGGTGGGTGGGAGGTGCCCAGGATTATTCAATCTTGCATCACTTTTCTGCCACTGCTGTGTAGCAATATTTCATACAGTAGATGTACTATAAACTGCCGTGTTTATTTTCAGCTGCTGTTGCTTAGTAACCAGCTAGCATGCTGCAGACTTTGGCCAGTGTTGATGAAAACAATATTATGAGATGTGAGATGGTCAAAATTATCAGGAAATTAATGTTATTGATACTACTGTAGGAACAAAAACAGGGCAAATTACATGGTTTTAACTGTTTTTAGTATTAAAAAAACAAAACAAAAAAACAGATCCAAAACACGTTAGGGTGGTTTTGAGAAATTAGAACAAAAACACGAAATTAATATAGGTCCAAAACCAAACCAGAGAGGTCAACACACATCTTTAATAAGTACCAAGTTCTGGTGAAGAAGCCTGCTGGTAGTAGCATTTGCCTTTCTCCAGCAAGCGGCTACTGTTACTAATCAGTTACCACTTAAACTCGTAGCAGAGAGAACAGGCTTAAACACCAGCAATGTTTTCAGCTAAACATTCGTGCTCCACAACATTGTGAAAATAGACCCTTAAGTCCAATATTTTATTTTTGTCCATGCTGTTTGCAAAATATTCCTAAACAGAATATCATAAATGTGTGTTTTTCAAGCAGAAGAAAACTCCTTCACATCCTGTTCTATTCCCCAGGACAGCTACTATATAATAATATATAGCAGTTCATCGAGTGCTTGGCAGTGTGCGACAAGTACAGCCTGATATGGATACTAGTGATGTATGGTAAAGCTGCTACTGGAGTTTAGTATATATTTGTATAATGTATAAATTCAGAAAGAACACAAGCTGGGAATCGGTTATTACTAAGCACGGCAGTACGTCTTTATGCCAACAAGCTAGATGGTACAGGGTATTAGTTGTTATATAGAATTATTTGAGGGTTTTATGTTTATTTTGTAGACAAAACATATTATTAGTTTTCTCCTGTTTTTTTTTTTTTTTGTTACTGTTGACCCATTTGGTCTTACTGTAGTTATATTTTTCTTCAAAAGCAAATACCGCAGTTTATGTGCTGCAAATGTTCTACCTTATTTATTGAAATGAACACGTTTAAAGGGAAATTCACAATATTATTTTGAATTCATATTCCTGAAATGTTGAAATGATTTACAGAGGACACAAATTTGTTGGTATTGCTTTCACACAGCACTTGGGTCTTGGCCTTGTCTATGTAATATATGTACGTTCCTCCTTTGTGTGAGTTTCTCCAGGTTCTTCCCACACTCCAGAAACATACTGATAATCTAATTTGCTGCTGACAAAATGCCCCCTATGTTTGTGTTTTAGGGTATTTAAGTGTAAGTTATACTGGGACAGGCAGTGATGTAAATTCATTGTAAAACTGGCATACCAGAATCGAGAGAACCAACCTGCGGAGAAGAACCAATCCTGTGCATTTCACCAACAGCAACAGGAACAAAATTGAAAGGTACAAACCTTGCACATTTTCCACATGGCAGTGTTCAGGGAAAGGAGCTGGGAGAAGTCGTGCAGCCTTTACTTTATTCCCAGTGGATGTAAAGGACATTGCTGAAATTGCTCGGATTTTGTGTCCCACCATCTATGATCTGGACCCTGCTTCAACCAAGCTTCTAATAGGTTGTATGGATATAATTGGTCCTGTCTTTGCAAAAATTGTTTAATGCTTTTTGCACACAGGTGTTTTTCCTGGACCCCTAAAGGAAGCAATTGTTAGACCTCTTCTTAAAAAACCTAATTTAGATCCCGACTGCACGACCAACTACAGACCGGTATCATACCTTTCTTTTCTAGGAAAGATTATTGAGAAAGTGGTTGCAAGTCAACTGGAAACCCGTCTGACAACCCATGATATTTATGAACCATTCCAATCAGGATTCAGGAGAAGACACAGCACTGAAACAGCCCTGGTGTGTGTGTTAAATGATCTTCTGATGGCAAGAGACAGAGGTGACTGTTCAGTCTTAATCCTTCTGGATCTCTTTGCAGCATTTGATACCGTGGACCATGGGCTTCTGATTGAGCAACTGATACATTTTTGTGGACTGGATGGCACAGTCCTAAGACGGTTCAAATAATTTCTCACAGGCAGGTCACAGAGAGTATCGTCTGGAATCACCATCAGTGCCATTTCCATGTGGTGTCCCACAAGGTTCTATACTATCCCCCATGTTTTTTGCAGTATACATGCTCCCACTGGGTGAAATAATCAGGCGCCATGGTCTGGTCTACCACTGCTATGCAGATGATATACAACTGTACTTGTCCTTTGCTCCGAGCACTGATAATCCAATAGCAACCCTAAATGGCTGTCTAGCTGAGCTCAAGGAGTGGATGAGTGCCAGTTTGCTGCAACTGAACCTGGATAAAACAGAAGTCCTTATGATAGGACCACAACATCAAAGGACAAGACTGCAACATAGCTAACCAACTGGACTTACACTTGGGGATTCATAATTACAAACCACTGATCGTGTGCAGAATCTTGGCGTTGTCCTGGATGGTGGCTTGACACTTAAACATCAGATATCAGCCACAATTAAATCCTCATTCTTTCACCTGAGGAACATAGCCAGAATCAAGCACTTCTGATTCAGCAACTGATACATTTTTGTGAACTGGATGGAACAGTCCTAAGATGGTTCAAATCATTTCTCACAGGCAGGTCACAGAGAGTATTGTCTGGAGTATATTCATCACCATCAGTGCCACTGCCATGTGGTGTCCCACAAGGTTCTATGTGGTGTTCCACAAGGTTCTATACCAGGGAACTCAGATGATCTTCCAAAAGTCATAGATGCATTTGTATCATCTCGATTAGACTACTGTAATGTTCATTCGATCAGTTCATACTGTTCATTTGATACTGTAACATACAATCAGAATTTACACTCCTTTTTCTCTGCGTGTTGCAGCTATCTATTGCCCACCTGGGCAACCCAAACAATTTCTAGATTATTTTTCTGCTCGGCTCCCTCACTTCTTATCCTCTGACATCTCCACCATTATCAGGGGAGATTTTAATATTGCTATTGATAGTCCAAAATCTGCTGCTCATGCCTCCAATCTACTCTCTCTAACCTCCTCTCTCGGCCTCTCACAATGGACTGACTCCTCTACTCATCAGGTGGGCCACGCCCTTGATCTAGAATTCACCAGACTATGCTCCATTTCTGAACTCACTAACACTCCTTTCCCACTCTCAGATCACAACCTTATCACCTGCATGCTCTCCTCTAATACTTCATACTGAGTGCCGCTGACATCCTCCAATCCTCCTCAAACTCGCAGAAATATTAATGCAATTAATCTTCAAGAACTTTCCACCTCACTGCAACAATTGCTTTCACCTATTTCTGCATTCACTTACACCTGAACCAGACTCTAGAGATAGCCCTTGACGAAGTGGCTCCAGCTACCCATCACACTTCACATAAGCCTAGATGTCAACTGTGGCATGCTAAAGTAACAAGACACCTACAAAAACTGTCACGTAAAGTTGAACGGCACTGGCGTAAATTTCGTATTCCAAGTGACTTCCTTGCATATAAGATTGTCTACCACTCTTATCATAATGCTCTGGACACTGCCAAACAAACATTTCCAAACTCTTATCTCTGTTAAAGCCTCTAACTCCAAACGACTTTTTAATACATTTAAATCACTTCTCAACCCTCCTTCAACCAGCCACTTTCAAGGCGCAATATCTTGCTTCCTACTTCAAGGACAAGATTGATAAGATCCAAAATGAAATGGTATGCTGTTCCTCAACCAGTGACCTACTCAATTCCTTATCTGAACCCTCTGACACTTTCTCTTCATTTGATCCCACAAGTGAAGATGAAGTATCAAATCTCTTCTCATCCTGCAACTTTACTACCTCTCCTCTTGATCGTATACCCTCGCAGATAAGTATAGCTCTGTCTCCTGCGCTCATCCCAACCTTAACTAAGGTAATCTTTCTCTCTCTACTGGTATCTTTCCTTCACTGTTCAAGCATGCAGTGATTACTCCCATTCTGAAAAAACAAAATTCTGACCCTAACTCTCTGTCAAACTACCGTCCCATCTATCAGCTCCCATGTCTCTCCAAGCTACTTGAGAAACTTGCCTACACTTGCCTTACACACTTTCTTAACTCATACAACTTATTGTACCCACATCAATCAGGCTTTCTCTTACGTCCTAGAGGATGTTGGGGACTCCAAAAGGACCATGGGGTATAGACGGGATCCGCAGGAGCTTGGGCACACTGAAAAGACTTAAACTGGTTGTGAACTGGCTCCTCCCTCTATGCACCTCCTCCAGACCTCAGTAAGACTTTGTGCCCAGGACTGACTGGACACTCACTAGGGGAGCTCTCCTGAGTTTCTCTTGAAAATACTTTTGTTAGGTTTTTTATTTTCAGGGAGACCTGCTGGCTACAAGCTCCCTGCAGCGTGGGAGTGAGGGGAGAGAAGTAGACCAACTTCTTCTTAGTTTAAGGGCTCTGCTTCTCGGCTACTGGACACCATTAGCTCCAGAGGGATCGATCACTTGGTGCGCCTAGCTGCTTGTTCCCTGGAGCCGCGCCGTCACCCCCCTCACAGAAGCCAGAAGACAGAAGTCGGGTGAGTATGAGAAGAACAGAACACTTCAGGACGGCAGAAGACTTCAGTAACCAGGTACAGCGCAGCGGTAACGCTGCGCTCCATGCTCCCACACACTATCACTAACGGCATTCACAGGGTGCAGGGCGCTGGGGGGTGGCGCCCTGGGCAGCATGTTACTAAGGTCCGGGAGCCGGCAGAAGCCTTTTCGGTGCCTCTGCACCGTTTCTCAGACCCCCGCCGGCATTTTCAAAGTTCCAAATTTAGCGTGTTGAAGCGCGCCGGGAAGGGGCGGAGCTTAGCTGCGCGGCTCACAGCGCCATTTTCTCCTCCACACGCAGCTGAAGGAGACGCTGGCCCGTTACCTCCACAGCTCCTCTCAAAGTAACGGGGAGCTAATCGGGGGGGGGGGGGGGGCGCAGTTTGTGGTGCATTTTTATTATAATTTAAGCAGCGCTGGTCACATATATCCCTTTACGGGATATTTGGGCGCTGGGGTGTATCTGGGCTTCATTGTGGGCCTGTCCCCTAGCTGAGACATTCTGTGTGTGTCCGTGTGTCGATAATACGTGTCGGCATGTCTGAGGCTGAATGTTATTCACCGGAGGAGGTTATTGGGGGAGCGGATGCGGGTCTAGATTTGGGCCTGTCGGCGCAGCCGACACCTGATTTACTCACATTGCTAAGTACAATTAATTCGAATGTAGCTTCTTTATCAAAGAGGTTGGATAAGTCTGAGTCACAGACGCAGGTGTGGAAAAAGTCCATGGAGGAGGCTTTGTCTCAGGTGCAGACCCCATCGGGGTCGCAAAAGCGGCCATTTACTCAAGTGGTAGATATTGATACCGACACGGACTCTGATTTCGAGGTAGATTTCACTGAGGCTGCTTTACATCCACGATTAGTTAAGAGTATTCAATACATGATTGCGGCTATAAAAGATGTGTTGCGCATTTCTGATGAACCTGCGTTACAGGAAACAAGGATTTGCTTGTTCAAGGGAAAAAAACCTGAGGTGAAGTTTCCCCCCTCTCATGAAATGAATACTCTTTGTGAAAAGGCTTGGGAGTCACCGGACAAGAGGTGGCAGATTCCCAAGAGGATTTACATGGCGTATCCTTTCCCCTCTGATGACAGGGAAAAATGGGAGTCGTCTCCAAATGTTGACAAAGCTCTATCTCGTTTGTCTAAGAAAGTGGCGCTTCCGTCTCCTGACACGGCAGCTCTCAAGGATCAAGTGGATCGCAAGCTGGAGATGTCTCTGAAGTCCATTTTCACTAATTCGGGTGCATTGCTCAGACCTGCTGTGGCGTCGGTATGGGTGAGTAGTGCTATTGCTAAATGGGCTGAGAATTTAGCTAATGATATGGATACCCTTGATAAAGATAATGTTCTTTTGACTCTTGGTTATATCAAGGACGCTGCAGATTACCTGAAGGATGCGGCGAGGGATGTTTGTCTCTTGGGATCAAGAGCCAATGCCATGTCGATATCGGCCAGGAGGGCGTTGTGGATCCATCAATGGAATGCTGATGCCGACTCCAAGAGAGCTATGGAAGCTTTACCCTTCAAAGGTAATGTCTTGTTTGGGGACGGCTTGGCGGACCTAGTCTCTACCGCGACGGCGGGTAAGTCCTATTTTCTTCCCTATGTTCCCACACAACACAAAAAGGCACCACATCAGTAGATGCAGTCCTTTCGTCCCAATAAATACAGGCGTGGAAAAGGTTCGTCCTTCCTCGCTTCTAAGGGTAGAGGAAGGGGAAGTAAGTCGCCTGCCGTGTCAGGCGCCCAGGACCAAAAGTCCTCCCCTGCCTCTACCAAGTCCACCACATGACGCTGGGGCTTCCCTGGGGGAGTCCGGACCAGTGGGGGGCCGTCTGCGAATCTTCAGTCAGGTCTGGATTCAATCAGACCTGGATCCTTGGGTCCTAGAGATTGTCTCTCAGGGATACAAGCTGGAGTTTCGGGAGGTGCCCCCTCACCGGTTTTTCATTTCGGCCTTACCAGTGTCTCTTCTGGACAGGGAGGTGGTGCTGGCAGCGATACAAAAATTGTGTCAACAGAGGGTCATTGTTCCCGTTCCCCCGTCACAATGGGGTGAGGGTTCTACGCGAGCCTCTTTGTTGTGCCGAAACCGGAGGGTTCGGTCAGACCGATTCTGAATCTAAAATCCCTCAATCCGAACTTGAAAGTGTTCAAGTTCAAGATGGAATCTCTTCGAGCTGTGATTTCCAGCCTAGAAGGGGGGGGGGGGATTTTATGGCGTCAGTCGATATAAAGGATGCCTACCTACACGTCCCGATATATCCTTCGCACCAGGCCTTCCTCAGGTTTGCGATACAGGATTCTCATTACCAATTTCAGACGTTGCCGTTTGGAATTTCCACGGCCCCGTGGATTTTCACCAAGGTCATGGCAGAAATTATGGTTTTTCTTCGCAAGCAAGGGGTTACAATTATCCCGTACTTGGACGAACTCCTGATAAAGGAGAGGTCCAAGGAACGGTTACTGAGGAGTGTAAATTTGGCGCTGTCGGTTCTGCGACAGCACGGTTGGGTGCTAAATTTGCCGAAATCTCAGATGATTCCGACCACTCGGCTGTCTTTTCTGGGCATGATTCTGGACACGGAGTTACGGAGAGTATTTCTTCCAGAAGAAAAAGCTCTGGAACTGCAGTCGATGGTCAGGGAACTTCTGAGGCCGACGAGTGTGTCAATCAATCACTGTACTCGGGTTTTGGGAAAAATGGTTGCGGCGTACGAAGCCATTCCGTTTGGCAGGTTTCATGCCCGGGTGTTTCAGTGGGACTTGCTGAGCAAATGGTCCGGGTCTCACCTGCACATGCACCGGAAGATAAGTCTATCTCCCAGATCCAGAATTTCTCTCCTGTGGTGGCTACAAAGTTCTCACCTCCTAGAAGGACGCCGGTTCGGTATCCTGGACTGGGTTCTTCTGACAACAGATGCAAGTCTCCGGGGCTGGGGTGCAGTCACCCAAGGAAGAAACTTCCAGGGGAGATGGTCGCTCCAGGAAGCTTGTCTCCACATAAATGTTCTCGAGTTAAGAGCCATTTACAATGGCCTGCTACAAGCAAGAAGCCTTCTTCAGGGTAGACCTGTCCTGGTACAGTCGGACAACATCACAGCGGTGGCACATATAAACCGTCAAGGCGGAACAAGGAGCAGAGCGGCAATGGCGGGGGCCACAAGAATCCTTTGCTGTGCGGAACAACACGTGAGCGCCCTGTCAGCAGTCTTCCTACCGGGAGTGGACAACTGGGAAGCAGATTTCCTCAGCAGACACGATCTCCATCCGGGAAAGTGGGCTCTTCACCAAGAGGTATTTGCAGAGGTGACAAAGCGTTGGGGAATTCTGTTGATCGACATGATGGCGTCTCGTCTCAACAAGAAGTTCCCGAGGTATTGTTCCAGGTCAAGGGACCCCCAAGCCAGTGCAGTGGACGCCCTGGTGTCTCCGTGGGTGTTCCAGTTGGTGTATGTGTTCCCTCCACTTCCTCTCATTCCAAAGGTGCTGGGGATCATTCGACGAGCAAGGGTTCAGGCGATTCTCGTCATTCCAGATTGGCCAAGAAGGGCCTGGTACCCGGATCTTCAGGATTTACTGGTGGAAGATCCTTGGCCGCTTCCTCTAAGAGAGGACCTGTTTTGCAGGGTCCATGCATGTTTCCAGACTTACCGCAGCTGTGCTTGGCGGCATGGAAGTTGAGCGCCAGATCTTAGCTCGTAAGGGTATTCCCGGGGAGGTCATTCCCACTCTCATTAAGGCTAGGAAGGAGGTTACAGCGAAACATTATCACCGTATTTTGAGAAAGTATGTTTCCTGGTGTGAGACTAAAATGGCTCCTGCGGAAGATTTTCACTTGGGTCGTTTTCTCCACTTTTTGCAGGTAGGTGTAGATACAAGCCTGAAATTAGGCTCCATCAACGTGCAGATTTCGGCTTTGTCTATTTTCTTTCAAAAGGAATTAGCTGTCCTCCCAGAGGTTCAGACGTTTATGAAAGGAGTATTGCATATCAATTCTCCGTTTGTGCCTCCTGTGGCTCCATGGGATCTTGAGGTGGTCTTACAGTTTCTCATGTCTTCCTGGTTTGAACCTTTGCGTAAGGTTGAGTTGAAGTTTCTCACTTGGAAGGTAGTCATGCTGTTGGCGCTGGCGTCTGCCAGGCGAGTGTCAGAGTTGGCGGCCTTATCTCATAAGAGCCCGTACTTGATTTTTCATTCGGATAGGGCGGAATTGAGGACTCGTCAACAATTTCTGCCGAAGGTGGTTTCTTCATTTCACATTAACCAACCTATTGTGGTGCCGGTGGCTACGGATGCTGTGGCGGTTCCAAAGTCTCTGGATGTTGTGAGAGCTTTGAAGATCTACGTCGCCAGAACGGCTGTTACCAGGAAAACTGAGGCGCTGTTTGTCCTGTATGCTTCCAACAAGATTGGTCATCCTGCTTCAAAACAGACTATTGCACGCTGGATTTGTAGTACGATTCAGCAGGCTCATTCTTCGGCCGGGCTACCGGTGCCGAAGTCAGTAAAAGCCCATTCTACCAGGAAAGTGGGCTCATCTTGGGCGGCTGCTCGAGGCGTCTCGGCTTTACAGCTTTGCCGAGCGGCTACTTGGTCGGGTTCAAACACTTTTGCTAAGTTCTACAAGTTTGATACCCTGGCTGATGAAGACCTTACGTTTGCTCAATCGGTGCTGCAGAGTCGTCCGCACTCTCCCGCCCGGTCTGGAGCTTTGGTATAAACCCCATGGTCCTTTTGGAGTCCCCAGCATCCTCTAGGACGTAAGAGAAAATAGGATTTTAGTACCTACCGGTAAATCCTTTTCACCTAGTCTGTAGAGGATGCTGTGCGCCCATCCCAGTGCGGACTGTTACTTGCAGTGTATTCTTGTTGGTTACATTAGTTTATACACGGGTTGTGTATTTCTGGTTTTCAGCTTGTTGCTGTTGTTAATTCATACTGTTATCTGGTTTACTGTTACTCCGGTTGTACGGTATGTTTGTGGTGTGGGCTGGTATGTTTGTAGCCCTTAGTTTACACAAAAATCCTTTCCTCGAAATGTACGTCTCTCCTGGGCACAGTTCCTATAACTGAGGTCTGGAGGAGGGGTATAGAGGGAGGAGCCAGTTCACACACAGTTTAAGTCTTTTCAGTGTGCCCAAGCTCCTGCGGATCCCGTCTATACCCCATGGTCCTTTTGGAGTCCCCAGCATCCTCTACGGACTAGGAGAAAAGGATTTACCGGTAGGTACTAAAATCCTATTTTCTACTCCCAACACTCCACAGAGACAGCACTGACTAAAGTAGTGAATGATCTGGTCACTGCATAGTCTAAAGGCCATTACTCACTACTTATTCTTCTAGATCTCTCTGCTGCTTTTGACACTGTTTACCACTTTCTTCTCATACAAACACTGCAAACCCTAGGTCTTCAGTACACAGCCCTCTCTTGGTTCTTATCCTACCTATCTATTCACTCTTTCAGTGTCCGTTTCTCTGAATCCACCTCTTCGCTACCTCTTTCAGTTGGAGTACCGCAGGGCTCAGTCTTATGTCCTCTGCTTTTCTCAATCTATACCTCATCTCTTGGGAAACTAATCAGCTCTTTTGGATTTCAGTATCACCTGTACGCAGATTATACTCAAATCTACCTATCCTCCCCTGATTAGTCTCTATCTGTCTTGGGCTGGGTCACTGAATGCCTCTTTGCCATTTCATCTTGTATGTCATCTTGCCACCTCAAACTTAATATTTCCAAAATAGAGTAATTATATTTCCACCGGCCAATATCAGTTACCAATCTGATATTTCTATTACTGTTGAGAATTCTACAATCAACCCTAGACCACAAGCTCACTGCCTAGGTGTCATACTTGACTCAGAACTGTCCTTTGCTCCCCGCATTTAATCTGTCTCAAAATCATGTTACATGCATCTAAGAAACATATCCAAAATACGATCATACCTTACACAAGACACTGCTAAAACCCTAATCCATGCTCTCACTATCTCCCGCATTGATTATTGCAATAGTCTTCTTAAAGGTCTTACTAAGAACTCTCACCATTACAATCCATTCTGAATGCAGATGCAAGGCTAATATTCCTCGCTAGATGTTCATCGTCTGCAGACGCACTCTGTCAGTCCCTCCATTGGTTACCTGTATTCTACCGTATGCAATATAAAATACTGTTACTTATACACAAGGCTATTAACCATACTACACCAACATACATCTCTTTGCTTATCTCAAAATATCTCCCATCCCGGCCCCTTCGCTCTTCACAAAATCTATGTCTCTCATCCACACTCTTTACTTGCTCCCATGCACGATTTCAGGACTTTCTTCGGGCTGCACCCACTCTGTGGAATGCCCTACCATATACAAAAAGACTCTCCTCTAGTCTTCAAGCCTTCAAGCGTTCCCTGAAAACTCAACTATTCAGACAAGCTTATCAAATTCCAGAACCGCCCACATTACCTTCATAGCTTTCCTATCCAATTATTTCCCCGCAGTACAGTCCACATCTGGTGGACAACTATGCAATAGATAGCACCTATCCTTGTGTATCAATGCTTATTTCCCCATAAAATGTAAGCTTGCGAGCAGGGCCCTCCTACCTCTATGACTGTTTGTTCTTACCCAGTTTTGTCTTCTAATTGTGTCTAGTTGTAAAGCGCAACAGAATTTGCTGCGCTATATAAGAAACTGTTAATAAATAATAATGCTCTCTACCTTGGTCTCCCAGCAAAAGTATTACACCACTTACAGCTGGTGCAAAACACATCTGCCAGTCTGTTAACCAACTAGCCCCGTTCTAGCCACATAACACGCATCCTCTACTCCCTTCACTGGCTGCCTAAGATGGCGATTCATCTTCAATATTGGCTTACTGAGTTTCAAAGCATTACATGACCAGGGCCCAAGGTACCTGAAGCAGCATCTGATCCATAGTGCCCCACTCAATTACTGCGATCTGTAGATGAAGGACTTTTAGCAGTGCCTACAATCTCCTGTAATTCATCTGGGGGCGAGCTTTTAGTCATGCGGCTCCGACTCTATGGAACTCACTTCCCAGCACAGTGCGAAAGGCCCCAATTATAGAATCCTTCAAAATAAGACTCAAGACTTTCCTGTTTACTCAAGCATTCCATAATTGTTCTTATAGTATCTACATGCTTCTGTATTTTATGAAAAGCTGTTCTGTACTTCTTTGTTTCTGTACTATATTATGCTATGTATCTGTTAAGCGCCTTGAGTCTTATTGAAAAAAGAGTGCTATATAAATAAAACTATTATTATTATTGTGTTTCCCCGGTTTTATTCTGGTCTCCAGCAGGGGACTAGATATCCATAGCCGATAAGCATTCTCACACGGACTCATTAATCAGACAAGTATGAGGGCCAGAGAAAGGAATGGGTGTCCTAACCAACCAAATATACTCCCCCAAACCTTACCAGATCTGCTGGATTAGAGTTTATTGCACAATTGCACTGCGCATTCCAGAAACATACACACAGCCCTACTACAATAACTTCCCTATACTAACTACCAGGTGATGTGGTCCATGACATCTAGCCAACACCAAGTGCAATAATAAGAGCTGATCACTTATATCTGTGCAACAACAACTATGGCTGTTTCATTTACTAACCTTACAACATAACAATCCTAACAGTCTCAGGAAATACAATAACGTTGGTGTAACTTAGATAATGCAGTGCAGCAACATAGGTGAAAAGCAATTCAGAAAACAGTCAACAAGCAATACACAACTGTAAATACAATAACTACCTACCTACTGCTGTGACCAGATGATCTGTCTCTTCAGGTTTGCCCTAGATTTTACTGCACCAATCGCTGAGTAGAGAACTGCTAAATTGGGAAAGATTAATGGCCAACTTCCCCCTCAGACATACCACATGCCCCTCACATGCCATCAGATATGCTCACATGCCATCAGATATACCAAAATATTCAGCCGACAAATTGGGCATCTCCTCTGTGTCTAAACTATGACACCGGGTACACGTGAAGCCCTGTAGACCTTTTCTGGTGGATAGGTGTATATATATGAATATCAGTGGTTCCCAAACTGAGTGACATGGCACCCTGGGGTGCCTCAGGGCACTTGCAGGGGTGCCACAGGTTTGTGGTCAAAGACCAAATCAAATGATTTTTGGTCAGTGTGATAGGCAAAACCAGCGCTGGTGGATGCCATAAACTATATGGACAAAGAGACAACCATATATACTACCACATAATTTAACATAAGGATGACAGAAAAGCACAATTTACGTTAATACCATTTGCCAAGTTTCTCAATAAGAAACGTTAGGCCTAGGTGTGTCGGGGAACATGCTGATACTCTAGGGCCCCATGATTCAAATAAGTTTGGGAGCCACTAATATAAGTACATTTCTTACCCTAAGTTTAATAATTCTACTTATGCCAAACTGAGAATTTTTTATGTCAAGTGAAAGTATCCTATGCTTAACCAGAATGTTATCCTTAAAACTAAGGGGGTAATTCCAAGTTGATCGCAGCAGGAAATTTTTTAGCAGTTGGGCAAAACCATGTGCACTGCAGGGGGGCAGATATAACATGTGCAGAGAGAGTTAGATTTGGGTGTGGTGTGTTCAATCTGCAATCTAAATTGCAGTGTAAAAATAAAGCAGCCAGTATTTACCCTGCACAGAAATAAAATATATCCCACCCAAATCTAACTCTCTCTGAAAATGTTATATCTGCCCCCCCCAGCAGTGCACATGGTTTTGCCCAACTGCTAACAAAGTTCCTGCTGCGATCAACTCAGAATTACCCCCCAAGTTTTCCCCATAGCATAATGTTTAAGAAATGTACAGTGCATGTTCTCTGCAGGTTATATAGCAATATAAACAATTGCACTTGTTGTGCCGATTAGATTTCTGGTACACCACAGGGATTCCTTAAATGTGGTAGGGTTGCTTATCTTATATGCAAACATAACAGGAATGCCTAGAGAACCACTTTCAGGATCAATATTTTTATCATTTGTGATAAAAGTTTTATTATTTATTTATTTATTTATTTATTTATTACAGTGCAGCAGTAATCTTTATTCAGTATAACTGCTAGGTCACTGAAGTACAGACTCAATAACATCCACATAATATCATTGAGAAGCTCAATATTCCAAGTGTATCACTTTGAAATGTGTTGCAATACTGTCTCCATATTGAGTATTATAGATTTTGAACACATAGAAATCACTTACAAGGGTGGGCATTACCATTTGATGATGATGCCACGGTACATGTTCTGTGCAGAGATTGACGGGCAACCCACCAAAGTCATTATGGCACAACTGACAATGGGGGTCATTCTGACCCGATCGCACGCTGCAGTTTATCGCAGTGCAGCAATCGGGTCAGAACTGCGCATACGCTGGCGCCGCAGTGCCCCAGTCCGGGGCCAGACCGTGCAGGGGGCGGGCCGCAGCGGCTGCGTGACGTCACATGCTGCCGCTGCGGGCCGGGGAGCGACGAGTAGCTCCCGGACGGCACTCTAAAGCTGCGCAGGCCGGGAGCTACTCCTAAAGTGCAAAAACATTGCTGCTGTGCGTTGCTTTTGCACTTCTGTGGGGGGGGGGGGGGGCGGCACTGACATGCGGGGCGGGATAGCCCTGTACTGGGCATCCCCCCACATGTCTATTGTCATGATCGTAGCCCTGCAAAATTTTGCAGGGCTACTATCAACTCGGAATGACCCCCCATGTGTCCAATGTTGTACTGGGACCACACAGTCGCTCCACCTCCACCCTTAAAGGTTGCACCAATGCCTCTGACACTTCCTGTGCTCTAATTAGCTTGTGGGCAAAAAGAGAGAAAGTGATCTCCAATAATGCAGTTTTTATAGCAAGTCACTTAAGGCAGCGGTTCCCACACTTTGAATGACAACCACCAGATCTGGTTTTGCCTATTACATTGACCATAAATAATTTCATTTTGTCCTGCGCCACCAACCCATGGCATCCCTGTAAGTGTCCCACAGCACCCCAGGGTGCCACAGCATCCGGGTTGGAACCACTGACTTATGGTGTTGACATAAATGTCTGTGCAGATGTATATTAGACATAGTGCAGCAATAGATCTCACAATAACTTGGCATTAGACCATAATATTTTACAAAATATCATCTTAATTTATTCCTCCTTCACACAACTTAGGTTACAAATATCTCCTGGTTCTTACTTGTAGTTCCTCAGCATCATACTACTTTTTACTTGGGTCTGAATCCTCCCATATGTGTCATCATGCAGGATGTAAACTCATTACTCGTCATATTGAGGACACTTGATTTAACTCTTCACATAGGGTTCACATGTAATCTTCCTCTCATTGTCCCTATGCACCAATACCCAGATGCCTCCATACCCAGTATGCCTCAGTTCACATCTGTATAATGGGCAGCAGTATACAAACACACATCTGTCTCTTGCATGGAACTGGTAATTTACATCTGTATCACACCCCATCTGTATTGCTGTGTGTCCCAGTTTCTACATGAGTCTGGTAATCCACCGACATCTCAAGAGAGTTCCAGATATGTCGGGATCGGGTGAGTATGGTAAACCTTATTCATTGGGGAGTTGTAAGTGGAGCTGAAAGGACAGACACTGTGGAACCAAAGTTCCTCCATAGGGAGGCACCAGATGACCCCAAACGTCATGATGTCTTTCATTATTCTGCATAACTTTAGCCTCACCCCGCTAGGCCTAGAACCCTTTATATGTCACTAAGTATGGTCTCTGGGCCTAATTCAGATCTGATCTACGATCAGTGTCAGACATGCGGTGGGGTGCCCAGCACAGGGCTAGTCCTCCCCGCATGGCTGGCTCTTGTAGTAGCTAATGTAAGATACTGTTTTATGACCCATGTTCTGACCTATAACTGGACCATTGACCAGCTAGTTTTATAATTGCCAAAGGTATTGCAAATCTTGATTCTGATCTAAATGTATTCCAGTGTCCATTTGATTGTAAATGCATTCTTTGTTATACTGTGACCTCTCTAGCTTTATTTATGGCTAGAGCAGTATAAACCTGTTCCCTACACTATGTTTTAACATCTTGCACTAAAACACAAATATATACAATATATCTATATGCACACATACATAAAACATTATTTCCTAAATCATCTTAACGTTTAACTCATATGTTCAATCCTATTTCATAGCTATTCCTTACTATATATATCCACTATACTATTCACTATGGTTACATCACCTATTTATAATGAATTATATTTTAATTCAGACAATATCCATTGGCCTCATATTAAGTGCGGACAATTACCCATATGGCAACAGAATATATTGTCTTATCCAAGGTGACCATACTGTATCTTCTATGCCAGAGTTCCAATGACAGTTGTCATCATTGCATAGCACTGCGTGTATCAAGGACATACAGTTGCTGACACCTTTAGCAATGACTGTCCCACTTCTGTTTCTCACAATGCACTTTTCTTTGGTGAAATTAACGCTGCGGCTTCTCTGCTCTAGGACACTGATGGGAAATAAATTAGTTTCCATCTCTGATACTTCAAACACATTTTGGATAACTCTGACTTATGGGCCTAATTCAGACCTGATCGCTAGGCTGCGTTTTCGTATAGCGGGCAATCAGGTCTAAACTGCGCATGCGTATGCACCGAATACGCAGGTGTGTCGCAAGGATCCATTCGTACGGACGTTTGCAAGGAGATTAACAGGGAGAAGGCGTTTGTGGGTGGCAACTGACCATTTTCTGGGAGTGTTTGGAAAAACGCAGGCTTGTCCAAGCATTTGTAGGGCGGGTGTCTTACGTCAATTCCTGTCCTGAACAGGCTGAAGCGATCGCAGTGGCTGAGTAAGTCCTGGGCTACTCAGAGACTGCACAAAATCTGTTTGTACAGCTTTGCTACACATGCGTTTGCACACTTGCAAAGCGAAAATACACTCCCCTATGGGGCGGCGACTATGCGATCGCAGCACTGCAAAAAAAACCTAGCAAGGGAACAGGTCTGAATTAAGCCCTATGTTCTTGATCCAATTCTCAAGCAACCTTTTATTGTACAAACTTTTGTCGCTATTAGCATTTGATTGCCAATTCATCTGATTGTGATAGGGTCACACTGCATTAGCTTGGATACCATTCCTCATCACAGATGAAATGTATTGTTGCTCTGCTCTGAATAAACTTTTCTCGGCTTTCAGTAATATGCTTTGAGACCTAACTTGTGACAATTATAATACTTGAACTTAAATTTTCTTAATTCCTCACTCTTTGAATGTAATGCAGATAGCTCAGCAACAATTCACTGGGTACATGTTCCTGAAAGTGTAAAAGCTTTGCTTCACTGTGAGCCTAATTTAGACCTGGGGGGGTCATTCCGACTTGGTCGCACGCAGGATATGTTTAGCACTGCTGCGACCAGGTAATCGCCGCCTACAGGGGAGGGAGTTTGAGCTGTGCAGAACTGCGATCGGCTGTGCAGAGAGCTGCGCAATAAAAAAGTTGTGCAGTCTTTGCACAGCTCAAGACTTACTCACCGGCTGCGATGATCCTTCCTGGAGCTGATATCAGGATCCCTCCCAGCAAACAGCTGGACATGCCTGCGTTTTCCTCGACACTCCCAGAAAATGGTGAGTTGACACTCCCGGCCGGCCTCTTCCTGTCAATCTTCTTGCGTCCTCCGCTGTGAACTCTTTCTTCGTTATTCTCGTTGCTGCCCAGCGTTGGTCGTCGCCGGGCAACGACCCATGTACGCACATCAGTCCTCATCGCACCGCTGCGAAAAACGGCAGCGTGCGATCAGGTCGGAATGACCTAAGAATGCCAAATTGATTTCTCACAAATATTTAAAATGCCCGCTCTAATATATATTGTAAATGCCTGCACCTCTTATTACCATATCCCATGAATGTGCGCTATACATCGCAAAACACTGCATCCCATAAGAGAAAACAATACACCCACACATTATCTGAGTTCCAAAGCTCATTGATGTATATATTTGTTATTAAAAGGATATGGATTTAATATATATTACAAAGTACAGTATACCTATAGTTACATGATTACAACTCACACAGTAAGCAGTTAATACATACAGTTACATGCCATTACATACAGTTTCAGTTACAGGCCAGCAATACAATTACCATTCTCTCCAATGCATCTTATGTCTCTCTCTGTAAATACATACAGGAACTGAACTGGCAGCAAGTCCATCATCCTCTGAGACCAAAAAGCAACTAAGTTCCTGTGTGATCAATGTGTTATCTAGTTTCTGGGGGAGGGATTCACGATGAGTCACAAGTTCCTTTGTATATGTTAATCAGGTTCAGCCTTGAAGACATCCAAATGGCTGGTCTGAGTTTCCTGTCCACTGTCCTAATAAGAGTGATTTTAGCTTTTATACATTTAATCATAATTATCCGCTGCAATGTCCCACAACTTCGCAACAAGCATCAAATGAATCTACACATCAATCTGGTTGCTTCAATAGTAAACATGACCGGTCTATCTTGTTTCGTTCAAATAATACACATTCATGACATTACTTCATTAGATAATTTTAAATCATCATGATGTCTGGTGCTTGATATTATTATAATTATGTACTGCATAAAAATAAGTGTCGAATCCATCTCTGTGGCATGTCCGTGTAAATGCGGGTGTTACCATATATTGCTGTGCTCGCTGCGCGTATTTGCAAGTATAGCGACTTATATGTGTGTAGTTTGTATGCTCTTTTTATGTAATTTTTTTTTTACTTCGACAGTCCACCCTTTGGCAGCAAACAATAACTGCCATCAATTATTAACATAAGAAAAAAATATTTCATTCCATAATCGGTGACCTAGTATGTATGCATTTCGCAAATCAGACACTTGACTATATTTGGGGAAGACAGGGAGGAGGACGAGAGATCCTCTATATGCACTCTGCGGTCACGGGACCACTGGTTGGGTGTGGGACAACATTCAACCTATAGAGTATGCTGGGACAGTGTTTGGCCTATGATGTCTGATTTGCGACGAACATTTCACACATACATGTACCTACGTCTTTGTACACTAATGTTTGGATTCGATTGAGGTTCTGCTGGGTAGATGAAGAAGACACAAACAAATCGTGACAGTGACATATAAAATTTTCATGATCTATATATTCCTATCATTTTCTGAACATTGTTTCCATTTCTGGAACATATGGTAGGTCTGTTTAATCATTGGACAAGGGTTATAAGTAGTGTCCTTCCTATATAACATAAACCTTCAGAGTTCGGTGAGAGCCACTCATAAACCTTTCTTTCACATATATTAATGAGCACATTAATCTGCAATGTGTGAATAGCCATTGTCTTATTGTTCTTGATTACCTCTGAACTCCATAACTACTAGACCTTTGATTTTTCTCTGATTTTAACAAACTGATCGGCTAATCCTGGGATCCTATAAGGAAATCACTCCTTCCTCCAGAACCAGTTCCAGTTCCACACTCGACTCCTCATAAAAAAACCTCGCAAAAATAGAATATCCTGAAAAAATATGTTTGTCAGCGGGAAAGAGAGAAAAGAGAAATAGAACAAAACAATTCTTGTTCATAACAAATCAATTACAATGACTGGTCTTTCTGCAGTCCTTTAGTATGCTCAGGTAGTGTTCAATAGTGCCGCCTCTCAGTCTTCACGGAACAGAGTCTCTGGTGATACTTTTGCGATCTCTTTGCCTTGCTCTTTGAACACACAGTTCACTTGGAACACACAGTTCACTTCGCACACACAAACTCGATGAATGTGAGCAATAAACTACTTTGTCACGAGTTCTCTCCGGGTCAGCGACCTTTTTGCAGTGGGACGACTGGACCCAAGTCTCTCTTTTGGCGACCTTTAGTGCTGTCAACAAATATTGGTATGGTCCTTCCCACCTGTCTATCAGGCAATCTGAGCGTAAGAACAATCACACAGTCTCTTGGTTCACAATCAAGACAGTTAGTATTTGGCATACCAGCAATCAACAGTTTCAAGTTCTTTTGTCAAGTTCTCAAATGCTGGCTCATCTCAATAAAGTACTGTACTGTCACCTCATTGGTGTATTTCTGATCATTGTGCGGATCAATCATGACATGAGGTTGTCTTCCAAAAAAAAACACAAAAACCAAAACCAAATTTCGAAGAGGGTGATTCGTTGAGTGAAGATCTGGGAGTGGTTCCGAAGCTACATAATACTAGTGGCAGTATCTATGATCACAATAGTACAATTTCAAGCTTTGCTCCTACTTCTAGGGGTACCATTATCTACACACAAATTTCTGCGCAATTTTCCTTTGCGGTAAACACAGCAGCATCCGTGGCGGCAGGAAATGCCTCTACCCAGTTTGAGAAAACATCAGTGCACACCAATACATAACAATAATTCCTAAAGGGTGTTAACTGTACGAAGTCGATTTGTATTTCCTGAAAAGATCCATCTGCAGGAGGGATGTGGGATGGCTCTGTTGGTATTGCTTTACCAATATTCTTCCTCAAGCAAGCAAGACAGGTCATTGCTCTCTTACCTGCATGAGAATAGAATCCTGGCGCACACCAGTAGACTCTCATCAGCCTGCACCTACCCTCTTTGCCTAGATGAGTCAGACCGTGTGCCACCTCAGCTAGACTTGGAAGGTATGCTCTGGGGGCTACTGGCTTACCGTGTCCACCTGCCCACAGTCCTGAGGACTCCTGGCCGTACCCCTTTGTTCTCCAGACTGCCTCTTCCTGTAGGGAACACAATTTTTTTGTATCTTAATTTAACTATCGTGTGTTTGCAACGTAGAGTACCATGAGCATAACTCAAAAAGAAAAAAAGAAAAAAGAAACATCTCTAGAGGAGAGAAAGAAGAAGAAAATGAAAAAGAAAATGTCAGGTTTGCCATTCACCAACAGGCATATCAGTGTCTATACAAAATTTCCCTTCACCAGTATTCCCATTCTCCACCCTTTGTGCATGACAAGGCACACTGCAGTAATACTGGTGTCATCGTGCTGTTGAGATATACTGGGTTTGGGCAGAACTCTAAAGGACCTAGGCATGTGGAGTTTGAACTGTACTTGGGTCCATGTATTGTACCACCCTGTGTGAACGCAAAAGATGAAGAGGAAAACTGTAGAGAAACAGAATAGAGGTTGGTGACAGATGAGTTTGTAGAGGTGAAGAAGATTTTATAAAAATTTGACAACTGGATTGGGCACTACGGGGAAGTGATTCTCTACTTGGTCTACTCCCCTTAAAAAAAATTCTGTGGGTCTTATCTCTACTGGGACTATCCCAGCCATCAATCCAGTGTCCTGTCCATCCTAAGTTCATAGGGAACCCGGTATCTGTGAGATAATTTCCTCTACCTGTGATGGACATGCATCTAGAACAGCAGAATGCGACATTAGTCTTCAAGTTTTGTCAAAGGGTAATGTTGCATTTATTTTGTTCTTCCCATTAGCCGAATCTGTATGGCTTATGATTCCTTACTATATGTCCCTTGGTCCCGTCTATATGTTTATTAATGTGGCTTGTGTTTTCTGTCTAGGGGATCTATATTGACTATGTGTCCTACTACTTTTACAATCTCTGGCAAAATGCCCTTCCTTCCTACAAGTGTAACATATTATTGACCATTAGGGATCTGGGGTTTGGACTGATGGGACTTTCCTGTATGTGCCAGTATACTTACCATCCTCAACCTCTCCACCTGTTGTTCTCTGCGCCTAGCACTATTCTTGTGATGTTCAATAGCACACTATCTAAGATTAGCTACTGTGACCCCTTTCCAATTTTGCAAGGAAGTCTGCACCCTGGCACTCAATGCCTTATTGAGCCCGTCCATTTGCACAGAGACAGCCACCTCCCATTTGCCGAATTAGTGTTTACCAGTGGTCTTATCCAGATGGAGACTTTTCTATTACTGCAAAAGACAAAAAAAAAAAAAGTTTAACAAGCTTCTAGGTCATGCAAAGTATTTCATTCAATCCTTCTCATCCCGTATTAAGGGTCTGTACATGGTCCAACAAACATTTCCGAGCTCATCTTTACTAGGGGCATTACTAGGAATGAATACTTCTTATATGGTAACTGAAAGAAATACCCTGTGGTTACCTTGTCTCTGTCCGCTTTCCTACTGGCAAATACTAATGTGCGGACAGGTTTTTCTCCATTTCTGACGTTACTTTCTGGATTTTTGTTTTTGTTTTATTTTTGGGTTTTACTATATATGTACACAAATGATACCATACTTACCTGTTCCACTGGTCTCAGCCACTTCCCCACAGGCTACTGCTCTTCTTTTACCGGTTGGATACTCCTATGGGTGCATGAGAAATGGCTGAAAACAATCAGGTCACCTTCTCCTCCTAAATAAAACTTCAACATTCATTAGTACATATATAGGTTACAGTCATATTTTTCATATTTTTATTATTTTCTATAGTTTGTATGCTGGCCGTAACTGCTTCCACATCTACATAAGGCGGTGTACTTGCATTCTTTTTTTTTCTTCCAACTTGTTTATTGTTGCTACAAGTTCAAACATTTCTTATATTTCCATTCTTGTCTTATATGACTTTGGTTAGACATATCACCTGCAATACCTTAGGATCAAACTCCCCAACCCCTCTTGCTGTCACAGGTTTAAACAATTTGTATGTCTTACCCTTTGTTTTCGGGATTTTATCAGACATATTCTTATCCTTAAGTTCTGCAATACCTCTGGTTCAAAGCTGCTCACCTTAGGGAATGGTACCCTATCTTTGTCAGTCATACATAACCATTCATTGCATAAAACTTCTGTGTGTGAACCATCACTTAGACCACTTCAGATTTTTCACACATGACCTTCTCGGTCCTAACTCTTCTGTCTGAACCCTGCACAAACGTCTCTCACTTGAGCAACTGGCTCCCATATTTGTGGGTCTTTTTAATAACTAAAAAAAACACCAAAATACTCAATGTAAGTAGACGGTGGAAGTATCTCCGAGCGCATTCCACTCGCTCTCACCCACATTGGCCGATACTACCATACACTGTCGATAGCGAAGGCTATGTACCCAACTAAGGGCTCCTATCAGACCTTACAGCACCGTAATTTCTGTTGGTGGAAGTTCTGTTTGGAATATTTTCCTGAGAGAGGCAGCAAAAAATTCCTTTTTGGTATCTTTCAACCGGAATTGTTTGTAGGGTGAAAAACAGAGAAATTAGATAACTATCCTTCACCCTTTCCAGTGAAGCCCACCAGGGAGATTTCCCGACGTTGTCAAAGAAAAACCCCTTTTGTCTATGCAATCACGTCTGCGTATGCTCTCTCACAGCGCATATGACAAAATGGTATCACGTTGTGCTGTGCAGAACACACGGACATGCGATGCAATAGCACAGCCTATAGATACTAGTAATCTATATGCCCTACGATTGCTGTAGACCACCTAGCCTAGATCACTCCAGACCACTTCAGTACTTAGTTGTATGGGATAACTAAGACCACTTCAGACCACATCAGTTCTAATCACGCTAGGTAGCGAACCCTACGCCGCCGGGCCTCTACTAACGCGGTGTTACCACTTCAGACCACTTCAGTTTCTGTGTTCAGTTCCACTCTGTCCGCTTTCACTCACTCAAATACACTTTAGTTTTTCTGTACAGAAAATATTTTAATTCAGATAGGCAGCTTTACCCCAGAGGCAATACAGTTTTTAAACTAAATTTAGAGTAACCTGCTTTTAAAATCTGATAGTTATGTGCTATTGTATTAAATGTCTACTATCCCACCTTTGAACTAAACGACACTATTGTGTAATTTGTACTTAGCGCCCAACTCTTACGCACTTTGAGTACACACGCGACCGTGCGTGTCTCACACTGCGTGCGCAGTCCTGTACTTTGTCCGAGACACGTGTACAAAACCCTGCGTCCGCAATAAAACAAATCACACAGCTTCTATAAATGTGAGCAATACGAACTATAATCGCTCACTTAACACAACACACAGTTTTTTCTGTATAAACCTTTACAACCAGGCCAGACTGCGTTTGTGCTTTACACTTACTTCCTTAAACATTTATTTTAGTTTTAACTATATAGCAATAAATGTATCCGGTTTCACACAGATCTATAATGACTGCAATAATCTATAATTTAAATGATATGATTCAGATTGGATTGCTATCCTGCAGAACATACACTGATATAAACACACATAATAATAATAATTATAATAATATTATATATAATATATATTTATATATATATATATACCACTTGACTCTCCTAGAACCCACACACAGTACACACATACTGAATGAATGCATTTCCTTCAAAGTCTCTAATTTGCATATCAACAGAGGTTCATATGCCTGTTCAAGATGGTAGTGGGACAGGTTAATTAACATTTCAATGGCTATCCTAAACTAGCAAGCAGATTTAACTAAATCCTGGAGGAAAAAGAAAAAAAACTTTGTTTATATCTGTGTGTAATTCTTACATCAAGTATTCATCTCACTATTAACTCTCACTAGGCCCAATTGAAACTATTTGTAATTGACTATGGCATGGGTTAAATAAATGCATTGGTAACTCATAAATGGTGTTTGATGTGAACAAGGATAGCTGATTGTTCTGAGCAGAATGAAAATCAGCTATTTAGAAAATGACCTTCCTAAGATGGCAACTGCTCCTCCCCCTTCCACATCCATGAGGATTACACAAAATGGTGTACAGGCCAAGCAAAAAACTGATCTGACTGAGTCAGTGGTCAGGACTATATGGGGAAGCCCCTATGCATCCTGGGAGGCCAGAAAGCTCGTGACCGTGTTGGTGCCATTTCCGCTGTCGCTCAACCATATCCCAATGTTATCCTGTGGATACCTGTCGACATAAGAGAAATCACGCTATCAACGGTAAGATCTTACCATAACGTCTATTTCTGCGTCATCTATTTATACTCCAACATATGTTAACTGCCAGAGGGGGATTGGCCATAGGGCTTACAGGGAAGATCCCCGGTGGGCCGACGCACCCGTGGGGCCTGTTTTAGTTTGAGGACATGTGGTCCTATTTATAGACATAATGAATAAGATGCAAAATAATTTGCATATATGAATATTACTTTGCCACTTAGCCTGTGATTGCAGATGATCTAATGTATGCTCTGTCTGCCTGCTTGGCTGACATATAAGATTGAGTGAATAGTGATTGGTATACGCGGTTGGTGTAATAAGCAAGAAAATATATCTTTCTAAATAATTATATAGTTTCCTAAATTCTAAAGGTGTATCATATAATGTGCTCATAATATTTAATTGTATTTCCTTTTAACTTCCCCCTTGATGCTGGACATGCCCACTATCTGGAAAGTCTTGGGGGAGGGTGCTGCTGCCATGGCCCATGGCCAGACCCTACACCTCTGGTGCTGCCCATGTTGGGCCACTAGTACAAATTTTTCCAGGGCCGCTTTTTGTTACCAATCTGCCCCTGTTAACCGCTGAGAGACAGACATCATCCTGTCTATATAATCACTCATTCTTCTGCATTCATGTAACTTTGTATTATACAATGTACTATATACATTGTGCTGTTTTTTAATTTGTCTTTGCTGCAACACATTTTAGCCATACCTCCCAACTGTCCCGATTTTCGCAGGACAGTCCTGTTTTTTTTGGACTGTCCCGGTGTCCCTCCTGCGGGCCGCAGTGTCCCGAGGTGGTGGGGGGGTGCAGTTGGGAGGCTCTGTCACTCGCTGCTCTGCTTAACTGGGCCCCTGGAGTATAAGGACCCTAGGCTTATAGCTGAGGGTCCCCTCTTTGAAGGGGTACCAGATTTTTTAAAATCGGCACTGGGGAACCAGAGATATCTGATGTCAAAGCAGTGGTCCCCATCCAAGCCTGTTAATTGCTCTTCCCAGCCAGAAATCTCGGGTTCTGTCTGACCTAGAGTTTTCTGAGGGTATACCCCAAAAGTTGGGACTCTCCCCTTTTGGTGGACACTGGCAGCTTGTCTCTGCTATGCTCAGAACCAGAGATATCAGCCTTCCAGCAGCTGGTCCCTGCTCCAGCTACACATGTCTAATATGCAGTTTTATATTTTTGTTGATGAATTGCTCTGGCTCCTGAACTCTGATCCCCAAGTCCCCAGTACCTCCTGAAATGCGGAACTCTCTATTTTTATTATCCCATTTAAAGCTAAGAAATCTATTTCCAGGAACTTGAGATATCTGCAGTCAAGCAAACTGCCCTCCCACCAAAAAATTATGAATATTTAGCCCACTCCACTGTCCACCCTTCTCCTCGTATTAAATATCCCCTACCACCCTGGAAGTCATGTACAGGGCCCCTTCATTCAGCAAAATACCCACTTGTACAGTTTAGTGTTCACCCTCCCGCCTCATCTCCCATCATCTGTCCAGTAAAGGAGTAATTAGCAGAAATTACTGCACTAGGTCCTCAAAGCTGCAGCTGATAGTACCCCCAACCCCTACCACTGCAGGATGGGTAGGGGCCCCAGTGCATTGCTTTGCCCAGGGGTTTGTACTGCTTTTAAGATGGTCCTTGTTGTAGGTACAGCCATACTCACTGGTTAAGGGCATGAAGCGGAGTTTGTAGCAGAGCGTGGTATTTACTGCTCACCAGCTGGTGACTGTATAGCAGATGTCAGTAGCAGAGCAGGATGCTGGAACAGTACAGGTAGCAAGGCAGGTCTTTTGGAGCTAACGGAGATACATGTGTCTCCCACTGTGTCACCCTACACAGTAAATAGATGGCGCCACTGGCGTCTCTAGAGAGGAGGGGACCCATGTTCAGACTCTGTGTGTGGGCCCTCTCCTCTCCTGTAGCCGTCACTGCCGCTGTTTGCACTCTCAGCACTGAGACTCTGGCACTGTGGCAGAGTCTACAGCGCATGCGCAGGACCGCCATTTTTTCGGAGTCCTGTGCATGCGCTGTAGACTCTGGCACCGTGCCAGAGTCTCTAGTGCTCTGTGCGCTAGCAGCAGCAGGGACGGCTACAGGAGAGGAGGGGGCCCACACACAGTCACCGATGGACGCCGGAAAGGTAAGTATAGAAGAAATGGGTGCAGTGTGTGCGTTGTGGGCCCCCTCTGGACCCAGGGGCCCGTGTGCACCGCACACACTGCACCCATTATAGATATGCCACTGGATGGCGCAGTGCATGCTCAGAAGTCATTCTGACAGCCATCTTGATTATGGAATGGTGCATTCCCGGAGGAGCCATTTTGGAGTATGCGCAGTATCGCTATAATATTCTAACGAGATAGACAGTATTGTAAGGCATACTCCGTATGGTGAGGCCGGACTCTTCAGGGTGATGTGCAGTTGTCATGTTATTAATTACACTACAGTAACATTGCAGGTTTTTATAGTGGTCGCAATGTGCCTGAGAAGTTATTGGAATGCTGGCATCCCGTGGCCAAAGTTTTTCATTAAATTGCCCCCTTCATCTTCTTAATGTTTATTGGAGTGAATATGAATTGGGCAACCTCAAATTCTGTGTCTCACAGTTAGGGGTCTATTTATGAAGAAGTGAAAAGTGTGGAGAAGTGAGCCACTGGAGAAGTTGCCCATGGCAACCACTCAGCATTGACGTAACATAATTTGCATACTATTTAATTGTACGGAACAGCTGATTGGTTGCCATGGGCAACTTCTCCACAGGCTCTCTTCTGCACTTTTTCACAGTTTCATGAATAGACCCCCAAGATCTGTATGGTAAAACATTTGGTCACTTAATGCAACAGCTTTCTGATATATTAGATAGGAAGTAATGAAGTCCGAGTTTGGCGGCTGTGCGGGATGCCGGATGAATTTGGGCATCTTTTTAAAGGGTCAATCATATCCAAGGCATGGTTTAGCCTTGTACATGATTGCCCCTTTATAAAAAATGTCCAAGTTCATCCGAACTCGGACTTCATTACATCTCGGTCTTTATTTTCAAATAAAGAAAAGAAAATACAAAGTATTATTATTCAATATAATATAGATAAAAACACATTTTAAAATAGTGTTATTCACAGATATTACTTTTCCAATAACTAATGTGATAAACACACAGGTTCAGTGAAACCTGTGTGTTTTCGGGTGAAATGGGCGAAAATGGTGCTGTTATCGGGGAATTTGGTTTGCCTGCCAGAGGCGGGTGAAACAAAATCCCAGATAAGCTGCGGCACGCGCCGGCTTATCGGGGCTAATTAGATAGCTCCCGGCGGCGATACATTACACCTGACTTGCTGTCGGGGTAATTGAATATCCCAGATATACTTAATGCAAAATTTAATTAGCAGAACACAAATAAAAGAAAAATAGAGCTTTACCCTACCATTGTGTATATTTAATAAGGAGTAGTTTATGAATCTTGTGTTCTTGGCGTTTGGGATTTATTGACTGTGAAGACAAAGCAAATTTTATTTGTTTTCTGGATAAGGGGAATACACCAGACACACAGGAAAGAAATTAGACTTTCTCATAGCTGTTTTTCAAATTTAAAATAAATGAGTAATAATTTAACGTAATAATTAAAATTAACCTATATACAGATAGTTGGCTACATATACTTTCTGCCACATAATTTATCTTCATTTTTTGCATTGAGAGATAATAGTCATGTGGCCTGTTTTTCATTTCAGTGGTAATAATTTACCCTAAATTTACAGTCAATAGCAGTGCCGCATACAGTATATAGTCATATCCATGATAATTGGCCGTAGAGGGGTCTCTTAATATCACACTACATATCATGAATAGGCTTGTCTAGGAAAATGTAATAAAATTATATTAGACCCAAAATCTGTTATTCATTTAGAACCTTAGCGCAAAGATGAGAAATAAATTTGTTTTCCAGAAAATGTTTTTTATACATCAAATGCTACTGAATAATATATTTGGGAGAATTTTTCCCATTAGCATATCAGTTTTTTATCTTGACATGTCACTACTCTTATCCAGCATGTGGCAAACCTCCAATTGTTACTGGTCACACATACTAAACAAAATTAATCAGTTATGCCTTATGGAATACCTACACTCATGGAACAATTTGATAAATTTGAAATGATCTTCTCTACCGGCTTTAGTCCAGATTTTTAGGTCAACCGTGGTCAATCATTCTCTTTTGTCTAACAAATGAAGCCAATTTAAAAAAAAAAAAAAAAAAAAAAACAAGCTAACTAATAATATACTTGAAAACACTGTCACATAACACAATATACTACATAGAAAGCAATACAGCCATAATATAATATATAATTAACAAGACACTGACACTGTCCAATATTGGGAATCATAAATATTTTGGCTAACTTATTAATTGAAATATATATTTACTAGAACGTAATTATATGTGGCACTATTCTCTAAATATTATCCTTTTTTGTATCACATTATTGTCGTGAAAAAATATGTATATATATTTTTTGAACATAATTATACTTGTTACTGCTTTCTAAATACATTCTCTTTTTTTGTATCACACCATTCTTAACATTGTAGAGATGACACTTTGACACAATTTTTAATGTATATCAATAAATGCGGAAAGGGGGAGGTGCTGTGTAACAGGTCTGGGGGCAGACATCGCTTACACAGGCACAGGAGTGTGTGAGTGCCCATGGACCAGTGCTTGAGAAATGAAAGGGGGTAGCTGGGGAGTCCATGGTCACCCACGGCCCCATTCATTAGTGTTCTAGTTTCCGGGAAGGTGGCGTTTCATTGGTGGTGCTGGGGAACGGGTACCTGCAGTGAGGGTTCTTGGACCCGACAGAAGATAGCCCCTTAGGGCTGAGAGGAAGGAGGGAAGGCAGAGTACCCATTTCTGCGCCCTCTCAGATTCTGCACCCCCCCCCCTCCCAGTTGTGGCAATGTAGCATGCATAAAACGGGGAATTGAGACAAGGGATGAGTGTAATCCTACCATTGTATAAATCATTGGTACGGCCACACCTTGAAAATCGTGTACAATTCTGGGCTCCACATTATAAAAAAGACATCTTACAGCTTGAAAGGGTTCAGAGGCGAGCTACAAAATTGATAAATGGGTTAGAGGCACTGGATTATGAGGAAAGGCTTACTAGGTTAAATATGTTTACACTTAAAAAGAGGCATCTAAGAGGAGACATTATTAATATTTACAAATATATAGAGAGACAATACATGGAGCTATCAGGTGATTTGTTTATTGAGAGATCTCTGCACAGGACACGCGAACACCCTCTGAGGTTAGGAGAAAAAAAATCATACCCAACGATGGAAGGGGTTCTTCACAGTAAGGGCAGTAAGGATTTGGAACTCTCTGCCAGAGAAGATAGTTTTCTAACTGAAATAGATAAAGCATTTAAAAATAAAAATAATTTAGTATGGTAGTATTAGAAGCATGCTTTCTAGTTGTCAGCTAGACAAAAAAGCACTTGAGTAGTTAGGGAAAAACCAGTGGATACAAACAGAATAGTGTAGGATTTTAATACAGGTTGAACTCGATGGACAATTTGTCTTTTTTCAACCACATTAACTATGTTACTATGAGCACCAGGTGCAAATTGGTGAGGCGGACCTGTGATGTGTGCGCACGTGTGCCCACAATGCAGGTTAAATGAACCTGGCTACATCTATGTGAGTGTGTTTGTGTGTGTGTATATATATATATATATATATATATATGTGTATATATATATATACACACAGATGGAGCCTCCCTTATCTTTGCCGTTTCTCCACCTAAACGGAGATTTAGTTGCACCTAGGCGATAGCTTGGGTTGCTGAGTTTATGCACGGACAGGCGCGTTGAGACACGACTACGTACTCAGCATGCAATACACGTCTCCACCACTGAGTGGCTAATGTTCCACTAATCCAGTGCTTTAGAGCGAATAGCGGCGGATTGATCTACAATCTCTGGCAAATGGTCAGTGATGACTGTAATGTTAATGTGCTGTATACTGTAGACAGGTCAATGGTCAGACGGACAGAGGCAATAAAAAAAAATAGTTTATACAGACGCAAACGAACGTGTTAAAACACTTATCCATTGCCGTGTTACTGTATATGAGCGTCCAAGTCCCATAGACAAAGCAATATATTAAAATAGTGTATACAGACGCACCTAATGTGTTAAAGCAATAATGTATTTCATTGACGTTAAAGTATGTACAGTATACTATATGTTTTGTACGATATGAACGTCCAAGTCCCGTAACGGCATAAATAAACACCAATGGGAAGGGATCACTGCTTACAGTACACTTACACATGAGCTTGTTTATCATGAGGCGTCATGCCCGAGTGGTGAAGTGTGCCGCTTCCCATGCTAAGAGTCCCGGGTTCGATTCCCAAAGTGCAAGTGCATTTTTATTTTTTCCTGACACTTTATTCATTTTTTTTTATTTAAGCCCTCAGCTATGGAGCAAGCGACGACATCGGTTTTGCAAGAATCAGGGCAATGCTGAAGGAGCGTCTCAATACCCTGGTTATATTACACAGGAACAATAGGGATTAGCGAGCTCTATGCACATTACGATACACCAGACTCAATCGTATAGCAAGTTGACAAAATGGCTGCCGCCCTTGACCCTGCGCCTCTTGGAAGCCCTCAGCTATGGAGCGAGCGATGTCATCAGTTTTGCAAGAGTCAGGGCAATGCTGAAGGAGCGTTTTAATACCCTAGCTAAAATATACCAGTAATGAGGTCCCGTACAATGAGCAATTAATAAATATAGTGTATACAGACGCAAAACAACATGTTTAAGCTACAGTTTGGTCCATGGAAGTTAGGGATACAGTACAGTATTGTATGTGAGTGGCCAAGTCCCGTCTGTAGAAATTATTTTTCTCCTACGTCCTAGAGGATGCTGGGGACACTTCAAGAACCATGGGGTATAGACCGGATCCGCAGGAGACATGGGCACTTTAAGACTTTAAAAGGGGTGTGAACTGGCTCCTCCCTCTATGCCCCTCCTCCAGACTCCAGTTTAGAATCTTTGCCCAGTGAGACTGGATGCACACTGAGGAGCTCTCCAGAGTTTCTCTGAAGAAGACTTTTGTTAGGTTTATTATTTTCAGGGAGACCTGCTGGCAACAGTCTCCCTGCTTCATGGGACTGAGGGGAGAGAAGCAGACCTACTTCTGTGAGTTTCAAGGCTCTGCTTCTTGGGCTACAGGACACCATTAGCTCCTGAGGGTCTGAACGCTAGGTACGCCTAGATGCTCGTTCCCAGAGCCCGCCGCCACCCCCCTTGCAGAGCCAGAAGTCAGAAGACAGGTGAGTAGAAGATCAGAAGACTTCAGTGACGGCTTTGAGGTACCGCACAGCGGCCGCGCTGCGTGCCATGCTCCCACACACAGCGGCACTACAGGTTGCAGGGCGCGGGGGGTGCCCTGGGCAGCATTAAAAACCTCATATAAGACTGGCAAGGTGGTTTTTAAGTGCCAAGGCACTAAATCCGAACCCCCGCCAGTATAAATATTTTAAAAAATAGCGGGGCTGAAGCGCGCCATTAAGGGAGCTGGGCTTAGCCCTCACATCTCTCATCAACGCCATTTTCTCTTCACAGAGCTGCAGAGACGCTGCTCCTTCCTCTACACTGCTGTATCAAGTAACAGGGTGCAAAGCAGTGGGGGGCACAGTTATTTTGGTGCTATATATGTATTTATAAAAGCGCTAACAGGTCTGAGGCTTTGTATAAGGGTTTTCAGAACCGCGTTAAGCACTGGGTTGTGAGCTGGCAAACTCCCTCTGTGTTTCTCTGACATGCTGTACTGTGGGTCTGTCCCCTATATGCCCAGTGTGTCTGTCGGTGTCGGTACACGTGTGTCGGCATGTCTGAGGCTAAGTGCTCTTCTCAGGAGGAAGCTGGATTAGGAACAGAAACGGCTGTGGGAGTGACCATGTCGGCACCACCGACTCCTGATTGGGTAAATGTTTTGAGTGCTTTGAATGCAAATGTGGCTCGGTTGAATAAAAGATTAGATAAATCTGAGTCTCAGAACCAGGTGTGGAAAAAATCCGTAGAGGATGTGTTGTCCCAGGTTCAGACCCCCTCGGGGTCACAAAAGCGTTCATTTACCCAGATAACAGATACAGATACCGACACGGACTCTGAGTCCAGTGTCAACTATAGTGAAGCCAGATTAAATCCAAAACTGGCTAAGAGCATTCAGTGCATGATTGTGGCGATAAAAGACGTGTTACATATCACGGAGGACCCTGATGTTCCTGATACAAGGGTCTGCATGTGTAAAGGAAAGAAACCTGAGGTAACTTTTCCTCCCTCTCATGAACTGAACACTCTTTTTGAAAAGGTTTTGGAAAATCCTGACAAAACCTTTCAGATTCCCAAGAGAATTCCTGTGGCATATCCATTTCCCTCGGGGGATAGGGAAAAGTGGAAGTCACACCCCACTGTGGACAAAGCTTTATCACGGCTGTCCAAAAAGGTGGCGCTGCCGTCCCCTGAAACGGCAGCCCTAAAGGAACCTGCGGATCGTAAGCAGGAAAATACATTGAAATCCATTTATGTCACTACGGGTACGCTGCTCAGGCCTGCCGTGGCATCGGCATGGGTGAGTAGCGCTATTGAAAAATGGGCAGATAACTTGTCCTCTGATATAGATACCCTGGATAGGGATAGCGTTCTTTTGACACTGGGTCATATCAGGGACGCTGCAGCCTACCTAAAAGAGGCTGCGAGGGATATTGGCCTTTTGGGATCAAGGGCCAATGCCAAGGCAGTCTCAGCCAGGAGAGCATTGTGGATTCATCAGTGGAATGCTGATGCTGACTCTAAGAAGGCTATGGAGTCTCTGCCGTATAAAGATGGTGTCTTGTTTGGTGACGGCCTCACTGACCTGGTATCTACGGCTACCGCGGGTAAGTCGTAATTTTTACCTTATGTTCCTGCAAAACAAAAGAAGACGCACCACTATCAGATGCAGTCCTTTCGTTCCAATAAATACAAAAAGGGCAGAGGGACTTCCTTCCTTGCTTCTAGAGGAAGAGGAAAGGGAAAAAGGTTACCGGCTGTGGCAAGCTCCCAAGAGCAGAAGTCCTCCCCGGCTTCTGCCAAATCCACCGCATGACGCTGGGGCTCCTCTGAGGGAGTCAGCACTGGTGGGGGCACGTCTAAAACTCTTCAGTCAGTGCTGGGCTCGTTCGGCCCTAGACTAATGGGTTTTGGAAATAGTGTCCCAGGGTTACCAACTAGAGTTTCAAGACGTTCCCCCTTGCCGATTTTTCAAATCAGCCTTGCCAGCTTCTCTTCAGGACAGGGAGGTGGTATGCGAAGCAATGCAAAAATTGTGTCTAAATCAGGTTATTGTCAGGGTTCCCCTGTCGCAACAGGGAGAAGGCTTCTATTCCAACCTGTTCATGGTCCTGAAGCCAGATGGCTGTCAGACCAATCCTGAACCTCAAATCCCTCAATTTCTACCTAAGGAAATTAAAATTCAAGATAAAATCTCTCCGGGCAGTGATCTCCAGTCTGGAGGGGGGGGGGGGGGGATTTTATGGTGTTGGTAGATATAAAGGATGCCTACTTGCATGTTCTCATTTACCCTCCACATCAGGCTTATCTGAGGTTTGCAATACAAGATTGCCATTATCAGTTTCAGACGTTGCCGTTTGGTCTGTCCACGGCTCCAAGAATTTTCACAAAAGTAATGGCGGAAATGATGGTTCCCCTGCGCAAGCAGGGAGTCACGATTATCCCATATTTGGACGGTCTCCTGATAAAGGCGAGATCCAGGGAGCAAGTACTGCAGAACATTACGCTTTCCCTGACAACTCTGCTACAACACGGTTGGCTCCTAAACTTGCCAAAATCACAGTTGGTTCCGACAACACGACTGTCATCCTTGGGTATGATTCTGGACACAGAATTACAGAGTCTTTCTTCCAGTGGAAAAGCCTCTGGAAATTCAGAACATGGTCAAACAGATTCTGAAACTGGCAAGAGTGTTGATTCATCAATGCACTCGGTTGCTGGGGAAGATGGTGGCGGCCTATGAGGCCATTCAGTTTGGCAGATTCCATGCCAGGGTGTTTCAGTGGGACCTGTTGGACAAGTGGTCCGGGTGTCACCTGCACATGTACCGGAAAATAATCCTGTCCTCCAGGACCAGAATCTCCCTCCTGTGGTGGCTGCACAGCTCTCATCTCCTTGAGGGTCGCAGGTTCGGGATTCCGGATTGGATCCTGGTGACCACGGATGCAAGTCTCTGAGGCTGGGGAGCAGTCACACAGGGGGAAAATTTCCAGGGAAAATGGTCAAGCCAGGAAGCTTGTCTGCACATAAACATTCTGGAATTAAGGGCCATTTACAACGGCCTTCTGCAAGCGGAGCATCTTCTTCGCGGTCTGCCCGTCTTGATTCAGTCGGACAACATAACAGCAGTGGCGTACATAAACCGCCAGGGCGGAACAAAGCGCAGAGCGGCAATGACAGAAGCCACAAAAGTTCTCAGCTGGGCGGAAAGACATGCAAGCGCTCTGTCAGCGGTCTTCATTCCAGGCGTGGACAACTGGGAAGCAGACTTCCTCAGCAGACACGATCTCCATCCAGGAGAGTGGGGTCTTCATTAAGAGGTCTTTGCAGAAGTGACATGTCGTTGGGGACTTCCTCAAATAGACATGATGGCATCTCGCCTGAACAAGAAACTTCACAGATATTGTTCCTGGTCGAGGGACCCTCAAGCAATAGCGGTGGATGCCCTAGTGACACCGTGGGTGTTTCAGTCGGTCTATGTGTTCCCTCCACTTCCACTCATTCCAAAAGTGATAAGGATCATAAGAAGAACAAAGGTTCTTGCGATACTCATTGTTCCAGACTGGCCAAGGAGGGCATGGTATCAGGATCTTCAGGAATTACTCATAGGAGATACCTGGCCTCTTCCTCTACGAGAGGACCTGTTACAGCAAGGGCCGTGCGTGTATCAAGAATTTCCGCAGCTGCGTTTGACGGCATGGCAGTTGAACGCCAAATCCTAGCCTGAAACGGTATTCCCAACGAAGTCATTCCCACACTGCTTCAGGCTTGAAAAGAAGTAACGGCGAAACATTACCACCGTATTTGGAGAAAATATGTGTCTTGGTGTGAATCCAAGAAGGCTCCTACGGAGGAATTTCAGCTGGGGCGTTTTCTCCATTTTCTACAGGGAGGTGTGGATGCGGGCCTAAAGTTAGGCTCCATTAAAGTACAAATTTCGGCCTTATCAATTTTGTTTCAAAAAGAATTGGCCTCCCTTCCAGAAGTTCAGACTTTCGTGAAAGGCGTGCTGCACATTCAACCTCCCTTTGTGCCCCCAGTGGCACCATGGGATCTTAATGTGGTGTTGCAGTTCCTGCAATCTCGTTGGTTTGAACCTTTACATAAGGTTGAATTGAAATTATTCACTTGGAAAGTGGTCATGCTGTTGGCCTTGGCATCCACAAGGTGGGTGTCTGAATTAGCGGCTTTTTCTCACAAAAGTCCCTATTTAATCTTCCATGCAGATAGAGCGGAGTTGAAAACTCGTCAGCAATTTCTGCCAAAAGTGGTTTCATCATTTCACGTGAACCAGCCTATTGTGGTGCCAGTGGCTACTGAAGCCTTGGCGGAATCGAAGTCTCTCGATGTGGTCAGAGCTTTGAAGATTTATGTTGCCAGAATGGCTCAGATTAGGAAAACGGAGGCTCTGTTTGTCCTGTGGGCTCCCAACAAGATTGGGGTTCCTGCTTCCAAGCAAACTATTGCACGCTGGATCTGTAATACGATTCAGCAGTCTCATTCTACGGCAGGATTGCCGTTACCAAAAATCGATGAAGGCCCATTCTACCAGAAAGGTGGGCGCATCCTGGGCGGCTGCCCAAAGGGTCTCGGCATTACAGCTTTGCCGAGCAGCTACTTGGTCGGGATCAAACACCTTTGTGAAGTTTTACAAGTTTGATACCCTGGCTGATGTAGACCTCTTGGTGGGTCAATCGGTGCTGCAGAGTCATCCACACTCTCCCGCCCATTCTAGAGCTTTGGTATAAACCCCATGGTTCTTGAAGCATTCCCAGCATCCTCTAGGACATATGAGAAAATAGGATTTTAATATCTACTGGTAAATAATTTTCTCTTAGTCCGTAGAGGATGCTGGGCGCCCATCCCAGTGCGTACTGTGTCTGCAGTTATTGGTTATGGTTACACACATATTGTGTTGCGTTAAGTCAGCCTGTTGCTGACGTTATTCATGCCGTTGCATGCGTTGTGTTGAATGCCATGGTGTTGTGTGAGCTGGTATGTATCTCACCTTAGTTTTAAATTAAATAAATCCTTTTCCTCTAAATGTCCGTCTCCCTGGGCACAGTTCCTATAACTGGAGTCTGGAGGAGGGGCATAGAGGGAGGAGCCAGTTCACACCCCTTTTTAAATACAGCTCTCTTAGGGCAGCTTCCGTGGAGAAAGGACCCCCTGCCGATATGGGTCTATAGAAGTAAATACAAAATGGAAATCTCTGCGGAGCGCTCTAAATTAATTGGTAATCCAATCTATTTTAGGGTTTGAACACAAGGTGACTTTAATGGTACCTTAAAACACATACACCCAAATGTTAAAAACACATTTTTATTAAAATATAAAATGACATATTTCTATATAAATTTCTGTAATCCTTATGTTACAAGAAAACATACAATTTGCTGAAAAACTATATGTTTGTACAATTTTTAACACCCCTGATGAAGTCGCCATAAGACTAAACGCGTTGGATGAAACAAAAATATTTTTTAATATTTTTATTGTATGAACAAAAATTGTTCATACAAGTATGGTAGTCTGAAGCTTGTGTGTCGCTGAACACTTGTGCCACTGTTGCTTCCAGAGGCAGTTTGATACTTGCTAGTGAGTTCTGTGACCAAATAACAGACAATTTTTATGCCCTTAAGCACTTGGCAGTTCCATTTTGTATGCTTTTTTGCACGGATGAGTGATTCCATTTCACAATAACAGCATTTATAAGTTAACCGTGGCAGCGCTAGCAGGGCAGATTTTGACAAACTTATTTTTGAAAATCTGGAATCCCATGACAGTGCCACAGGAAAAGGCATTGAAAGACCCATGCTACTGCTAATGTATGTATGTATGTATGTATGTATGTATGTATGTGGATATTAATGCACCTGTTTGCAATGGGTTCAACTTAGTAGTCAAACACACTACTTAGATGTGGTGTTCTCTAACTTATAGCAACGTAGTGTGTACATAGTTAAACAGATATTGCATACATACATCATTGGAATGGTCAAAGTTTGACATGCACTGTTCTGCCTCCTACTCTGCCAGTGTTGGAAGGTATGGATAATAATAATAATAATGGATAAATCACTTCCCACGGTTCATGGGCTACAACTGATTTTGACAGTAGAAACTCATACCTCTCAACTATCCTGATCTCTCACAGAGTCGGGACTGGCCGGCCATCCCGACAGTTAGGACATTTGACCTGACTACTTGGAATGCTGGGAAATATGTCCAGCGCAATCTAGTGCTTCAGTGTCACTAAGCACACCCCTAGATGTCATGAGCACACCCCCACCTAGATGTGGTCATGCCCCTATTTCATTGCCTCAATTCCAAGTATGTAACATGGTATTGTAGGCGTAGCACACCTTAATATGTAGTAGATGTGGAGGGTTTAGGAATCCGTAGAGAGCTGGAATGTCAGTCATGCTATAACCACAAACAAGGCTTGCATTTAGGTGTGTATAATAATGAAATTACATTTCTAGTATTCCCAGGCCTCTGCATGCTGTGATCTAACACAGTTAGAGTCAGTCCAGCCATAAATAATTTATGTTGCACAAATATTAAAGAGAATTTGTGTGCATTTGAAATGGGACTAGGGGCCTTAAACAGGATATAACAATAGCAGTAATGATGCAGAGCGTTCCAATGTTTAGTCTAATAGCGCAGGCCTAAGAACAGTTTAAAGTGTTACTGTTTGGTGCCAGAATTGAAGAACTGAGCCATTTAAAAGCTCCAACAAAAATAGCAGCGCAAGAGTTTTGGCAGCCACTGAGCACTCAGCATCCTCTCAATTTCACTTCACACCTGTCAAATACTGCACTGCAATTATCCCCTTCATGGCCACATTGAGGATCCCATTCACTTTGCATTGGTAATGCTCATGTGACCGGTGTGCTGAGATGTATACAGAGTGTGGTTACAGTGAATAATGACAGGGCTGCGGATCTACCCCCAGACAGTTGGCTGATGATATACTGTACATATGGACAAGGTTGCATACATTATTAAGGTGCAGTATCTGCAGTGCTCTGTGTATTATATTTAATCATTCTGGCTTATACTATTGAATCTAATTCAAACACTGACAGTACAAGCTGTCCACATGTAGGCGCTGTATTCCTTTTTACCTCTTATTCTGCACAAAACCTCCTTTTTTTTAGTTAATTTATTTACTATTTGTGGATGTTACAGTCAGCACACAATACATTGTCCAATGTCTCTTATTAAGATATAGTTATTGTATAATCTTTACGTTTTGTAGTATTGTACAGTTTGGTAGTCTTGCTGTCTGTTTAGGATTTACTAAAAATACATGTATTGAGAAAGAATTTATCATAACAATCAGTGATCTCTATTTGTACAATTCCGTAAGCTATGACATTGAACTTGCTGAGTGTAGGGCAATGCTGTAAGGACCTCATTCCGAGCTGTATGTAAGCGCATGTCGCAGCTTTTTCCCCCTACATCTCATTCTTTGTTTAAGTGCACCTGTGCTTTGTTTTGCAATGCATGTCATTTGCCCTGACAACTCCAACAGATTTTGCACCAATGGCTTTCTGAGCCAGTGGTCGGGACTGGAGTTGGAGGTGGAGAATAGATGTGGCCAAAGTACAGTAAGTGCGTCAACACAAAATATGTACCAAGTTACGCCAGTTTGGAGTTGGAAGACTTGGGGGTACTTGTCCCCTGGGGCAAATTGTGAGCTGGATGATGATGATGACCACTGGCCATGTCTGAAATAATATATTTTCTATGGCTGGACAGTCATTTAAAAAAGAATAATAATAATGCATGATTCTTACTCTGTCTTGGGAAGGGGAAGGTACTGATGGGTTACTAGCGTGGCCTTTAAAAAAAAAAGTGAATATTTTGTATTTGCATATTGTTCAATTTGCTTTTATTACATACACTTTCCAGGCCCTAACTGTAATATGTTTTAATTGTGTAATGTGTTTTGCCCATCTTTTGTACTCACAGTGAAGCCACACACCGCTGTCACAGCTGCTCCTGTTATTTTATTTGCAGGGGGATAGAGGCGCATTTGCAATCTATGCAGAGTTGGCCGTACAGGTATCTCATGTTTGCAGTCAACTCTGTAGACAGCAAAATGCTTATGCACAGTTAACATTTGCATTTACAGATGTGTCCTCATATGACTATCCTCAAATTGCCCCAAATAGAGCTGTTTAGAGCGCCACATATTGTACTTTGTGACTTACCTGTACCAAAACACTAGTTCTTAGGGGATCCGGTCTGAAGATCGACAGTATCTAGGTCGACAATGTTTAGGTCGACCACTATAGGTCGACAGTCACTAGGTCGACATGGATGGAAGGTCGACAGGGTTTCTAGGTCGACATGTGCTAGGTCGACAGGTCTAAAGATCGACATGAGTTTTTAAAAAAAAAATTTGGGGGGGATTTTTTCATACTTAACGATCCACGTGGACTACGATTGGAACGGTAAAGTGTGCCGAGCGAAGCGGTAGCGGAGCGAAGGCACCATGCCCGAAGCATGGCGAGCGAAGCGGTGCACTAATCCCGGTCACTTTACGAAGAAAACGACAAAAAAAAAAAAATCCTCATGTCGACCTTTAGACCTGTCGACCTAGCACATGTCGACCTAGAAACCCTGTCGACCTTCCATCCATGTCGACCTAGTGACTGTCGACCTATAGTGGTCGACCTAAACATTGTCGACCTAGATACTGTCGATAAAACGAACCACACCCAATTCTTAGTACTGTACTTAGTACACTATGGGCCTTATTCAGGTGTGTTACAAGCCAAAAAGCAAGCAACTGGGCAAAACCATGTGCAGGTGGGGTAGATATAACATGTGCAGAGAGAGTTAGATTTGGGTGGGGTGTGTTCAAACTGAAATCTAAATTGCAATTTAAAAGTTTAGCAGCCAGTATTTACCCTGCACAGAAACAATATAATCCACCAAAATCTAACTCTCTCTGCACATGTTGCATCTCCCCCACCTGCAGTGCAGCATGCCTTTGCCCAGTTGCTTGCTTTATTGGTTTGTTAATAAACCTGAATAAACCCCTATTAACAACTAAATGAAAAAAAAAAGTGTCTTTTGCATTCACACACAGAATATAGGCATGCTGCATATAATTTTAATCAGCAGAAATTGCTTGTGCGTCCTTTTGCATTACTTAAAGGATGCTCGGCGCTACCGAGTCACACAGGCACTCACGCGTGATGTGTAACGCAACTTGTAGCGTGTAGAGCAAAGAGGTAAGAGGACACATCTGTACATTAAAAATAGTCAAAATTAACAAAATGTAATACATTTTTCCATGGTTCTTCTCAGTTATTTTTACCCAGTCTTTACAACTCTAGAAGTTTCCCACACATATTAAAATGTTTATTTATTAAAGGGCAAAAAGCTATTTGTCGGTCGGATACAGATGTTTTCACCAGCAGTTGGGATTTGCCCTGTACAGTACATCAAGGAGGTACAACCAGCAATAGCTCTGTTATTGACAGCCTTGACCAATGTCGGCGATAAGATTCTCCAAATTTCACAGGTCATAGCCTGTATAACAAGGTTCACAACCTTATGAAAATGGTGCTACCAAAAGGAAAATTATTTTATTAATATTATTTTAAAAAACATTTGGCAATTACTTTAAATTATTGAAATACTTCAAGACACAACATTTCTTGCCTTGTCTAATTCCTTTTGATCAACCCAATGTCTCACCTGGCAAAATAACTTACTCTATGTGCACTGCTTATCCAGCTTTTGATGTATTCTGTACCATTCAGTGTTACCCTGTAGATAACTAGCTCCAGTATACCATACTACATTTACCCCTAACTGATACAGCCTTTCCTACTTCATGTCAGTGTTGTTTTTATTGTGCTCAGGGGCGTACGTTCATACTAGGAGCCCGGAAGTGAGATTCTTGTTGCTCCCCCCCTTTGCCCGCCATCACTACAAACACCCCGTCTCAACAGCACCCAGACACACAGGGGCATTGAGATGGGGTGGACCCGAGCTTGTTACAGCGGCCTTGCCTGGGTCATCTGCTAAGGGGAACTTGGTCCCCCTGTGCGGTTACCTGTGCCCTCTGTACAGCCACAAGGAGGGGAAGTTAAGGTAGGTAGAGTGTGCTCTCCTCATAGGTGCTGGCTGCTGTGGAGGGGCCCTGACTCCTGCGGATCACATTCACCCTCCACATTCACTTCCACCACCCCAGCAGCACCCAGACAGGGAGAGGTAGGACTGCGGCACATGCCCCTGGGCTCCCTGTTTATTCCTGCTCTGGGGTGCATAAAGCAGAACCTGGGGCAATGGAGGAGGTTAGGTTGGTGCCTGGACGCGACTGTCTTCCATTGCCTCCTGGATTTGTGCACCGGATTGTGCAGGTATGGGTTTATGCTTTCCTCCAGCTAGCTTCTTCTTGTCTCATCTAGTTTACTTACTGTAGTACCGTAGATGTATGGACTTCCATATTCTATGTTACAGAATTGTTTGGATGGCCTGTTACATGTTAAAATAAGACGTTTATTCATATACTCTGTATTTTAATTTTACAATTGAATTATCCTTATTCCATTCAATGTACAGTTGTGTCCTCATACATCTAGCCTCAATACGACACACAGCGCAATATGCCTGGAGCGAGTGATCCGCCAGGTCCCATGCAACTCTTCTAGCGTCGGGCATCTATTTTTTACTGAAAATGTGACTAGGATACAACAGGAGACTGCTGATTAATTGTATATGCGACACTTTTATATGTGTGTGTCTGTTTCTGCATACAAAGCACAAGGGAACTAGCACTTCGTATACCGATTCAGAGAGTCGGCCTGGTACATCCTGGTCACATTGCATTGCAACTAAGATACAAAAAAATAGCAAACACTAGTAGAGTGTAATGGTACCTGGCGCGCTTGGAGCGTGTGTTTGGCACGACTGCAGCAATGATGTATGAGGACACATCTGCAAGGTTATTGTTGCAGTACATTCTATGTCAATGATCTTGTTTCTGCTATGTACAATATTCTTTTTTTAAATTAAGCTCAATAAATGAAGAGCATTAAATTGACTGCTTGACATTGGCGTTTCTATAATGGGTGCATTGTGTGCGGTGCACACGGGCCCCTGCGTCCAGGGGGGCCCACACCATACACACTGCAACCAGATATTATACTTACTATTGCGGAGTCCAGCATTAGGCGCTGCGATTGCGGTGGAAATTGCTGCAAAATGGCCGCCGCGCATGCGCAGTAGCCAAATTGGTCTCCGGATCATGGCGGGCGATATGTTTCCAGATGCCTGTGCATGCGTAGTAGACTCCGGTCACAATGCCGGAGTCTACAGCGCCGTAGAGAGGAGGGGGCCCACCCGGAGGTGCACATGGGACCCCCCCTTTGTAGAAACGCCCCCACTGCTTCAGTTTTAATCCATAGACTTACTTTATATCTTGGATAGATTTTTAAAACCACAATCACATGTTTCTTAGGGTACTTTTGGAAACAGTTAAAGAAAATGAAATAAATTAGAAGAGATTAATAAAAACATACATTAAAAAGAGAGCTGTTAGGCTGTGTGTGGTACAAAGCATACGACAGCAGACACCATGGCATGTTTTAAAAGAAATCAAAGTACTGCTAAGATCACAGTTAAAAAGGAAATAAATTGTATTGAATTTTTTTTATTAATCCTGAACACTTTACAAGAAAATTATTTTAGAAAAAAATCCTTTGCAGTAGAGACCTAAGTATCTGGTGTCAGTATTCAGAATGTGGTCATGATAATAAAACACAGATTATAATGTTGTATTTGGCATGTTCTTTCTTCATCTAATTATTATTACATTGTTGTTTCCTTCTCTGTGTCCTTGCGTTACAGTTCCATTGCATGCACATCATCAGATCACTCATTACTCTGCAGTGTGCCATTAATTCAGTCTTCTACCAATTGTAATGGAACTTTGGTTTACGTTGCAAATACAGGACTGCAACTATCAAGAATGCAAACAGTGGTTTCTATTCTATCCAGTCAAATTCATAAAATAGGATTTTAATTACTTACCGGTAAATCCTTTTCTCGTACTCCGTAGAGGATACAGGGGATCAATTTATTACCATGGGGTATGGGGGGTCATTCCGACCTGATCGTAGCTGTGCTAAATTTAGCACAGCTACGATCACTTACACTGACAAGCAGGAGGACGCCCAGCACAGGGCTAGTCTGCCCCGCATGTCAGGCCTTTCCCCCCAGCACAAGTGCAAAAGCATCACACAGTGGCGATGCTTTTGTACTTGAAGAGTAACTCCCAGCCAACGCAGCTCCTGCTGCAGGCCAGGAGTTAAACTCGTTGCTGCCCTGGGTCACAGTGGCTGCGTGTGACGTCACGCAGCCTCTGCGGCCTGGCCCCGCATCGTCCGTACACGCCTGCGTTGGCCAGACCGCACCCACAAAATGGCAGCCAAACGCCACCGTGCCACCCCCTCCTGCCTCCTTCTGTCCACCGCCACTGCCTGTGGGTCTCTTGACCTGGAACAATACCGCTTGAGCTTCTTGTTGAGACGAGAGGCCATCATGTCGATTTGTGGACATCCCCACCGACGTATCAAGCACCTGAACACCTCTGGGTGAAGACCCCACTCCCCTGGGTGCAGGTCATGTCTGCTGAGGAAGTCTGCTTTCCAGTTGTCTACTCCCGGAATGAAGACCGCCGACAATGCCACAACGCGTTTTTCTGCCCAAAGCAGAGTTCTTGATACCTCTGACATTGCTGTTCTGCTTTCCGTTCCGCCCAGTCGGTTTATGTACGTCACTGCCGTCACATTGTCCCACTGAACCTGAATGGCTCGATATTGAAGAAGATATGAGGCCTGCAGAAAGGCATTGTATATAGCCCTGCGTTCCAGAATATTGATTGAAAGGACGACTTCCTGACTTGACCATCTTCCTTGAAACTGCACCCCCTGGGTTACTGCTCCCCAACCTCTGAGGCTTGCGTCTGTGGTTAGCAGAATCCATTTCTGAATCCCGAGCCTTCAGCTCTCGATTAGGTGAGAAGTCTGTATCCACCACAGAAGGTAGATCCTGGCCATTGGCGACAGATGGATCCAGAGATATTAGGACTTCCCCCTCCTCCAGATCTAAGATCACCGCTCTCAGAGACTCTTGAATTTGAACACTCGTAAGTACGGGTTCAGCGATTTTAGATTTAAAATCGTCCTTACTGAATGGTCCAGTTTTGGTACTACAAACAAGTTGGAATAATATCCCTTGTTTTGGAGATGAGGTGGAACTGGAACAATGACCTGAGTCTGTACCAGTTTTTGAATGCATCCTGTAAGGTTATACAGTACTTGCCTCTTGTGACACTGGTAAGTCTGATTTGAAGAATCTGTAAGGAGGGAGCTCCTGAAACTCCAGTCAGGATCCCTGGGAAATAAGATCTATGACCCAGGGATCCTGGCACAAACTTGTCCAGATGTGACTGAAATTTTTTTGTCAGGCTCCCACCGGCCAGTCTTCCAGGCATCGCGGTCCACCGTCATGCTGAAGGCTTTGAGGAAGCAGAGCTATAGCTCTGTTCCTGAGAACCAGCAGCTGCTCGTTTGCGTGGTTTACCCCTAGTGCCTCTGGCAGCTGTAGAAAAACCTCTGGATTTGCCCTTAAACTTGCCAGTCTGAAAGGATTTTAGATTAGGTCCTGAGTAGGCCTTCCTGGCTGGGGGAGCTGCAGAAGGTAGATACGTGGACTTACCCGCAGTAGCTTTGGAGATCCATTTGTCTAGTTCATCTTCAAATAAGGCCTCTCCTGTGAAGGGTAGGCCATCCACATCTTTCCTGGAGTCCGCGTCCGCAGTCCACTGGCATAGCCATAAGCCCCTGCGTGCTGACACTGCCATAGCCGTGGTGCGTGCATTAGGCAAACCTACTTCTTTTATGGCTTCCACCATAAAGTTCGCAGAGTCCTGTATATGTTGCAGGAGTAAAACAATCTCCCCCCTAGATAAAGAATCCAACCCCTCAATTAGGTTACCTGACCATTTAGCAATGACTTTAGTAATCCACGCACATGCTATAGTGGGTCTCTTGGCCACCCCAGCAGTCGTATACAAAGATTTGAGTGTGCTCTCAATTTTATGATCAGCCGTGTCTTTCAGGGAGGTTGCACGAGGTACAGGCAACACTATTTTCCGTGACGTCTGGATACTGATGCATCCACTATGGGTGGATTTTCCATTTTTTCCTATCCTCTGGAGAAAAAGGAAAAGATGAGAGTAACCTTTTAGGGATCTGAAATTTCCTATCAGGATTAACCCACGGCTCTTTAAACAGGGTATTCAGTTCCTTTGAATCAGGAAACGTGACTGAGGACTTCTTTTTACATAAAAATAAGATTCCTCACACTCCTCTGTCACCTTATCAGGAATTTGCAGAACGTCTGATAGCTTCTAAAAGAGCCTCTATTCCCTGTGACAGAGCAGCATCTCCCCCCCCCCCCCCCCCCCGAGTCCATCTCCCCCTCTATGTCTGACCCTTGATCATCCGAGTCAGACTGCAGGATATGGGACAGAGTACGTTTTTGCGGACCAATGGTAGGGGTCTGAGACGCTGTTTTGGGGACTGAGTCTCTGTTCATAAACTCATCCACAGATTGTCTTAAGTATTGCATCTCTTTCTCATTGCGGGACAATTTAGTAGAAATATGGGAGATCATTCCTTTAATAGAATCCAGCAATGCTGGTTCAGCCCCGCTAGTCTGGCACCCAGCGTTAGCCAAGCACGGGACCCGGTCGCTCACTCACGAGTATTGAGGCTGGATGTATGAGGACACATCTGTATGATACCTGCAACAGATTATCTATGCAACTCTATAGGGTGCAAGGAAAAACTGTCCATTTTGCTAGACACAAGGGGGGTCATTCAGACCTGATCACACACTAGGAATTTTTGCGGCACTGCGATCAAGTCAAAACTGCGCATGCATGTGCACCGCAAAGCACAGGCGCGCTGTATGGGTACAAAGCGGATCATTGCTGGGCGATGGATTGTACGAAGAATCCATTCGCACAGCCGATCGCAAGGAGATTGACAGGAAGAAGGCGTTTGTGGGTTTCAACTGACGAACTACCCGAACTCTAAAGATAAGATTTCTAGAGCACCGTAGGAATATCCTCAACCGAATTCAAACACATAATGTGTCGAAACACTATAGTGAGTGTCATCAGGGGGATCCAACTTGTCTCAAATTGGTGGGTTTGGAATTCATTCCTAGAACTTCCCGTCGGGGGATAGGTTTCGAAAGTTATGCAAGCAGGAAGTCCTCTGGATGTTTAGAATGAATGCATCTTTCCCGAGGGACGTAACGAGTCAGTAGAACTGAATACAGTCATTTGAGTTACCTTTGTTACTCAATTTACTTTACAAAAGCTAGGAGATGGAGGAGCACGGAAGATGTTGGGGGTCCTCTACCTTCCTTTATTTTTTTATTTTTTTATTCTATCTTTTTCCACTAATTTCAGATGAACTTTAAGTTCGAGCTCAGGATGTATTCCTAATTAAACTTATATGGGTTCTTTACTACAAAAGAAACATACTTACTATCGAGAAAATTAGGTACCAATACTGTTGGTGGAACTATGGATGTCGTGTTTGTTATGGAGGCTTTATAGGTATTCCTTACGAGACTCACTTATACCCCTTTCACATCGCACAAATAACCCGTTATCGACACGGCATATTGCCGTGTCGACACGGGTCAGTGTGCGATGTGAAAGCACTTTCGGCTAAATAGCGGGTCGCCTGACCTGGTAATTCAACCCGGTATAAAAGAAGGATTATACCCGGGTTGAATACCGGGTCAGGTGCAGTGTGAATGGGAGCCGCGTCAATGCGACATGGTTCCCATTCACAGCATAGGGAGAGGCGGCGCAGGAGATGTGCTCATCTGCCAGCGCCGCCTCCACCCCCGCCCCTGCTGCTGCTGCGCCCCCCCGCTGCTATGGCAACCGACCCGGTATATTGCCGGGTCGGAAAGCCAGCAGAGGGGAGCAAATGCCGGATCCCACCCGGTAAGGACACGTTTCTTTTACCGGGTGGGATCCGGCATTTGCGATCTGAATGCAGTATTATTTAAGGATACCTAAATACAAATTATATTTTGTTTTGGTGTCATTTTCATTGTATTTTTCTATGTAGCTTCGATAATAAAGATTCTATAACTATGAACTATGTTCTTAAATTAGAATAAGTTTAAAGAATTGAAAATAATGAGCTTTTTACTAAATAATCCTCAGCTTTTTGCTAAACATTGGGAGTAATTGTAAAAGTGTTCTGTATGAAAATGTATGAAGTTTAACATTGCGGCTGGACGATATCCTTATGATGCATTGTTGCCAGGCAACACTATGCTGACAAACTCCACCTATGAAGTTGATGTGAAATCTGATCATGTGATCATATGAAGAGGAAGCCCCGAGAATAGGAGGACCTTGGTGCGCTCCAACGGGCGGAAATGAACTGAAGATGCGTGTCACGAAGATCACGTGACCGCATCTCAGGGAATCGAGACCTCAGCAGCGCTAATACATGCGACGAGGGGAAGAAGCCGGTCCGGAAGCGCGTCACGATGAGAGCATCATGTGACCGCATCTGGTTGCCTAGTAACGTTGCTATGTGTCCTATCTAAGTTTAGGATACATAGCGTTTATGTACAATGGGAAGTGAGCAATAGTGCTACAGAAGGGGGGAATGTATCACCTGGATATTATTTAGTATCACTATCCATTGGATACCTATATATATATATATATATATATATATATATATATGTATATATATATAAAAAATTGGGCAGTGTTACCTCTCCCTGACCCGGAAGCAGCTATTCAGTTGCTAAGTAACTCCACATAAATAATGGTCACATGATCAAATTATCCGGTATAACCTGGAAGTAATTTAGTAATGTCAAATAAAACAATTTGGTTTTGTTAACTTAAGGAAATGTTAAAAGGTTGTTCTATCCTACTGAGTCTATAATACAATAAATTAAAGTGTAAACTATATGAAATATTATGTGTTTTTATGTAAATTAAAGTTAATTGAGATGGATTGAATGAACAGGTGTGGACTAATGAAGTGCCACTACAGGTATAAATACTCTGTTTCTACACAAGATAGATCACCTTTGAAAAAGCTGCAGGACCTGCAGCGAAACGCGTCAGGTGTCACCTCTATCACCGACTACGTGCTGTTTTATGAGTGCCCGGACCATACTGGACCATTACAACATCTTGGTGAATGGACTTAACCTCAGGCTAATCTGAGCCCTACTCCGCCTAAAAAAAAGCTCCACATTCTGGTGAGGATATATGAACACGGCATCAACTCTTAATTTAAGGATTTTCCAAAGGGACTTTTTCCTCCAGCGGCACAAGAGCGGTAAAGAAATCATTGGGACTGTGCCACCAGCTCCTAAAAATTTCCACACCAATTGTTTGTCCAGCTAATCTCAACAGGAAAGGACACATTAATTGAAAACCTGTGTCGGTGAAATTATTGATTTTATCAGTTTTTATCAGAGTATTTTAATAAATGTAGCAAATTTTTTCTTCATTCAATCCATCTATGCTTGTCAGCTTGTACACATAAGCGCTGCTATTTATGGTGTTTTTATGTTTTTTGGTGTCCAAGCATTTGCAGGGTGGGTGTCTTACGTTAATTCCTGCCCCGGACAGGCTGAAGTGATCACAGCGGCTGAGTAAGTCCTGGGTAACTCAGAAACTGCACAAAACTATTTTGTACCGCTCGGCTGCACGTGCGTTCGCACATTTGCAAAGCAAAAATACACTCCCCTATGGGCGGAGACTATCTGCTTGCAGCAGTGCAAAAAACCCCTAGCGAGCGATCAGGTCTGAATGACCCAGGTTGAACAGGTTGATACAGGTTGAACTCGATGGGCATTTTGCCTTTTTTCACCCTCACTAACTATGTAACTATGACCCCCAATGTGCCATTAAGGAATTGAGTATTTTTAAGCATCGTTAATTATTGGACCTTTTGTATTTTTGCATATTTTTATTTGTATTGTATCAGTGCTCTAGTGCTAGCATTAATTTGATGCCTTTGACACTGGTTTCAAAGGATCTTTTGTAAGCTGTACAATATACTTAAACCCCTGGGTGGTTGAATTCTTGGCAAGTTTTACTGTATTTCAATGCAGACAGATCTCGTAAGTTTTAGCAAACTGTGCCTGTGTCTCAGCCTACATTCTACATGCGACTTAGAGCACTAATGAGCACATCTTGACCATGTCTCACATAGAGGTGAATGGGCGTTACTGGGAGGCAATAGAGCATTCACATGTTGAAGAAGCATACCATGGCTGTGTCATGGTTGTTTAGACAGAGTTGATGGTAATTCTGAGGTGTGCTTGTGCACAGATCCATCTGATTTCAATCGGGTTGTGTGCACCAGTGATGGACTGGTGCCAATGCTGAAGATATTGATGTCAGCTGCAGAGGGTTGGGGACAATGCAGTGTAATAGATGAGTCTGACTCAGAATACAGATAGCTGTTTGGATGGAACTTCAATCACTGGAAGCAACCACATTAAATGAGACTCAGATTCAAGCCCCTACTGCTGTGCGAACACAGTTTTCTTTAGTATCTACAATATAATGCTATTGTCCATCTAGTACAGTTGTGTCCTCATACTTCATTGCTGCAGTTGCGCCAAGCATCCTGTCTTGGCTTGCCAGGTCCCGTGAAACTCTGCAAGCGGTGTGTATCTGTTTTTGCCTCTTTTTGACACAGATACATCTGACAATGCCAAATTCCTTTGTCGTATAAACAACCCTTTATGAAGTCTAAGAACACTGTACGCTGTTTACTTAAGAAGTACCGTACGGGTACGCTGGTTGCGTAACGATCGCTCAGCCGTAGGCGAGACGCTCAAGCGTCACGTTCGCTCACGGCCCAGAGATCACAGGACAGAATGATACGCTATGGCGTAGCGGTTCGCTCGAGACCACGAGGAGATCACCAGCGGCGCAGACGCTCACAACGCTATACCTTTATGTCTAAACCTTATACCAATGAAATACACAGAATACCTTAATGTGAATACAGGGTGTAAGTGCAACCTTGTGTAACCTGACTAACTACAAAGCTGCTTGAGCGTTACCGACGCTCAAGTGAACACTTAACACTATAGGAAATACACAGATGCTGGTTTAGGGTCCAAAGCCTATTAACTGTATTATATCTAATATACTTGTAAAAAGAGAATAACAGTACAAATGATACACTACAATATAACAGAGACTTCCTAACCAAAATACAATACTATCTAATACAATACAATACTAGTCTAGGGGAGATGTGAGAGAAAAGAGAAAGGAGAGAGAGAGAGAGAGAGAGAGAGAAATTGGCTCACAGTAAGACAATGATTACGGAGAGAAACTTACGCACAAGGGTAACGATCGCAAGCGCTTCTGGACAGCCAGCTTCCCGATTATCAGCATTGAGAACCGTTTGATGAGAAGTGAAAGCTGGATGCCACAGGCCCGTCTTTTATGCTACTCACACAATGCAATCTAATGGTCCCTACAATCTAATTGTCCATTGGACGCAGGAATTCGGCTTCGCATTATAACAAAGGTCATAGGTTGATTCATACAGGTGGGCTGTATGTGGTCTTGGTTATGCAAAACAATGGGTGATAACTAACACATTCCTGTCTTCTGGAGAGCTATTGTTTGGCGAATACAAAACAGAATCCTGTCTGGGTTCTGTTCTATATTCATGATGTCCACTTTCAGTTGAGACAATGACATCTCAGCCCTCATTCTCCTGTATACAAATCCAGCCCCATTTGTAAACACAGGTGTTGGCCCTCCTCATTGAGTCTCAAAGCTCAGTGTAATTAAAGGCTATTGTACTCCGTCTGCGGGAAAGATACTGATTTGGAGTACAATTGATCTTCAATTACTATTCCGGTGCTTACCTTATGCATGTAAAGATATGGGGCCCTCCCAACATGCAAACTATTGTTTGGGGGATCTCTGAGGTCAAAGAGCCATTTGAGACCCACTGATACCTGTACTGTTCAGGTGCATGAATAATAAATGGACATAACTTCTTATGTCCATAACTATTCGCACGAGCGATTAATACGCTCCAAACCAACACCGGAATATCGCTAATTAAATACTCTTCCGATGGGTACCAAACACTGCTGTATGATTCCTGTTAGACCCTTCGTACAATACAAAGAGGGATTCCTCTGCTCAGGGACATTCTATATTAACCAAACTTTCAGAATCTATCAAAGGGACCATGATCTACAAACTACATTAATTGTGAAAATATGTAACGAATGAGTCGCACGCTACGACTACATAAACTCTACCGTAAATACGCATACCGTGCGCCCGCGGGTGCACGCTATTGCGGGTATGCGCCTTCACGGGAGAGCGTACGCATGCGCAGCGCGGACCAGTGTGCGGTGCAAATATGGCAACGTGCATAGAGACATTTTTCTGACTTTGACAGTCCACCCTTTGGCAGTCAATAATAACTGCCACCTTCTAAAACATTTCAAAAGGAGAAAAATGTAAGTCAGGGGTTAATTGATTTCCATGGTAGGGAAAGGAAGAAGAGTGGAGTAGGTGTGAAGAGGGTATGACCTAGTGAGAAAGCAGAAGCATGTGTGTATGAGTCCATGTTTGGAGGGTCATGTATCATCGTGCCGTACGTGTGGTAAATCAAGCTTCGAGGTATTGCGAAGTATACATTTGAATTCCTTCTTATCCCGTACTAAGGGTCTGTGGATGGGCTGTCAAACTCTACCGAGCTCTTTTCGGCTGTGGTTGTAACAAAATGGGGATGCACATTTTAGTTGATGATACATGAATGGGGGAGGTATGTGGTTGCTGATATCTGTGCCTGTATTCCCTATCGACTATGTGTGTCATTACCTGAGGGTTGTAGAAATGAAGAAAAGACATAATTACGGTAGATGCGGTGGTATTCTATGTCAGGGAAATGTACATCTGTTGTTGAAGCTTTGTTCGGTATCTGTTGAGAGTCATCTTCTTTGCGCTGTATTGCTCCTTGGGCATGAGCAAATAGCTTTGTCAGTGCCATCAGATTTACAAAAATGTTGGGCTAGCGTGAGTTTAAAAATACTAGGGAAACTGGGGATCCATGGCAAAGTTCATCAAGTGTCCATATCATAGGTTGTCAAAACTTCATCTTTGGTGCTTGTCTGTTGTCTGTATAGCGTCCCATCAACTTCCTCGTCCAAGGGGGTCTTTGTATCTTGGAGAAAAGCAGAAAAACAGGTGAAAGAAACGGACCGTATAATCGCATTTTCATCACATCATGGTTTCTATCATTGGGTCATATACCAAATCCAGGTTAATTACAGTTTCCTCGCTCCTCAAACTCATCACTCTTGTACTTTGTTTGCACTTCATTAAAGCCTGCCCGCATCTAAATATCAATCCAATCGATATAACGACACCCAAGATACATAGTAGAAACTTTCCAACATCCATTATGACTCCTTGAGCCCAGTCTCCTAAACCGGAGAACCAATTTCGCGGGTTCAACCATGACACCCAACCAGTCAGCTCATTACCTACAGCAGTAAGGGTGAGATTGTGTTTTCGACGAAATTCCCACTTCAATTGGAGAATATCGTCCATCTTTTGGTCTATGACCTCTACCGGATCCTCGGTGCTATTGGTGATATACGTGCAACACTTTATGCCGTACTGTGTTGCCAATGTAACACAATATCCGCCTGTTACTGCTGTAAGATAATTAAGAACCATCCTATGCTGAACTAGTTCTGTTTTGTAGGCTTGAAGTTCTCTTCCAGTGTATCTAAACGTGTCATCATACATTTCGGTGATATTATCTAACAAATTGGCGAGTGCGGAAATGTATCTATAATTCATCACTCCTCGAGCGGTACGAGTGAAATCTAACGCTACCAGAACCTGAATCCCGGTGGATTCATGGATAAGATCAGAGGCCGGATGCTCTAACCTTTCTGACAGGTGTCTTTTAACTCGGTGCTCGTAATGAGTGTGAGTATAAGGAGCTTGGGCACCACGGTGTATGTCCTTCATTTTGTCATGTGTTACAGTCATCACTTCAGGCAATACTTTTCCAATATAACACAATCCTTCAGAGTTTGGGGCAAGCCACTTGTACGCCTTTCTCCCGCATATGAAATATGCGTCATCGGGGAGAACATAAGGGACGGAGAAGGACATTACCATATTACAAACCTTCCAGGTGAAGTCTCCTGACCCTAATTCTTCCATCTGCTTAATGCACGTATCAGTTTGTACGATATGTGCACAGTATCCTGGTGATACTTCTCCAACTCTAGTAATCCTATTCCCTAAGGTGTACCTATACCGGAAAGATTTTCCTCTACTGGCTATGTGGCGTACAAGCTTTGTATCTGTAGGCATTCTATCTGCTCTGTGTGAAAAGGTCATGGTGTGGTTACTCCATGACACTTCCCAATTTCCCGGCTTTCGGGGATTGGAGATGTTGAAACATAAGAGGGACCTATCCACATGGTATTGGTGGAGCTTCAAGCTAGGAGGGCTGGAGATATTAAAACCTCCTGTCCACCGGTCTCCCACCATTTAACTCAAGTACCTCCCCTAACGTTAAAGGAAATGGTACTAGCCCTGATTTGCTATGCCCTTGAGGTACTTGAGAACATACCCAACAATCTGTCTCATTTAACACGCTACCCACTAAGGAGTGATAGTCACTCAATGGATGCCGGTCCATATGGTTATTAAAACTGGATTGGCATTATTGTTACCGAGCCTACAGATACAGTTTTCTTTTTGAACTAACAATCCTTCAAAGAAAATGTTTACAGATAACATGGTTGTTAGATCGTGCCCGGTACTCGCCTTTGCTTGGTGATTGAGTTGCTATTGGAAATTTACACCTCCGTCTCAGTCATCAGGACCTTTCTGGATCCTTTCTCGACCTCACTGGTACTCTCACCGAAACAGACTGCTCTGGTCAACATCATGGTTAACGAAAAAATCCATATCACAGTCTCTTGGGGCAAGTCCATCTTACAGGAGGAGAAAAGAAGAAATTTGTAAAGGGGGTATAAGAAAACAGTTTGAGGGGGAGAGAACTTGTTACGATAATAAGTTCTCTCGTCTTGTTGTTCTTCTTGTTCTGCTGTCCTCTCAAAGGTGCTGTCTCTCAGTCTTCCAAATGAACATTCTGGTGATGCAATGTTCCTTCCCAACCGACGATCTTTCTGTAAGGAGCAAAAATCTGGCATTACCATTGGTCCAACTGAGGGGTGACATAGCATCTTTAAACCATGGAAACATGAGTGGGAAGAGAGAGACAACAAAAAAAAACAAAAGAGATAGAGAACAATTCATGTGCATATATACATTACATAACTCGACAATAACCATCAATAAGAAAAGAGAAACAAAGCATTTTTAAACATTGTCAACATTAAGAAAACATTGTTAGCATTAGAAAAACATTGTCAGACTTATTAGGCTGTCATATCTATGTGTCTAATGGTCTCCTTGAGCAGTCCCTTCCCACCAGCACCTGCATTACTCCACTGTCTGTATCTGGCCAGAAATACATTGTGGCGGAGGTCATGCTGGGGTTTGGTAGACTTCTGCAAGGACCAAGTGGATATGCAATGTGTGAATTCTTACCACTACTCGTCAGAGATGGGGATAGAGAGAGAGAGAGAAAAAAAAAACATTTTTCACAAATACATTTACAACTTTTCACCTGGTCATTCCTGTGTCTTCAGTGAATGACCTCCCACTTTATTAACCGTTACCTCAGGCTTGCCTCCATTCCTAATAATCACCTTTCCTGCCTATGTGATCCCTGATTATAATGGTGTGTATTGTAATTTTGCTCATTTCTTGGTCTAGGGGGTCTAACTTTATGTGGGTTATTACAGTTGTTGGCATAATGCCCTTCTCTTCTACAATTGTAACAAATCCTTGGCTTTCTCCATGTGCTAGGGGCCTGGGGTTCCGGTCGACTTGATGCATTCTCTAGTGCTTGGATGTTTAGTGTCATCAACCGCTCTCCCTGCGCTTCCCTGGTTCTTTTGATATTTCGGTCATGCTCGATAGCGGACTCTCTTAATGCCGCAACCGAGATACCTCTCCAATGAGGTATTGAGGTTTGTACCCTAATTTTTAGTGTGTCTTTCAAGTTGCTCGCTAATACGGACACAGCTACCTCTCTGTGGTGTACATTAGTTTCAATGTCATCTATACCAGTGTACCTAGCCATATCCTGCAGAGCCCGGTGAAAATACTCTTCTGCGGATTCACCTTCTTTTTGTCTTATTGTATAGATTTTATTCCACTTTGCTACTGTAGGAAAATATTCTTTCAACTGTAGATTGATTCTTTTTACATTATCTTGGTTATACTTGTTTGTTAGTGGCACTTCCTCATCTAGCTTACAATCAGTGATAAATTTCAATGAATCAACATCGGGGGGTAAACATGCCCTCAAAACTGTCCTCCAATCTTTGTTACTTGGCTCTGCAGTATGTCCTAGCACTCTAATGTATCTTTGACAAGCAACTAAGTCTTTCCTGGGATCAGGAAATTCAGACAGAATTGCTCTTAATTCTGTTTGGGAAAAAGGGCAGTACATGGCGATGTTCCTGACAGGAGTGATTCCTGAAGAGTCAGTTTCCCCATTTGGTACTGCAATTACCCTAACAGGATTAAGTCCAGTAATGTCATTCTGAATTGATTCTATGATATAAGGTACATTTGTTTGTGCGTGATGTATAATACCATACATACCTGTGGACACGACCTCACCTGACCCTCCATTAGGGGGTTTGATTACAGTTTTTACCGATTGGGTCGCGTCCACCTGGATGTCTTGTGTGATGGCTTCTGGAGGAGGTGCCGACATCGTTCTGGGTTCACTTTCTTGTTGGTGTCCCTGAGGAAAGTTTAACATGGGGTGCGACTTGCATGGGTTAATAGTTGTACATTCAACAGCATTACAATTAGCATTGTTACATTTATCACACTTATTCTTATTATCTGTACTACTGTTGCTAAGAGCATTTTTATTGTTCACCCCTGTGCTTCTCTCCGCAACCACAATCCCCTCCATTGCCACCTCTCCCCTCTCAAGATGAAAGTTAGGTAAGTAAGTTACATTTCTTTGCATTTCACTCTCCTGTTGCCATATCTGTAAACAATCATAATGCTTGATTCGTCTCTTTGCTGATTTGATGAGACATATCCTTCGCCTTAAATTATGCAACACCTCTGAGTCAAAACTACCTATCCCGGGAAATGGTGCCTTATCCCCCGCAGTCATTCGTGTCCATTCATCACAAAAGGTCTCAGAGTGGGGACCATATTTCCCCCACATTACTAACCGAGCAGACCCTCGGGGTCTGCAAGCCTCTGGAGTCTGAATCCTGACCTCCGACCGTCTCTGTGTTGTGCACTTGGCTGCCATTGTGGACCTTTTTTAACACAGAAAAACTTCCTAAAATGCACCAAACACAGAACTTCGTTGGAAATCCTTAAAGCTCTTCCACTGAACTTCTTCTGCTCCGGGTATCCCCGTTCCGCCTTCTAGCAGACACGTGTAGCCGTTGCAGGCCCTATCTCTAGAGATTTTCCTGAGAAAATTCCCTTCCTTTTTCTTTTACACAAATCACGCTTGCATGTGCTCCCTACAACACGTATGAGGGCAAGATTTACGCATGGATATACGACCTCATATCACGTTGCGTTATTGGTCACACATACAACCGTGCGGTCCAATCGTACCACTTATAGACACTTGTTGCCCATAAATGGTAGGATCATTGGAGTCTCCCTACTGTGCTCCAAAACAGCCAGAGCGTAATACAACGAAAACTTTATCACACTCTGTTGCACGTTTTCACTCAGATCGTGCTCATCACGTTCCACATAGATCACAAAGTTCACAAAGCGGGATTATCACATAGATCACAAAGTCCACAAAGTGGGATTCAATACACTCATACCGTTTTCAACCCACTATCATTCTTATAGTTTTCTGATCAGAAAAAAATCATTTCCCGTAGTCTGATAGCTCTCCCCAGAGGTATTACAGTAAAGTAAGGTATTTAAACTAAGTTTTGGAAAGCTGAAATCAATTTGTGCTATTTATCGCCTTGCGTTAAAAATCAACTTGTGGTTTGAGTTACGTGGGCGTACACAGACGCTCCGTCGCGTAATATACGCTGCGTGCGTCTGCCTTTGGATTGCGTACGCAAGTCTTTGTTAGAGACACGTGTACGCAAAGCAAAGATCCACCGTAACACAATTTATACTTTTATCAATGTAGACGATCCCTGATCATCTACCGCGTACCCCACTGGCTTTGCCTTATCTCCCAGGCAAACCTGTGTGTTTGTCTACACTTTTAACTATTACCTCTATTCTTAAACTATGAAATAACAGCAAGTCTCTTTTAGCACTTTTCTATCAACTATAAAACTGGCAAACAGGATAGTGATATACAAAAAATGAAATACACAGATGGAAAAGAAATGCAGATATATATATGTATGCGTGCGTATATACGCAAGACAGAAGAAAAATAAACAGTTTTAAAAGACACTAGCGTTTTGTTCTTACCTCCGGTTCCCGGATTCCTTCAGCACCCTTTACCTAAGCGAAGCAGACGCTTATCCCATCAGCACTGCGAGACCACCTCCCGCCCTTTGCTGAGGGATAATGTCTGCTGATCTACCTAGTGCAGATATGTGAAGGACTGGACGGCCCCCAATTGACAATGCCAAATTCCTTTGTCGTATAAACAACCCTTTATGAAGTCTAAGAACACTGTACGCTGTTTACTTAAGAAGTACCGTACGGGTACGCTGGTTGCGTAACGATCGCTCAGCCGTAGGCGAGACGCTCAAGCGTCACGTTCGCTCACGGCCCAGAGATCACAGGACAGAATGATACGCTATGGCGTAGCGGTTCGCTCGAGACCACGAGGAGATCACCAGCGGCGCAGACGCTCACAACGCTATACCTTTATGTCTAAACCTTATACCAATGAAATACACAGAATACCTTAATGTGAATACAGGGTGTAAGTGCAACCTTGTGTAACCTGACTAACTACAAAGCTGCTTGAGCGTTACCGACGCTCAAGTGAACACTTAACACTATAGGAAATACACAGATGCTGGTTTAGGGTCCAAAGCCTATTAACTGTATTATATCTAATATACTTGTAAAAAGAGAATAACAGTACAAATGATACACTACAATATAACAGAGACTTCCTAACCAAAATACAATACTATCTAATACAATACAATACTAGTCTAGGGGAGATGTGAGAGAAAAGAGAAAGGAGAGAGAGAGAGAGAGAGAGAAATTGGCTCACAGTAAGACAATGATTACGGAGAGAAACTTACTTACAAGGGTAACGATCGCAAGCGCTTCTGGACAGCCAGCTTCCCGATTATCAGCATTGAGAACCGTTTGATGAGAAGTGAAAGCTGGATGCCACAGGCCCGTCTTTTATGCTACTCACACAATGCAATCTAATGGTCCCTACAATCTCATTGTCCATTGGACGCAGGAATTCGGCTTCGCATTATAACAAAGGTCATAGGTTGATTCATACAGGTGGGCTGTATGTGGTCTTGGTTATGCAAAACAATGGGTGATAACTAACACATTCCTGTCTTCTGGAGAGCTATTGTTTGGCGAATACAAAACAGAATCCTGTCTGGGTTCTGTTCTATATTCATGATGTCCACTTTCAGTTGAGACAATGACATCTCAGCCCTCATTCTCCTGTATACAAATCCAGCCCCATTTGTAAACACAGGTGTTGGCCCTCCTCATTGAGTCTCAAAGCTCAGTGTAATTAAAGGCTATTGTACTCCGTCTGCGGGAAAGATACTGATTTGGAGTACAATTGATCTTCAATTACTATTCCGGTGCTTACCTTATGCATGTAAAGATATGGGGCCCTCCCAACATGCAAACTATTGTTTGGGGGATCTCTGAGGTCAAAGAGCCATTTGAGACCCACTGATACCTGTACTGTTCAGGTGCATGAATAATAAATGGACATAACTTCTTATGTCCATAACTATTCGCACGAGCGATTAATACGCTCCAAACCAACACCGGAATATCGCTAATTAAATACTCTTCCGATGGGTACCAAACACTGCTGTATGATTCCTGTTAGACCCTTCGTACAATACAAAGAGGGATTCCTCTGCTCAGGGACATTCTATATTAACCAAACTTTCAGAATCTATCAAAGGGACCATGATCTACAAACTACATTAATTGTGAAAATATGTAACGAATGAGTCGCACGCTACGACTACATAAACTCTACCGTAAATACGCATACCGTGCGCCCGCGGGTGCACGCTATTGCGGGTATGCGCCTTCACGGGAGAGCGTACGCATGCGCAGCGCGGACCAGTGTGCAGTGCAAATATGGCAACGTGCATAGAGACATTTTTCTGACTTTGACACATCTTAGTCGCGATGCAACTGGGATGCCCCAGGAGACTGGACCTCATTCCGAGTTGATTGCTCGCTAGCTGCTTTTAGCAGCAGTGCAAATGCTAGGCCGCCGCCCTCTGGGAGTGTATCTTAGCTTAGCAGAAGTGCGACCGAAAGGTTAGCAGAACTGCTCCAAAAAAAGATTGTGCAGTTTCTGAACAGCTCGAAACTTACTCCTAGCTAGCGATCACTTCAGATTGTTTAGTTCCTGATTTGACGTCACAAACATGCCCTGCGTTCGGCCAGCCACTCCCCCGTTTCCCCAGCCACTCCTGCATTTTTATCGGGCACGCCTGCGTTTTTACACAATCCCCGAAAACGGTCAGTTTACGCCCAGAAACACCCACTTCCTGTCAATCACTCACTGAACAGCAGTGCGATTGAAAAGCGTTGCTAGACCTTGTGTGAAACTGCATAGTTTTGTGTGAAAGTACGTCGCGCGTGCGCACTGCGCACCTTACGCATGCGCAGAAATACCGTTTTGTCACCTAATCGACCGAAAGCAGCTAGCGAACCACTCGGAATGACCACCACTGTGCTAATTAATTTGATATGCTACACTTGTGGGTGCGTGTGTGTATATGTGTGTGTATATATATATATATATATATATGTACTGTATATACTAAAGTTAAAGCAGTACACTCACCAGACATAAGTCATGAAAAAGAGAATTTCATCCATAGAGAATCACAAAAGTACAGCTGACTTTTCAATCCCTGCATGGGCCGTAGTCATTGCAAGATAATCCTATCATATCTGAGATCTGACCTTTATAGCACTATGATCATTGGAGTCATCGGCATCTGTGTCCAAAATGGCTGCAGCCGGAAATATACATTGACATGCAAAACAAAATACAGCAAATCATTTATCAAACAATGAAATTCAATATAAAACAATCAGACCAATCATGAGGCACACACTTGCGCTGCATATACATGTATTGGGAGCGCCACACGTCACCTTCATCCCACTACCCAGAAGTGTAGATGCCATGGTAACATGACCGAACTGCTTCATGATGTGACATAATTAATTATACAATGATTTGAAAGTAAAGTTCTGGCGCTTTATCCTCACACAAGCACACACACACACACAATATAAATATATATATATATATATATATATATATATATATATATATATATATATACATAGTGCAAAATACAGCCAGTACATCCAATTCTGCAAAAGGGAAAAAAGTTTATAAAAGCATCAACAATTATATAATGTGCATAGACACATAGTGCATTTCAATATCCATAAAGGCATGGCGCTGGATGGATTTGGAAGAAGACTTTACAGAGTGGTAACATTGGATCCCAGAAGACCTACTGAGGGGTTGGCGTCAGTTGGACCTCACAGCGGAATGCGCCGGGCAGAACCTCATGGTGGAATGTGCCGGTCAGAACTTTGACCCGGGAGCCTGCTGTGGGCCTTCCACTGGATGGATTTGGAAAAAACATGGAACCCTGGAGACATACTAGGGGGGTTGGTGTCCCAGTCAGACCTCCTGTTGGTATATGCTGGGCAAAACATTGACCTGGGGAGCATGTTCTGGGCTGGCTTCTACTGGATGGATTTTGAGGAAAACTTCACAGAGTGGTAGCATTACATCCCAGAAGACATACTTGGGGGTTGGGGTCCCGATTGGACCTCACATTGGTGTACACTGGGCAGCCATGGAGTAGCAACATTGATAACAGAAGGAAAACTTTAAACCCATCTCGCAATGGTAAAATGATTATAAAAATAAACAAAAAAAAAGCTGTGGATCAAGGCTACTGCGCACCCCAAAAACTAAAATGACACTGGTCAGACACGTCATGGGTGTGTTAGAAGAGCTACTAAGCTACTAATCATTTTTAATATGTTGACAGTTACATTCAGTCGATGACTTAATAACTGGAAAATGTAAACCCAGGCAATTAGAAAGGATATAACCTGCAGACAGCATGGATACTACACTGCCTGGGACCATATGTTAACGCAACTACAAAATTTAATTGGCAGGAGCAGGGCTGTCATCAGAAATGATGGGGCCTGTGACTGACCCTCACAAGGCATGACCCCTCTCCCCCCTCCAACCACACACACTATCCGATTCACCCCTTCCCTTCATTTCCCAAACTTTACCTTTTGAGGGGGCCCGGATGGTTGTAGTCAGGATCAGGGGGCCAAGTCAGCTGTAATAATATGACCTCGGCTCTGTCCCTCCGTGGCTGCCTGCTTTATTTCTTTTTTTCCCACTTTTTTTTTATTGCCCATAAATGTATTCCCTAGTACAGGAAATCTGAGCATATTTTGGGACACAACATGGTCTTATTTTTACACTTTTTTTTTTAATGAAAACATCTTTAATGTTGCTACCTGTAAATTTTTTCAGGTAACTGACATCTGATATACATCAGTGTAACCACTTTCCCTCTTTGTATTAGCCTTGAAAGGCCCCTGAACCACCATGACAATTCCCCCTTATTTCTATCCCTCTTCTCCCTCTGCTGATTGCATTTGGTAATGACAATTATCTGTAGTTGCTGCACTTCTCCCATATTCTTCGTTGAACTCTGGATTTAGGATGTATGGCTGCTCAAGATCACTGCAGGAATAACAATGAGAGCCATAGCAACACTGGTTGTTTGTCCGTTAGCTGATTTTATTTGCAACAGCTAGGAATAGCTTTAAGTGAAATTTTCAACGTTATTGCACAAAATATTTCTCTCATTCTGCATTTTTGTAAGAAAGTTTGTATGTTTTACTGGCAGAAGGATTTGGACTGAAACAGAATTAACTGACTACTGTTATACAAATCCTTTTGTAAACTAAAACTTCTGAGAAACACCATGTATTTCTTCTGCATATCAAAGCAAAAGTGCAACTTCCGTATTACTTAAAAATTGATACTGTGAGTGTGTAAGTGGAGTCGTATTAACAACAGAGCAGGCAAGGCGGTCATCCGAGGGGTCCACATAGTGGGGGACCCACTCAAATAGCTACATGACCAACGTGGGGCATACTGAGGTTTCTGTGTGTGAACTAAGGGAACTACAGTGTGTTTAACACATTTATGATGCTGTGAGAATTTACATGTTATACTTTTTAATAACATTGCCAGCAGATTTAATTCACAATTGTATTGGTAGTGGCCCGTTAAAAGTTAGTTGCCCTGGGATCTCCACAAACCTTAATCTGGCGCTGAGTGTAAGGTATGGTCAATTAAACTACATATCAAATAGATGGACTGTATTGAATACTCTTCATGATGGGGCTTTGTTATATAATGGTCACCAGACAGATAGGATGCCGGCCGAACACGGATATTTTTTTAAAAAGGCAATCACTTACTTACAAGGCATGGTTTTGCTTTTTAAGTGATTGATCCTTTAAAAAAAAGTCAGAGTTCGGCCGGCATCCCGCATGGGAGTTGCTTTGAGTGATTATCGGCACTTTACACATGTGCAGGACCAGATCTGCAAATGTGTGCAAACAGGTCCTGCGATGTGGAAGCAGTCCGGCATCAGACTGTCAGTGCAATTTATCACTCTCCAGGCTTGATAAATGTCCATAAATGATGCCTCTCCCTCATCTCTGGGCCCTAAAGCTGCTGTAATGACCTTACATGTAGTTAAACCATACTTATCTACTCTGCCGAATTTTGTTGATGTCTCCTGTACTGCTGGGAAAACAGTTCTATCTGCCAGATCATGCCCACTTCCCAGTGAAGTGGCTGACCGGAGGGCCTGGTGATACAATTTCCAGTGAATCTCCTCACTTTGCCCTGACATCCCTGTGTAGTGTCAGGGGTGGGGCTGAAATACACCATGGCTTCTATAACGTACCACTTGGACCTCCCATTCAGGGAACTCGCAAAGGCATGGCATACAATGTTGGCAAGTATGAGTTACGCCACTATAAGAATTACCCTTTTTCAAGAATTTAACCCTAGTTTATTTTACCAAATTAGTGCAGCAGCTAAAATGTTGCATTAGTTACAAAGTCTGTGTTCTACACTCGAATACAGAAGCACATGCAACAGCGCCTATTGCCCAGCGCGGAAGTATGTCTGTGACTTTATGCAAATACTGTTACAGACTCCTTCCCTAGGGTACAAGCACTGAGATGGCCACTATCAGCATCTGTACAAGCAGTAATGCCAATTTACTCCACCATCAGTCACACCACAGAAACTTGCACCAGTCCTGTGGCAGGTTGCAGTCTGTCCGTCTGACTATGGTATCCTGTGGCTGTGCTTATGTATAAACAGCCACTCTGTATGACAGGCTCCCCTATTTGAATTTTGGACTTTGCTTCAGCCCCACCTCTGCAACTGCCACTGGAAAGGAAATCCAGGAACAGAGCATTTTGTACCTAATGGAATGGGCCATGTTGGAGGATATGTAACACTCCCAACGAACTGAGAATTTTTATGTTCATTTCTAGCTACCGCCCAAGAACGCCCATAACTTTTCCACAACCTGCCTGATATGTTCATCTCAATCACAACAGCACCTTTTTGTGTGCAATGCTATGAGGTCCACTGCAGTTCTTACCCTTTGACGTCTACTAGGATTATCTACAATGAATTCTTTACCGTAACTTTCTATATCACCAGCGTGCATTTAGCACATACTTGCCTGCTTTTAAAAACTAGTTTCAGGGAGATTGTAGATGTTAGCCGGATATTCTGCATGAGGTGGTGGGTAATGTTCCACCCAAAGGTCATGTCTAACTCCACAAATGGGCGTATCTATTGCAACTCAGGGGTGTGTCCTGCAGTGGCAGGTGAAAACTGTAGTACGGAGAGCAGCATACTGGCAGAGCAGGTTTTTGGTTGCATCAAGGCTGTCTTTTTGTATGGACTCAATGGGCAGTTGCCCATGGGCCCCAGGAATATAAGGCCCTAGGCTGATAGCTGAGGGTCCCCTTTTTCAAGGGGTAGAGGATTTTTGAAAATCGGCCCTGGGGAACTAGAGATATCCAACTTCACAGCAGTGGTCCCCATCTGAGCCTACTAATTGCTCTTCCAACCCAGATATCTTGGGTTATGTCTGACTCAAAGTTTTTTTGAGGGTATCCTCCAAAAGCTGGTACTCTCCTCTTTAGGTGGACACTGGCAGCTTGTCTCTACTATGCCCAGAACCAGACATACCAGCCTTCCAGCAGCTGGTCCTTGCTCCAGCTCCACACGCCTGGTATACAGTTTTATATTTTCGGCTGTATATTGTACTGGCTCCTGAACCCCAAACCCCAAGTGCTCAGTACCCCCTGAAAGTTGGGACTCTCTTGTTCCTTATACCATTGAAAGCTAAGAAATCTATTTCCAGGAACTGGAGATATCAGCAGTCAAGCAGGCTGCCCTCCCACCGAAAAATGATGAATATTAAGCCCCTTCCACTATTCACCCCTCCCCTGTGTATTAAACACCCCCTACCCCCTGGAAGTCATGTACTGGGGTCCCTTCATTCAGCCCAATGCCCCCTTCTTCAGTTTAGTGTTCTCACTCCTGCCCCATCTTCCACCATCTGTGCAGTAAAGATGTAATTAGCAGAAATGTCTGCTCCAGGTCCTACATGCTGAGCAGAAGATAGAACACCCCCTACCGCCTGCGGGACATTAAAGCTGCCGCTGATAGCACCCCCGCCCATACTGCTGGAGGATGGATAGGGGCCCCAGTGCATTGCTTTGCCCAGGGGCCTACACTGCTGTTAAGACGGCCCTGGGTAACATACTACCAGAGGTTCTAAAGTAGAATCCGGCAAGCATGTATCATGTGTTACTCCCTGGTTACAATGTGATTCATGGTTGTGAAGTATTTGTATACAATAACAGCATGTTTTCAGTTAGAACTACAGCTCCCAGCATAACTATGATCTCCCTGGGACTGCAGCAGCTACCAGCATTCCCCTTTCATCACAGAATATCACACAGGGACTATAGGTCCCAGCATGCTCATCCCCACAGGAACTGTAGGTCCCAGTATGCTCATCCCCACAGGGACTATAGGACTCAGCATGCTCATCCCCAGTAGAAGTATAGGTCTCAGCATGCTCTCAGCATGCTCATACCACAGGGACTATAGGTCCCATCATGCTCATCCCACAGGGACGTTAGGTCCCAGCATGTTCATCCCAAGTAGAACTATAGGTCCCAGCATGCTCATCCCCAGGCGAGTGCATGTCTCTGGATGGGGGCGTGTTGTATTCCCAGCATGTGTCATTGATATGTCAGTCTGTAACAAGATGCTGGAACACTAATCTTCTTGAGTAACATTCCTTGGGCTTATGAAATGTGGGCTGCAGGGCACACTTACCATACATCAGGGGTCTGACTGGAGTGATTGACTGCAAGAAGAGCTCAAAGAGGGCTTCTGCGCTGGCACTGCTGCAGCCACTGAGAACAGCACACCAACCGCTCACACTGCCTCTGACTGTGAGGACTGCGACCACTACCCATAACCCCGCGGTGGATGACCTTTAAGTTACATGACACCATTTATGAATTATGACTTCAGCATATGAATAATATAAACAAAGAATCCAGATTTCCCACAACAAAATGTAAAAATGTGATCTGATTTAGGACACTTTAGACCACACGAGGAAACCATCAAGGCCATGACCCTGAAATACCCTTTCCACATTCCTTCATTATTAGGTGATTTCCCCAAATACGTATTCCATGACAATTTTCCCACATTAAAACAACACTGTCCCTTCAAAAATGGGTCTGTAGGGAATATGGCAATACAGGTTGAGTATCCCTTATCCAAAATGCTTGGGACCAGAAGTATTTTGGATATCGGATTTTTCTGTATTTTTTGGAATAATTGTATACCATAATGATATATCATGGTGATGGGACATAAATCTAAGCACAGAATGCATTTATGTTTCATATACACCTTATACACACAGCTGGAAGGTAATTTTAGCCAATATTTTTTAATAACTTTGTGTATTAAACAAAATGTGTGTACATTCACACAATTCATTTATGTTTCATATACACTTCTACACACAGCCTGAAGGTCATTAAATACAGTATTTTTAATAACTTTGTGTATTAAACAAAGTTTGTGTACATTGAGCCATCAGAAAACAAAGGTTTCACTATCATACTCCAAAAATTCTGTGTTTTGTAATATTACTTATTTCAGAATATTTGGATATGGGATACTCAACCTGTACAACAATGTGTGACAGTTCTGTTTGGGAGAGAAAAATCACCCCTCAGCACTTACTGTATATGTAACATTTCTGTACACAATTTATTTCCACTGTATTGTGTTTGTCCTGAGATGCTTTTCATTGCAGTATACTAATATAAGGGTCCCAGTCTTTGTACTAAATGGATTTATGGATTATGAGTGTACAAATGTGCAGGTGCTCAGAGTAAGCTGTAGGATGTCTGGCCAGTTATAGTGTCCGTCTGTTGCATGGCAAGCTAGCTTAAAATGAACAAAATACAGATGTGTGCCTCCTCTGGGACTGCATATTGTATTAAACCCAAAGTACACCAGTATGATTTAATTAGTCTCACATGGCTAATGCTCGCTGCACCTGCTGTTACTCACTTCAACGAGTGAACACAACAAAAAAACTCACAAATTTGCAAAAGCCCAGGAGTCAATAGTGTTCTCAGATGAAGAGTCATAAATAGCTGTAATTGTGTTTTCGCCCCTCAGCATCAAGACATCTTACTCATGCAGCATGTTCCTATAACTATCTACTAAAATGCAAGTTTGACTCTTTTGTGAATCACAGGCAATATCTATTAGCTCAGTGATAGGTAACTGGTGGCTCTGTGGCCAAATGTGGGCATAGACACCTACATTTGCAGACCCCAACTCCTTCCTGTTATGTTGTTGCATTTGTTATAGTTTGTAACTATGGGCATAGCTATAGTGGATGGACGGAGGGGGTGTGGGACCCAGAGGCTTAGGGGGCCCACCTCTTGGGCCGGACTCACTGTACCCAGGTCATAAAGTTGTCTTCTAGGTTCCTGGAATTGCCCGTTAAGCACTATGTGATATAATGTAAACTGGGGACACTGTGTGGCATGTGTATTGGTGGCTTTATAATGTGGCATATTGTTAACTTGGGGCACTATAATATGGCATAATATGAAGTGGATGCTTTGTATGGTATAATGTGAATTAGGGCACTGCTATGGGGCATAACAGACTAGGGAACCATTGTCATTCATAAAATTATTGATATGCATGTACTATTTTGTTGTGTACACAGAAAAAAGTGTTGTAGACATGCCAGCTGTATATACTTAACAAGGGGATTGGATTTATTGTAGTGCACAGGTATTGTACAGCTGTACTCACAGTTGCACACACATATGGAGCATTTTGTGACTGAATAACAAAGAGCTCTCAAATTAAGTTCAGGAATGTTGTATAGATATTAGCGACAGAAGGGGTCAGGGTAGGAGACAGTGGCGGTCAGGAGATGCTGGGCTTCAAAAGGGGGGAAGCTGCAAGTGAAAGTAATTAAAATAGATAATTGACAAGTGCCGCCAACAGCACCTCCTACCCTGCAGCACTATGTGCGGTGCCCCCTCCGCACACACACACCTAGTTACGGCCCTTATGCTTAGCCCATTGTATTAGCTTAGGTTCCTATTTATTTATGCTTTAGATTCCCATTTATGTACATTCACATGTACTACCCTTTAAGTATTATTTTTTATCTCTGCTCTTGATAAGATTAATTAGTCAGAGGTAGGTAAACTGGATTTATCCTGTTGTTGCCTAATTATATATCCCATTGCATTTGTTGAAAAAGGACACACATTAATAACTACGCTATAAGAGATCCTTATTGCTAAAGCTATTTTTCAGTGTTATGAATACAGTACTAGATATCTCCAGGTTCCTTAGAAGCTGTCAGCCACACTTAATTTACAATGCGTTCCTCTTGCTAAGGTACAGTACTAGGCAATAACATGCCCCCGAACCACTTGGGATTGCTAGCGAAACTAAAAAAAAAGGGGGCTGACATAGTAGGATGAAGCGCAACTAACTTGGTGAGCAAACACCAACACTCAAAATTAGACAGTTTAATAAAACATCTAATCAATTCCACTTAGTTGTGCTGGTTACACTAGTAGGATCTGCAGTCAGTACACATCTTCTACAGTATGTCTAATGTGCTTGAGACAAATCTTTGCCATCCACAAATACTATTTATAGCAGTATATACAATTCAGGATGCCAGCTGTCGGGAATCCGGCGTCAGCATTCTGAACACTGGGCTGCCAACTACATGCCTTTTAATTGAATGTGTATACATACATATATACACACAGACATACATATATTTGTATGCTCCTTATTGTGTTCCATCCCCCCATCTGTAAGTTCATTAGTGACCCACATATAGAGACAGCTTTCAGTTTTTTGCTGGATGAATTCAGTGGTGCCCTCCAGTGGTCCAGCCGCCTAAAGCTGCCTAATGGTAGAGCCGGCCCTGGTAGTCACCTAAATTAACTGGGAATCTGTCCAAGTGACTGTGAAGAAAGTGCAAATTTATGCTCATATTTGCCCCTATCTTCTGCCTGAGGAGACGGACATCTTCAAGAGAAGGATTATACACAGATAGTGGCGAGATTCATACAAGCTCACACATACAAGGCAAACCAAGCTAACTAGCTTAAAACTCATCAACCGCTGAAACATTACTTACCAAGTAACAAGGCAGTACTCAACTAAAAACAAAGTTGTACTGAACCAAATAACCACTGCGGGAAAACGAAGCGCTGGGCGAGCGCTCAGCATCCTCTACGGACTACGAGAAAAGGATTTACCGGTAGGTAATTAAAATCCTATTTTCTCTTACATCCTAGAGGATGCTGGGGTCCACATTAGTACCATGGGGATGTACCTTAGCTCCCAGAACGGGAGGGAGAGCGCAGAGGCTCCTGCAGAACTGATTGACCAAACTTTAGGTTCTCAGAGGCCAAAGTATCGAACTTTGCAAACGTGTTCGACCCAGACCAAGTAGCCACTCAGCAGAGTTGTAAAGCCGAGACACCCCGGGCAGCCGCCCAGGAAGAACCCACCTTAGGAGTAGAGTGGGCCTTAATAGACGTAGGACATGGCAAGCCTGCCATAGAATACCCATGCTGTATAGTGAACCTGATCCAATGAGAGATTGTCTGCTTAGAAGCAGGACACCCAATTTTCTTGGGATCATACAGGGCAAATAGTCCGATTTTCTGTGACGAGCAGTCATCTTCACATAGATTTTTAGAGCCCTTACAACATTTAAGGACTTTGATGAAATTGAGGAGTCAGACGTAACTGGCACCATAGTAGGTTGGTTGATATGAAATGCCGACACAACCTTCGGAAGGAACTGCTGATGTGTCTAGAGCTCAGCTCTATCTTCATGGAAGATCAATTAGGTGCTTTTACAGGACAAAAGCCCCCAACTCCGACACACGTCTAGCAGAAGCTAAGGCCAACAAAGTGACAGCGTTCCACTTGAAAACTTGACCACAACCTCCTGTAGAGGCTCAAACCAGTCCGATTGGAGGAACTGCAACACCACGTTAAGATTCCAGGGTGCCGTAGGCGGTACAAAGGGAGGTTGGATGTGCAGAACGCCCTTCAAAAAAGTCTGAACCTCAGGGAGGGCAGCCAATTGTTTCTGGAAGAAAATGGATAAGGCCGAAATCTAGACCTTCACAGATCCCAATCTCAGGCCCATATCCACACCTGCTTGCATGAAGAGGAGAAACCGTCCCAGTTGAAACTCCACCGCAGGAAACTTCTTGGATTCACACCAAGATACATATTTTTTCCAAATACGATGGTAATTTTTAGACGTTACTCCTTTCCTAGCCTGTATCAGGGTAGTAATAACCTTGTTCGGAATGCCCTTCCAAGCTAATATCTGGTGTTCAACCTCCATGCCGTCAAACGTAGCCACTGTAAGTCTTGATAGGCGAACGGCCCCTGCTGCAGCAGGTCCTCCCGAAGAGGAAGAGGCCTCGGCTCTTCTAGCAGTAGATCCAGACGATCCGCATACCAAGTCCTTCTTGGCCAGTCTGGAGCAATAAGGATCGCTTGAAGTCTTGTTCTCCTTATGAGCTTTAGATCTCTTGGAATGAGAGGAATTGGAGGAAACACGTACACCGACTGGAACACCCATGGAGTCACTAGGGCGTCCACCGCCACGGCTTGCGGGTCCCTCGACCTGGAACAATAACGTTGAAGCTTCTTGTTGAGATGAGAGGCAATCATGTCTATTTGAGGTACACCCCAAAGATCTGTTACCTCCCTGAACACCTCTGGATGGAGACCCTACTCCCCTGGATGAAGATCGTGTCTGCTGAGGAATTCCGCTTCCCAGTTGTCTACTCCCGGAATGAAGATTGCTGACAGCGCCAACGCATGTTTTTTTTTTGCCCAGAGGATGATTCTTGATACCTCTGACATTGCAGCTCTGCTCTTCGTTCCGCCCTGTCGGTTTATGTAAGCCACTGTCGTTACATTGTCCGACTGCACTTGAATTGCCCGGTTTCTCAGAAGATGGGCCGATTGGAGAAGACCGTTGTATACGGCTCTTAGTTCCAGAATGCTTCCAGACGTGACCACCTTCCTTGGAAGGTTTCCCCTTGAGTGACTGCGCCCCAGCCCCGGAGACTTGCATCCGTGGATAGAAGGATCCAGTCCTGAATCCCGAACCTGCGGCCCTCCAGAAGGTGAGGTAATTTAAGCCACCAGAGGAGTGAAATCCTGGCCTTTGGCGACAGACGTATCCTCTGGTGCATGTGCAGATGAGATCCCGACCACTTGTCCAGGAGATCCAGTTGGAAGGGCTGAGCATGAATCCTCCCGTAATGCAGAGACTCGTAAGAGGCCACCATCTTCCCGAGAAGGCGAATGCACTGATGAACCGAGACGGGCTGGCTTCCGGAAATACTGGACCATTGATTGTATCACCAACGCTTTCTCCTCCGGAAGAAATACCCTCTGCACTTCCATGTCGAGGATGATAATGTCGATATTATCTTAAACCATAAAGCTATACCTTTAAACACACTCTTACCATGGAACCGCTGCGGCCGCTATACTTAAGATACACGCTACGCACTTTGTACGCTATTTGCGTACAGAGTCCCGTACGTTGTACGGGCTTAGCGTACACACGCCGCGCTGGGTACAAAGCACGCACAGCGTGCGCACACACTCTTGATAACCTTTAAACCTTATTCGTAATACAATGCAATGATGTTATACCTTAAACCTTACATGGCACTGACGGTATAAAGTACCCGCAGTGCGTACACCTTATCAATACTCTCTTAAACCTTATACAGTTAAACATGCTTTAAACCCTAGCAGGGAAATGAGGACACAACACCGATATCTAGTTAACCGCTGGGTTCTAAGGCCATAGTGGATTATTTGAAAAGGGGATAACAATACAGATTATACACTACAAGGCTAACAAGATAGTCTACAACAGAATAATGGCTACAGTCAATGTACATACGTGAGAATATTCGCTTGCGCAACCTGGACCAGTCCTCCGCTCATCAGGTAGATAGCGTTCAGAGTCTTCTGACCGGCCAGGCAGCAATAGGCTTTTTATACACAACTTCCATACACAATACAATGGTTACTGTAATCTCATTGTCCATTGGACACAGAGATGCATCTTTACATTACAGGAGAGGTCATAGGTTGATTTGAAAAGGTGGGCGATGTCTTTCCCAACCGCTCTTGTGGCTGGTCTCCTCTGGATTCCCGCCGTATACATAATATACAGTAAATACAGTTTATATCTATATTCTACTTCTGCACATAACTATACGCAGGAACATGCGATCTTTCTCTAACCAACATCGGAATGTTACCCTTAAAATACCCTACAGCTGGATACTAGACATCACCTTATAACCTTAGTCTGTCCCTTCCTATCATGCAAAGGCGAATCCCCTAGTCCTGGAACCATTTAAACTGTTGATACTTGCTGATGTGGTGCGGGGGAGCTATGTGTAAAATGTGCACTATTTGGGTTTAATATATAATGTTCTGATAACCCTCTATGCGCTCACAAACTCCGCCGTAAATACCCATACCACGCGTAGGAACGTGGGAGCGAGCATACGCAAATTGCGGATATGTGGACGCACGGCGGAACAAGTGCACGCGCAGCGGGCATGTGTGTGTGGTTAGTACATGATGTATGCATTACAATATTTTTCGACTTTGACAAGGATCATCCCCAGAAAGGACAACCTCCTGGTCGGTTCCAAATGTGATTTCGGAAGATTCAGGATCCAACCGTGTTCCCTGAGCAGATGAGTCATGAGAACAATAGACTGTAACAGCTTCTCCTTGGACGATGCCTTTATCAGCAGATTGTACAGATACGGGATTATATTCACCCCTTGTCTGCGGAGGAGAACCATCATCTCCGCCATCACCCTGGTGAACACCCTCGGTGCTGTGGAAAGGCCGAATGGCAAGACCTGTAAATGAAAATGACTGTCAGTGCGAATCAGAGAAAAGATTGATGCAGCAGCCAAATCGGAATGTGGAGGTACGCATCCTTGATATCCAGGGATACCAGGAATTCCCCCTCCTCCAGACCTGATATCACCGCTCTCAGAGACTCCATTTTGAACTTGAACTCCCTCAGAAAGGGATTTAGCGATTTTAAGTTCAAAATGGGCCTGACCGAACCATTCGGTTTCGGTACCACGAAAAGGTTCGAATAGTAACCCTTGATTTGCAAATGGGGTGGAACTGGTACAATGACCTGTGACTCCACCAACTTTTGGATGGCCTCCTGTAAGACAGCCCTGTCTGCCAGCAGAGCTGGCAAGCCTGATTTGATGAACCGGTGAGGTGGGAGAACCTGAATCTCCAGCCTGTACCCCTGGGACACAATATTTTGTACCCAGGGATCCAGGCCAGACGACACCCAGACGTGGCTGAAATGCCTGAGTCTCACCCCCACCAGCTCTACCTCCAGGCCGCGCGGTCCACCGTCATGCTGAGGACTTAGGCGTACCTGGAGCAGGCTTCTGTTCTGTGGGAACCCGCGGCAGCAGGTTTCTTGGATCTTGGCCGACCTCCCCTAAAGAAGGTGTTAGACGGCTTGGCCTTTCTTGCTTTAGTAGCCCGAAAGGACTGTGATGCAGGAGAAGTAAAAGGTTTCTTCATAGCTGGTGCAGCTGAGGGAAGAAAATGTGACTTACCCGCGGTAGCTGTGGAAATCCTCGCATCTAACGCCTCCCCAAAGAGAGCCTGACCTGTGTAGGGTATGGTCTCCACACCACTCCTGAATTCCACGTCGGCAGACCACTGGCGCAGCCAAAGTCCTCTGCGAGCTGAGACAGACATGGAAGATATCCCCGCAGACATCGAACCCAGGTCTTTCATGAATTCCACCATATATCCTGAAGAATCCTGAATGTTACGTAAAACAATTCAACATCACTTTTATCCATTGTATCCAAATCTTCAAGTAACGTGCCTGACCACTTTACTATAGCCTTGGAAATCCATGCACAGGCAATAGTAGGACGTAGTATCACCCCTGAAGCCGTGTATATGGATTTGAACGCAGCGTCAATTTTGCGATCAGCCGGTTCTTTTAACGCGGTAGATCCTGGGACAGTTAAAGCCACCTTTTTTGAGGTGTTGTGTCAGCAATATTCAACACATCTCTAATGGCCTCTATCATCAACTGCACCCCTTTTGCAAGAGATGCCGCCCCCCGCAGTACATCCCCATCACCATCTGCCATGTCAGAATCGGTATCCGTGTCATCCTGCATAATTAGGGTAAGAGCAAGTTTTTGGGAGCATACGTCAGGGGGCCCTGAGGTAACAGAACCGGACCAAACTGCCATAGAGTTCTGTAAAACCTGAGTTGCAGACTCATTTTGTGCAACTCTAGTAGAAATCTGAGAAATCATGCTTCTAAGAGAGGCTAACCACTTGGGCTCCCGTGCTCCTGTGCTAACACAGTGCAATCCTGATTACATGGAATGGGATCATCCTGAGAGGACATATCCTCTGCAGCATATGACACAGAGTCCCTGGACATAGCTTAATGGAGACCACAAACACTCCACACACGCACAGGAAAAGACAGTTTCCCCCCAAGAATGTCAAGAGAGAGACAGAGATTGGAGCCAACCCACACACAGCGCTTCTTGGATAGAGAACAGCTACTATTCAGCGCTGACTGTGTACCTTAATAGGTACACAGCCCCCCCCTCCCCCTTCTACAACCCCCTGGTACCGTACAAGATAGCTGGAGTTGATGTGGAAGGACAGCTCTCCCTTTCAACTTCTCTGCAGGCAGGGAAAATGGTGCTGAACGCTGCTGGGTCCGCTTTGAGGAGAAGCTCCGCCCCCTTTCATGGCGCCGCTTCCCGCTCTCTGTTTGAATTTTACTGGCCTGAGGTATGTGCTGGCAGTGATCCGGGGTCCCTGACAGGCTTGCCGACCAGTGTAGGGTGTAGGCTCTGGCTCAGGGCGCCCCTCACAGCTCCGCACTATAGCCCTCATTCCGAGTTGTTCGCTCGCTAGCTGCTTTTAGCAGCATTGCACACGCTAGGACGCCGCCCTCTGGGAGTGTATCTTAGCTTAGCAGAATAGCGAATGAAAGATTAGCAGAACTGCTACTAAAAAAATTCATGCAGTTTCTGAGTAGCTCCAGACCTACTCCTAGACTGCGATCAGCTCAGTCCATTTAGTTCCTGGTTTGATGTCACAAACATGCCCTGCGTTCGGTCATCCACTCCCCTGTTTCTCCAGCCACTCCTGCGTTTTTACCTGGCACGCCTGTGTTTTTTAGCACACTTCCTGAAAACGGTCCGTTACCTCCCAGAAACGCCCCTTTCCTGTCAATCACTCACCGATCAGCAGTGCGAATGAAAAGCGCCGCAGGAACACCAGCAAATCTACTAAGTTTTGTGTTAAATAACTTCAGGCATGCGCGCTGCGTACCATGCGCATGCGCATTTTCCACCTAATCGCTGCGTTACGAAACATGGCAACGAGCGAACAACTCTGAATGACCACCTATGTACCGCTGAGCCCCGGAGCGGTACATAGGCGCTCCATATCCTGTTGCCGCCATATTCACACCGGCTCCTCGCTTGCTAGGGGGGAGCGGTGACTAACTCGCCACAAGTCTTCTGGCTCTGTAAGTGGGTGGCGGCATGCTGCCGGTGTGAGCGATCCCCTGTGGCGGCGATCGATCAATCCCCTCAGGTGCTCAGTGTCCTGTCAGCGGAGATAGTGGCTCAGACCCCGCAGGGCGGACACTACTCCCCCCCTTAGTCCCACGAAGCAGGGAGGCTGTTGCCAGCAGCCTCCCTGTAAAATAATAAACTCTAAAAAAAACTTTTACTAGAGAAGCTCTGGAGAGCTCCCCTAGCTGTGACTGGCTCCTCCGGGCACATTTTCTAAAATGAGTCTGTTAGGAGGGGCATAGAGGGAGGAGCCAGCACACACTCTCAAACTCTTAAAGTGCCAATGGCTCCTAGTGGATCCGTCTATACCCCATGGGTGAAATGAGTGTGCACCCCCCCACCGTCCAGCCCCCCTCCCCCCTCGCTCATCACACATCGCGCTGAGTGGGGGGAGAGATGTGTGCTCAGCGGTCTGTGCTAGATCGCTCAGCACACATCTGCCCCATGTGTACGGGGCTCACCTGTTCCCTATAGACGCTGGTCTAGGGAACAAGAATGGTTATTTCTGCAGCTAATAGTGGATAGGAAAGTGTAATCCTTCCCTTAAATACACATATATCAGCTCAGCCTGATTAGTTTGTACAGTCTCTCCTTTCTTTATGACCACTCAGTGTCACCCATAATACATGTGTCATATTTCATAACATTGGTCATAGATTTACATATATAATCGAGAAATTATGTGTATTGCAAGGTGTGTGGTTGGCACAGTGATGAAGTGAACAGTGTTCTCCTTGTTGAATGAGTGAAACAGGAATTTACATACAGGATGAAAGAGCTTAATTCAAGGTCAGGAAATGGATATCCCATGATCCCAGTTGCCAGTCTGACGCTTGGATGCCAACTTTGGGTGGGAGTTGTTTGGCAGTTTTCCTGGCTGAGGACGGTGTGTGTTGACGGCATGGACTAAGCCACTGAGGGATTGCAGCTCTGTCAGAGAAACCATTGATACAGTATATTGGACCATGAGGATTCCAGATAGAACACGTAGCATTGATGCAGTAGATTTGCATAAACTGGTTGGCTGTAGTCGGTCCATTGATTTAGTGAGCAATTTTCCAATGCATTGCTCATCCCGAAAGACAGAAAAGAAAACTTAGTCTCTTGCACTTGAAGACAGGACTGCATATTTTGGCCCAAAGTGCAGGAAATATATATGTTAGGACCACTGCAGAATTCTCAATTTGTCTAGGTTATGTAAAATGTTGGAGGGGTACAGAGGAGAGCCAGGGACAGAGGGAGAGAAGGTAACAATAGAGAGAGGGAGGACACAAAATGTCTGGGAACACAAATATAGATCAAAAAGGAATGTGTGGCCATAAAGCAAAGTGTACTAACTGGCTGGGAACAAGCACAGAAATGAGGGAAAACATGATAAGAGAGAAGGATATTTACTAATATCACACAACTCAGGAGTAGAAACGGCTTAATTGCTCAAGAGGCATTTGGCAGCAAACGAGTTACATTTATTTTATAAATCCCACACCCTTGACTAGCTCCTGCCTTGACCTTTAGATTTCACTCCTTTCTCCTTGTTGGGTCTGCGGTCACTGTGGCCTGACTCTCACTCTTCACACACTTCCTCACTACCTTATTAAACATCAACCTTTACACCTCTTAGAATATTGCCTGCTTCAGTTAGCACAATTATACTGTATATTATCAACTTGCAATATTTGCAGTGAAAAAAACAAACAAACAATGCTGATGTACAGTACTGTTTACAGTAATAAAATATAGCAGGGCACTAAAATGATGACATTGTAAATTGTGTTCTGTGAAATCCAATTTTAATTAGCATAATGTTGACATCTAACATAGAACTATTAAATGCAAAAATGTTTACATTAAAGATATTTAGGTGCCTATTTATTCATATTATTTAATCATATTTTCTGGATATCCTTGAACACATCTATTTTTCAGGGGGTACGTGAATGTATGTACAGAGGATCTCAGCAGATACCAGTGATATCTGCTGCAATCCCCTGTTTTCATTTTCATTGTGGTGGCTGGTTTAATGGAGAATTTACCAAGGTCTGGAATTTAAAGATTAGCTAATGTCGTCTTCTCCATTGTTGCCTATGGGCTGCTTTCTGCAACATTTACCAGGAGATTTACCAGGAGATAACTATATATATATACATATATATATATATATATATATATATATATATATATATACTTATAAATATATATATATATATATATACATGTATATATATATATATATATATACATATATACATATTTGTTTATTTAGAAAGCAGTCTCCGATACCGGCGCCAACTTTTAAGGCAATGTGAGATTAACAGAAAAAAGTATTTTTTTTATATACGTGATGGTGTCCGTGAGGTGGTTCAAAAAAATGTTCCAAGATACACTTAGGGCCTAGTTCAGTTCTGATTGCAGCAGCAAATTTGTTAGCGAATGGGCAAAACCATGTGCACTGCATGGGGGGGCAGATTTAACATGTGCAAAGAGAGTCAGATTTGGGTGGGTCATTTTGATTCTGTGCAGTGTAAATATTGGCTTCTTTATTTTTACACTGCAATTTAGATTTCAGTTTGAACACACCCCACCCAAATCTAACTCTCTCTGCAAATATTATATCTGCCCCCCCTGCATTACACATTGGGGGTCATTCCGAGTTGTTCGCTCGTTGCCGATTTTCGTAACGGAGCGATTAAGGCAAAAATGCGCATGCGCATGGTACGCAGTGCGCATGCGCTAAGTATTTTAGCACAAAACTTAGTAGATTTACTCACGTCCGAACGAAGAATTTTCATCGTTGAAGTGATCGGAGTGTGATTGACAGGAAGTGGGTGTCTCTGGGTGGAAACTGACCGTTTTCTGGGAGTGTGCGGAAAAAATGCAAGCGTGCCAGGATAAAACGCGGGAGTGTCTGGAGTAACGGGGGAGTGGCTGGCCGAACGCAGGGCGTGTTTGTCACGTCAAACCAGGAACGAAACGGGCTGAGCTGATCGCAGTGTAGGAGTATGTGTGTGTGCAATGCCGCTAAAAGCAGCTAGCGAGCGAACAACTCGGAATGACCCCCCTTGCACATTGGCCCTCATTCCGAGTTGTTCGCTCGCTAGCAGATTTTAGCAGCATTGCACACGCTAGGCCGCCGCCCTCTGGGAGTGTATCTTAGCTTAGCAGAATTGCGAACGAAAGATTAGCAGAATTGCGAATAGAAAATTATTAGCAGCTTCTGAGTAGCTCGAGACTTACTCCTACACTGCGATCAGCTCAGCCCGTTTCGTTCCTGGTTTGACGTCACAAACGCGCCCTGCGTTCGGCCAGCCACTCCCCCGTTTCTCCAGACACTCCTGCGTTTTTCCCCTGACACGCCTGCGTTTTTCCGCACACTCCCAGAAAACGGTCAGTTTCCGCCCAGAAACACCCACTTCCTGTCAATCACACTCCGATCACTTCAACGATGAAAATTCTTCGTTCGGACGTGAGTAAATCTACTAAGTTTTGTGCTAAAATACTTAGCGCATGCGCACTGCGTACCATGCGCATGCGCATTTTTGCCTTAATCGTTACGTTGCGAAAATAGGCAACGAGCGATCAACTTGGAATGACCCCCATTGTTTTGCCCATTAGCTAACAAATTTGCTGCTGCGATCAGATCTGAATTAGGCCCTTATTCCCACTATTGTTAGGGATGGCAGCTTTCTCCCCAGTAGGCCGATTTGGTGGATCAGCAGGTAAATCTGGAGGGTACAAAAGAGGAAAATGCTCCTAATAGTGTAGTATTTGGAGTAAGAAGTGTGCACAAACAAAATGTACACACAAACACCGCCATAGTGCTGTACACACAAACACATACACCACCATACTACACACACAAAGGTCTGGGACTCCAGGTCGACAACAAAAAGGTCGACACACCTTAGGTCGACGCCAATTGGTCGACACACCTTATGTCGACATGGACAAAAGGTCGACATGGACTAAAAGTCCACAGGAACAAGGTCGACAATGAAAAAAGGTCAACATGAGTTTTTTATGTTTTTTTGGTGTTGTTTTCTACGTAGAGTGACTGAGAACCCCAATTAGTGCACAGCGTCCCCTCGCATGGTGCCTTCGCTCCGCTCGGCACAAATTACCGTTCCAATCGTAGTCCACGTGGATTGTTAAGTTTGAAAAGGTTCCAAAAAAGAATTTTGTTGTTGTTGAAAAACTCATGTCGACCCTTTTCCATGTCGACCTTGTTCCTGTCGACCTTTTGTCCATGTCGACCTAAGGTGTGTCGAACAATTGGCGTCCACCTAAGGTGTGTCAACCTTTTTGTTGTCGACCTGGAGTCTGGATACCCACACAAACATGGTCTATACTCACCAGACTCATATGGGGGTTCAGTTTTTCCTGAACAATCTCCTTCCTGTCCAACCACTTTACCTACTTTGTTGGTCCACCAATACCAGTGCCACGAGCATGCCATACTTCTTTGCCCAATTTTTGTTTGTATTCCGCTTCCAATCATGGTATCTTTTGTTGCAATCTTCCACGCTTCTTTATGAAAGACTGTTGGAGCTGACTTTGGGGCAGATGTATTGACCTGGAGACGGCATAAGGAAGTGATAAACCAGTGATATGTGCAAGGTGATAAAGGCACCAGCCAATCAGATCCTAACTATTAATTTACATATTAGAGCTGATTGGCTGGTGTGTTTATCACCTTGCATATATCACTGGTTTATCACTTCCTAATGCCGTCTCCAGGTTAATACATCTGCCCCTGTGTGTGCAATTTCACACCAATTGCTGACTTCTCTCTGGCAGGTGTGGTCTCGGCTGTGCTGCCTATGATCTTGTCATAGTCCCTGTGTACTTCCTCAATAAGGACTAATTGGCCTTACACACTGGCAGATAAAACAGGATGATATGAACATTCTCGTTCATAAATGAACGAGAACTTGTTCATATTGTTCTGTGTATAGGCACCAACGATTAGCGATGCATGGCCCTGCGCTCGTTAATCGTTGGTGCCTCGTCGCTTATGCATGCAGGCCAATATGGAAGAGATTGTACATATTAGCATGCAGTGCTATGGAGCCAGGTGACGGGGGAGTGAAGAAACTTCACTCCCCCGTCACCTCCCCCCCACCCGCCGCCGGGTCGCCCGTCGGCCGTATCCGCCCTTGGGTCAGCTCGGCGGCGGATTGGTATGTTTGTAGGGCCCATTAGTTCTCTGGGTTGGTGAACCTCACAGACTTCTTAGCAGCTTCAGCACCCTGGTAATCAGAAGCATCATTAACCTCCTGGGGAATCGTTGCTTGGACAGTTTTTGCTTTACCACTATTCTTCTTCCAAGCTTCTTTTTTCTTCCGTCATCTGTGCGCCTGAAGTTCTTGGGTGGGGCTGTAATCCTCTTCGGATCCTTCAGATGAAGAACTTTAACCACGTGGCTGGTCATAAAACATTTCTGTGAAGCTAATGAAATGAAGAAAAAAGAGAACAGCAAAAAAAGAAAACCACAACAACACCTACATAACAAAGTGTACACTAATAAATAATAAAATAAATGAAAACGAAATAAACAACTGCCTACTGTATAAAAATACAATAAAAATAAAAACTTTTATTTGTAGGAAATAAAAAAATCTAACTAAACAAAACTTATTTAAATAGGAAAATAGAACTTAGAAATGAAAATGTAACTAAAAATGGAAAATAAACATGTAAATGAAAGGTGTGCCGTTTTGGGTGTGGTGTTTGTGTAATGGGGGTGGGTGGTTGTTTTAGATGAATGTTGTGAAGGGGAGATTGTGTTTGTGATGTGTATCTGGAAGGGGTGATGAGGGTAGGGCCGTTTGGTGTTTGTTTTTGCGGTTGCGTGAGTGGTGGTGTTATGAATAAACAACAAAAACATAAAATAAAGGCAGGGGGGTTGGGAAATATGTAGGGCTGTGGTGTTTGTGTGATGTCTTTTTTTAAGTGGTATGGGTGGTGCTGGGCAAGTTTGTGAAAGATGTGCAGTGCGGGTGGCGGATGGGGTGTTGTGTCTGAATGAGGAGTACAATATAAAAAAAAGGTATCACCAGTCATTTGAAATACACAGACATCTGCTCTCTCTTCACCAGTGTCTTCCAAAATGGATGCCAAAAAATGCGCATACACCTTGCCTATATCCTGCCATGTATGGCACAGTTTGGTATACCATAGACTCAGAGATTTAGCCATGCATTGTGATTTTTCCTAATTTGCTTCTTTAAGGTGCTACTTTATACATAGGGGTATATGCAATTCCGGGCGAATTGCGGCTTTTTTTCACCCGTTTTTTAATTCGACACAATTCGACCATTGAATTCAGGCCGGCGGGTGCCGGAATTCGACATATTCAATAAAAAAAGGATTCGACAGTCCCGCTGTCGAAAAACGGACCAATTGACGGATAAGTGCGTCCTGGATTCGACTTTTCGGACGGCACAAAAATGGTTAAAAAACCCTAAAAAAAATTGCGTGGGGTCCCCCCTCCTAAGCATAACCAGCCTCGGGCTCTTTGAGCTGGTCCTGGTTGTAAAAATACGGGGGGAAATTGGACAGGGGATCCCCCGTATTTTTAACACCAGCACCGGGCTCCACTAGCTGGAGAGATAATGCCACAGCCGGGGGACACTTTTATACCGGTCCCTGCGGCCGTGGCATTAAATCCCCAACTAGTCACCCCTGGCCGGGGTACCCTGGAGGAGTGGGGACCCCTTAAATCAAGGGGTCCCCCCCCCCTCCAGCCACCCAAGGGCCAGGGTTGAAGCCCGAGGCTGTCCCCACATCCAAGGGCTGCGGATGGCGGGCTAATAACCTTGTGACAAATCAAAGAATATTGTTTTTTGCAGAAGAACTACAAGTCCCAGCAAGCCTCCCCGCAAGCTGGTACTTGGAGAACCACAAGTACCAGCATGCGGGGGGGAAACGGGCCCGCTGGTACCTGTAGTTCTTCTGCAAAAAAAATACCCAAATAAAAACAGGACACGCACACCGTGAAAGTAAAACTTTTTCTCTATCGTCCTAAGTGGATGCTGGGGTTCCTGAAAGGACCATGGGGAATAGCGGCTCCGCAGGAGACAGGGCACAAAAAAGTAAAGCTTTTACCAGATCAGGTGGTGTGCACTGGCTCCTCCCCCTATGACCCTCCTCCAGACTCCAGTTAGATTTTGTGCCCGAACGAGAAGGGTGCAATCTAGGTGGCTCTCCTAAAGAGCTGCTTAGAGAAAGTTTAGCTTAGGTTTTTTACTTTACAGTGAGTCCTGCTGGCAACAGGATCACTGCAACGAGGGACTTAGGGGAGAAGTAGTGAACTCACCTGCGTGCAGAGTGGATTTGCTGCTTGGCTACTGGACACTAGCTCCAGAGGGACGATCACAGGTACAGCCTGGATGGTCACCGGAGCCGCGCCGCCGGCCCCCTTGCAGACGCTGAAGAGAGAAGAGGTCCAAAATCGGCGGCTGAAGACTCCTGAGTCTTCATAAAGGTAGCGCACAGCACTGCAGCTGTGCGCCATTTTCCTCTCAGCACACTTCACACAACAGTCACTGAGGGTGCAGAGCGCTGGGGGGGGCGCTCTGAGAGGCAAATAAAAACCTTATTAGAGGCAAAAAATACCTCACATATAGCCCACAGAGGCTATATGGAGATATTTAACCCCTGCCTAACTTCAAAAATAGCGGGAGACGAGCCCGCCGTAAAAGGGGCGGGGCCTATCTCCTCAGCACACAGCGCCATTTTCTCTCACAGAAAAGCTGGAGAGAAGGCTCCCAGGCTCTCCCCTGCACTGCACTACAGAAACAGGGTTAAAACAGAGAGGGGGGGCACTGATTTTGGCGATATTGTATATATATAAAAGATGCTATAAGGGAGAAACACTTATATAAGGTTGTCCCTATATAATTATAGCGTTTTTGGTGTGTGCTGGCAGACTCTCCCTCTGTCTCCCCAAAGGGCTAGTGGGTCCTGTCCTCTGTCAGAGCATTCCCGGTGTGTGTGCTGTGTGTCGGCACGTGTGTGTCGACATGTATGAGGACGATGTTGGTGAGGAGGCGGAGAAATTGCCTGTAATGGTGATGTCACTCTCTAGGGAGTCGACACCGGAATGGATGGCTTATTTAGAGAATTACGTGAGAATGTCAACACGCTGCAAGGTCGGTTGACGACATGAGACGGCCGACAATCTATTAGGACCGGTCCAGGCGTCTCAGAAACACCGTCAGGGGTTTTAAAAACGCCCATTTACCTCAGTCGGTCGACACAGACACGGACACTGAATACAGTGTCGACGGTGAATAAACAAACGTATTTCTCATTAGGGCCACACGTTAAGGGCAATGAAGGAGGTGTTACGTGTTTCTGATACTACAAGTACCACAAGAAAGGGTATTATGTGGGAGTGGAAAAAACTACCTGTAGTTTTTCCTGAATCAGATAAAATAAAATGAAGTGTGTGATGATGCGTAGGGTTACCCCGATAGCAAATATTGGCGTTATACCCTTTCCCGCCAGAAATTAGGGTACGTTGGGAAACACCCCTTAGGGTGATAAGGCGCTCACACGCTTATCAAGTGGCGTTACCGTCTCCAGATACGGCCGCCCTCAAGGAGCCAGCTGATAGGAAGCTGGAAAAATATCCTAAAAAGTATATACACACATACGGTGGTTATACTGCGACCAGCGATCGCCATCAGCCTGGAGATGCAGTGCTGGGTTGGCTTGGTCGGATTCCCTGACTGAAAATATTTTATTCATGTAGAGCATTTAATAGGATGCATTCTATATATATGTATGTGAGATGCACAGAGGGATATTTGCTCTCTGGCATCAAGATAAGTGCGTTGTCCATATCTCCCAGAAGATGTCAGGGACACGACAGTGGTCAGGTGATACAGATCCCATACGGCAGATGGAAGTATTGCTGTATAAAGGGAAGGAGTTATTTGGGGGTCGGTCCATCGGACCTGGGGACCACAGCAACAGCTGGGAAATCCAACCTTTTTTACCCCAAGTTACATCTCAGCTAAAAAAGACACCGTCTTTTCAGCCTCAATCTTTCCTTTCCCATGAGGGCATGCAGGCAAAAGGCCAGTCATATCTGCCCAGACATAGAGGTAAGGGAAGTAGACTGCAGCAGGCAGCCCTTTCCCAGGAAAAGAAGCCCTCCACCGCGTCTGCCAAGTCCTCAGCATGACGCTGGGGCCGTGCAAGCGGACTCAAGGTGGGGGGGTAGTCTCAAGAGTCTCAGGGCGCAGTGGGATCACTCGCAAGTTGACCCCTAGATCGTACGAGTATTATCCCAGGGGTAAAGATTGGAGAGTCGAGACATCTTCTCCTCGCAGGTTCCTGAAGTCTGCTTTACCAACGGCTCCCTCCGACAGGGAGGCAGCATTGGAAACAATTCACAAGCGGTATATCCAGCAGGTGATAATCAAAGTACCCCTCCTACGACAAGGAAAAGGGTATTATTTTTCCACACTATATTGTGGTACTGAAGCCAGACGGCTTGGTGACACATAGTCTAAATCTAAAATGTTTTGAACACTTACATAAAAGGTTCAAATCGAGATAAAGTCACTCAGAGCAGTGATAGCGAACCGGAAAAAAGGGGACTATATGGTGTCCCTGGACATCAAGGATTACCTCCATGTCCAAATTTTGTCCTTCTCATCAAGGGTACCTCTGGTTCGTGGTACAGAACTGTCAATATCAGTTTCAGACGATGCCGTTTGAATTATCCACGGCACCCCGGGCCTTTTTACCAAGGTAATGGCCGAAAAGATGTTTCTTCAAAGAAAAAAGGCATCTAAATTATCCCTTACTTGCACGACCTAAAAAGGGCAAGTTCCAGAGAACAGTTGGAGGTCGGAAGAGCACTATCTAAAGTAGTTCTTCGACGGCACGACTGGATTCTAAATATTCCAAGAATCGCAGCTGTTTTCCGACGATACGTCTGCTGTTCCTAGGGATGATTCTGGACACGGTTCAGAAAAAGGTTTTTCTTCCCGAGGAAAAAGCCAAGGAGTTATCCGACCTGTCAGGAACCTCCTAAAACCAGGAAAGGTGTCTGTACATCAATGCACAAGAGTCCTGGGAAAAATGGTGGCTTTTTACGAAGCAATTCCATTCGGCAGATTCCATGCAAGAATTTTCCAAAGGGATCTGTTGGACAAATGGTCAGGGTCGCATCCTCAGATGCACCTGCGAATAACCCTGTCGCCAAGGACAAGGGTATATCTTCTGTGGTGGTTGCAAAAGGCTCATCTATTGGAGGGCCGCAGATTCGGCATACAGGATTTGATCCTGGTGACCACGGACGCCAGCCTGAGAGGTTGGGGAGCAGTCACACAAGGAAGAAACTTCCAGGGGGTATGGACGAACCTGGAAAAGTCTCTTCACATAAACATTCTGGTACTAAGAGCAATCTAAAATGCTCTAAGCCAGGCGGAACCACTCCTGCAAGGAAAACCGGTGTTGATTCAGTCGGACAACATCACGGCGGTCGCCCATGTAAACAGACAGGGCGGCACAAGAAGCAGGAGTGCAATGGCAGAAGCTGCCAAGATTCTTCGCTGGGCGGAGAATCACGTAATAGCACTGTCAGCAGTGTTCTTCCCGGGCGTGGACAACTGGGAAGCAGACTTCCTCAGCAGACACGATATTCACCCGGGAGAGGGGGGTCTTCATCCAGAAGTCTTCCACATGCTAATAAACTGTTGGGAAAGACCAATGGTAGACATGATGGCGTCTCGCCTCAACAAGAAACTGGACAAGTATTGCGCCAGGTCAAGAGATCCACAGGCAATAGCTGTGGACGCACTGGTAACACCTTGGGTGTACAAATCAGTATATGTGTTTCCTCCTCTGCCTCTCATACCAAAGGTATTGAAGATTATACGGTGAGGAGGAGTAAGAACAATACTAGTGGCTCCGGATTGGCCAAGAAGGACTTGGTACCCGGAACTTCAAGAGTTGGTCACGGACGACCCGTGCCCTCTACTTCTGAGAAGGGACCTGCTACAACAGGGTCCCTGTCTCTTTCAAGACTTACCGCGGCTGCGTTTGACGGCATGGCGGTTGAACGCCAGATCCTAAAAGGGAAAGGCATTCCAGAAGAAGTCATTCCTACCTTGATTAAGGCAAGGAAGGAAGTCACCGCGAAACATTATCACCGCATTTGGCGAAAATATGTCGCGTGGTGCGAGGATCGGAGTGTTCCGACGGAGGAATTTCAACTGGGTCGTTTCCTACATTTCCTACAATCAGGATTGTCTATGGGTCTCAAATTGAGATCTATTAAGGTTCAAATTTCGGCCCTGTCAATATTCTTCCAAAAAGAATTGGCCTCAGTTCCTGAGGTACAGACTTTTGTTAAAGGAGTACTGCATATACAGCCTCCTGTGGTGCCTCCGGTGGCACCGTGGGATCTAAATGTAGTTTTAGATTTCCTCAAATCCCATTGGTTTGAACCATTGAAAAAGGTGGATTTTAAATATCTCACATGGAAAGTGACTATGTTACTGGCCCTGGCTTCCGCCAGGAGAGTATCTAAATTGGCGGCTTTATCTTATAAAAGCCCTTATCTAATCTTCCATTCGGATAGGGCAGAACTGAGGACTCGTCCGCATTTTCTCCCTAAGGTGGTATCAGCGTTTCACCTGAACCAACCTATTGTGGTGCCTGCGGCCACTGGCGACTTGGAGGACTCCAAGTTGTTGGACGTTGTCAGAGCCTTAAAAATATACATTTCAAGGACGGCTGAAGTCAGAAAATCTGACTCGCTGTTGATACTATATGCACCCAACAAGTTGGGTGCCCCTGCTTCTAAGCAGACGATTGCTCGTTGGATTTGTAACACAATTCAACTTGCTCATTCTGTGGCAGGCCTGCCACAGCCTAAATCTGTTAAGGCCCATTCCACAAGGAAGGTGGGCTCATCTTGGGCGGCTGCCCGAGGGGTCTCGGCATTACAATTCTGTCGAGCAGCTACGTGGTCGGGGGAAAACACGTTTGTAAAATTCTACAAATTTGATACCCTGGCAAAAGAGGACTTGGAATTCTCTCATTCGGTGCTGCAGAGTCATCCGCACTCTCCCGCCCGTTTGGGAGCTTTGGTATAATCCCCATGGTCCTTTCAGGAACCCCAGCATCCACTTAGGACGATAGAGAAAATAAGAATTTACTTACCGATAATTCTATTTCTCGGAGTCCGTAGTGGATGCTGGGCGCCCATCCCAAGTGCGGATTATCTGCAATACTGTACATAGTTATTGTTAACAAATTCGGGTTATATTGTTAAGGAGCCATCTTTAAGAGGCTCTTTCTGTTATCATACTGTTAACTGGGTTTAGATCACAAGTTGTACGGTGTGATTGGTGTGGCTGGTATGAGTCTTACCCGGGATTCAAATTGCCTCCCTTATTGTGTACGCTCGTCCGGGCACAGTACCTAACTGGAGTCTGGAGGAGGGTCATAGGGGGAGGAGCCAGTGCACACCACCTGATCTGGTAAAAGCTTTACTTTTTTGTGCCCTGTCTCCTGCGGAGCCGCTATTCCCCATGGTCCTTTCAGGAACCCCAGCATCCACTACGGACTCCGAGAAATAGAATTATCGGTAAGTAAATTCTTATTATTACATGCATGCCGACACACACATACTTACCTATGTTCACACGCCGACTCTGTTAATTGGAGACCAATTAGAATCCGGGGTACCTGAAAATAAAATTATACTCACCTAAATGTGGTTCTCCAAGTACCAGCTTGCGGGGGGAGACTTGCTGGGACTTGTAGTTCTTCTGCAAAAAAACAATATTCTTTGATTTTACACAAGGCTATCAGCCCCCCATCCGCAGCCCTTGGATGGGGGGGGGGGGACAGCCTCGGCTTCATCCCTGGCCCTTGGGTGGCTGGAGGGGGGACCCCTTGATTTAAGGGGTCCACACTCCTCCAGGGTACCCCGCCAGGGGTGACTAGTTGGGGATTTAATGCCATGGCCGCAGGGACCGGTATAAAAGTGTCCCCCGGCTGTGGCATTATCTCTCCAGCTAGTGGAGCCCGGTGCTGGTGTTAAAAATACGGGGGGGCCCCTACGCTTTTTGTCCCCCGTATTTTTTGCACCAGGACCGGGCGCAGAGCCCGGTGCTGATTCTAAAAATACGGGGGATCCCCAGTCAATTTTTCCCCTGTATTTTTACAACCAGGACCGGCTCAAAGAACCCGAGGCTGGTTATGCTTAGGAGGGGGGACCCCACGCATTTGTTTTTCTTGATTTTAACCCATTCCCTCCCCTTCCCATTGAAAACCATGCTCTTTCCATTTTAGTCAGTTAAAAAAAAAAATAAGATTTTAAACCTACCGGTAAATCTATTTCTCCTAGTCCGTAGAGGATGCTGGGGACTCCGTAAGGACCATGGGTATAGACGGGCTCCGCAGGAGACATGGGCACCTATAAAGAACTTTTAGTATGGGTGTGCACTGGCTCCTCCCTCTATGCCCCTCCTCCAGACCTCAGCTAGAGATCTGTGCCCAGAGGAGATTGACAATACGAGGAAAGGATTTTGTAAATCTAAGGGCAAGATTCATACCAGCCCACACCAATCATACCATATAACCTGGAATACACATAACCAGTTAACAGTATGAACAAACAACAGCAACGGTCCAAGACAGATTCCAACTGTAACATAACCCTTATGTAAGCAATAACTATATACACGTCTTGCAGATTTTCCGCACTGGGACGGGCGCCCAGCATCCTCTACGGACTAGGAGAAATAGATTTACCGGTAGGTTTAAAATCTTATTTTCTCTTACGTCCTAGAGGATGCTGGGGACTCCGTAAGGACCATGGGGTTCATACCAAAGCTCCCAATCGGGCGGGAGAGTGCGGATGACTCTGCAACACCGACTGAGCAAACGCTAGGTACTCATCAGCCAGGGTATCAAACTTGTAGAATTTAGCAAAAGTGTTTGACCCCGACCAAGTCGCTGCTTGGCAAAGCTGTAATGCCGAGACGCCCCGGGCAGCCGCCCAAGAAGAGCCCGCCTTCCTAGTGGAATGGGCCTTTACTGAATGTAGCAACGGCAATCCAGCCGTAACATATGCCTGCTGAATCGTGTTACAGATCCAGCGAGCAATAGTCTGCTTTGAAGCAGGCGCGCCAATCTTGTTGGCTGCATACAGAACAAACAGAGCCTCTGTTTTCCTAATTCTAGCCATCCTGGCTACATAAATCTTTAAGGCCCTGACTACATCCAGGGACCTGGAATCCTCCACGTCACTTGTAGCCACAGGCACCACAATAGGGTGGTTTATATGGAATGAAGAAACCACCTTAAGTAAAAATTGAGGACGAGTCCTCAATTCCGCTCTATAAACATGAAAAATCAAGTAGGGGCTCTTGTAAGACAAGGCCGCTAATTCTGACACCCGCCTTGCAGATGCCAAGGCTAATAACATGACCACCTTCCAGGTGAGAAATTTCAACTCAACCGTGTTAAGGGGTTCAAACCAGTGTGATTTTAGGAACTGCAACACCACGTTCAGGTCCCATGGTGCCACTGGGGGCACAAAAGGAGGCTGGATGTGTAGCACTCCCTTTACAAAAGTCTGGACTTCTGGAAGAGAAGCCAATTCCTTCTGAAAGAATATTGACAGAGCCGAAATCTGTACCTTAACAGAGCCTAATTTTAGGCCCATATCCACTCCTGTTTGTAGGAAGTGGAGAAAATGACCCAAATGGAAATCTTCCGTAGTAGCATTCCTGCTTTCACACCAAGAGACATATTCCCGCCAGATACCGTGATAATGTTTTGCCGTCATCTCCTTCCTAGCCTTTATTAGAGTAGGTATGACCTCTACCGGAATACCCTTCTCAGCTAGGATCCGGTGTTAAACTGCCATGCCGTCAAACGTAATTGCCGTAAGTCTTGGAACATGCAGGGCCCCTGCTGCAACAGGTCCTCCCTTAGAGAAAGAGGCCAAGGATCTTCTGTGAGCATCTCCTGAAGATCTGAGTATAAGCCCCTTCGAGGCCAGTCTGGAACTATGAGTATTGTCTGTACTCTTTTTCGCCTTATGATCCTCAACACCTTTGTGATGAGAGGAAGAGGAGGAAACACGTAGACCGATTGGAACACCCATGGCGTTACCAGAGCGTCTACTGCTATGGCCTGAGGGTCCTGGTAGAGGAAGAGGAGGAAACACGTAGACCGATTGGAACACCCATGGCGTTACCAGAGCGTCTACTGCTATGGCCTGAGGGTCCCGGGACCTGGCACAATACCTCCGAAGCTTCTTGTTGAGGCGTGACGCCATCATGTCTATTTGAGGAACTCCCCAAAGACCCATTATCTCTGCAAAGACTTCTTGATGAAGTCCCCACTCTCCTGGATGGAGATCGTGTCTGCTGAGTAAGTCTGCCTCCCAGTTGTCCACACCCAGAATGAAGACAGCTGGCAGAGCGCTTACGTGATTTTCTGCCCAGCGAAGAATCCTGGTGGCTTCTGCCATCGCGACTCTGCTCCTTGTCCCGCCTTGGCGGTTCACATGAGCCACTGCTGTGACATTGTCCGATTGAATCAGCACCGGTAAGTTGCGAAGAAGACTCTCTGCTTATCGAAGGCCGATGTATATGGCCCTTAATTCCAACATGTTGATGTGCAGGCAGGACTCCTGGCTTGTCCATAGTCCTTGAAAATTTCTTCCTTGGGTGACTGCTCCCCATCCTCGGAGGCTCGCGTCCGTGGTTACCAGAACCCAGTCCTGAATGCCGAATCTGCGACCCTCTAGGAGGTGAGCACTTTGCAGCCACCATAGAAGAGACACCCTGGCCCTGGGGGACAGTGTTATCTTTTGATGTAATTGTAGATGGGACCCAGACCATTTGTCCAGAAGGTCTCATTGAAACGTCCTCACATGGAACCTGCCGAAGGGGATGGGCTCGTAGGCTGCCACCATTTTCCCCAGAACACGAGTGCATTGATGAACTGACACTCTTTTTGGCTTTAGCAGGTCTCTGACCATGTTCTGGAGGTCCTGGGCTTTTTCCAACGGGGGAAAAACCTTCTTTTGTTCCGTGTCCAGTATCATATCTAGGAACGCTAGTCGAGTTGTTGGAACCAACTGTGACTTCGGTAGATTGAGAATCCAACCGTGTTGCTGGAGTACTCTCAGAGAGAGTGACATGTTTCTCAGCAATTGCTCTTTTGATCTCGCCTTTATCAGGAGATCGTCCAAGTATGGGGTAATTGTGACTCCTTGCTTGCGCAGTACCACCATCATTTCCGCCATTATCTTGGTGAAAATCCTCGGGCCCGTGGAAAGCCCAAACGGCAACGTCTGAAACTGGTAATGACAATCCTGTACAGCGAATCTCAAGTACTCCTGATGAGAGGGATATATGGGGACATGAAGGTAAGCATCCTTTATGTCCAATGACACCATAAAATCCCCCCCCCCCCCCACCAGGCTGGCTATTACCGCTCGGAGCGATTCCATCTTGAATTTGAATCTTTTCAAGTACAGGTTTAGGGATTTTAGATTTAAAATGGGTCTGACCGAACCATCCGGCTTCGGGACCACAAAAAGGTTCGAATAGTTCCCTTTTCCCTGTTGGTTCAGGGGAACCCTGATAATTACTTGCTGTTGACACAGCGTTTGAATTGCAGCTAACACTACATCCCGCTCTGGGGTAGAAGCTGGTAAGGCCGACTTGAAAAATCGGCGTGGGGGCACCTCTTCGAATTCCAGTTTGTAGCCTTGGGAAACTATTTCCAACGCCCAAGGATTCACGTCTGACCTGACCCAGACCTGGCTGAAGAGTCGAAGGCGTGCCCCCACTGGTGCGGACTCCCACAGGGGAGCCCCAGCGTCATGCAGTGGGTTTTGTAGAAGCCGGGGAGGACTTCTGTTCCTGGGCACCAGCCGAAGCAGGTGTTCTCTTTCCTCTACCCTTACCTCTGGCAAGGAAGGAGGATCCCCAACCTCTTCTGGACTTTTGCGACCGAAAGGACTGCATGTGATATTGTGGAGTTTTCTTTTGCTGTTGGGGAATAAAAGGTAAAAAGGTAGATTTACCCACGGTAGCTGTGGAAACCAGGTCCGCGAGCCCATCCCCAAACAACACGTCACCCTTATAGGGTAAAACCTCCATATGCTTTTTCGAATCCGCATCACCCGTCCATTGGCGGGTCCATAAGGATCGTCTCGCTGAAATAGCCATGGCATTGGCTCTGGAACCCAGCAACCCAATGTCCCTTTGAGCGTCTCTCATATACAAGACTGCATCTTTAATATGGGCTAGAGTTACCAAAATAGCATCCCTATCTAGAGTATCAAGGTCAGCCGACAGGGTATCTGTCCAAGCTGCAACTGCGCTACATACCCATGCCAACGCAATTGCCGGTCTGAGCAAAGCACCAGTATGTGAATAAATAGACTTGACTGTAGTCTCCTGCCTGCGGTCCGCAGGGCCCTTGAGGGCCGCTGTGTCTGGAGACGGCAGCGCCACTTTCTTGGACAGGCGTGTTAAAGCCTTGTCCACAGTGGGAGAGGATTCCCAACGTACCCTGTCCTGTGTAGGGAAAGGGTATGCCATATTAATTCTTTTGGGAATCTGCAGCCTCTTATCTGGAGTCTCCCAAGCTTTTTCAAATAACTCGTTAAGTTCATGAGATGGGGAAAGTTTATTATCTGTTTCTTTCCCTTAAACATGTGTACCCTCGTGTCTGGAACAGAGGGTTCATCAGCAATATGCAACACATCTCTTATTGCAATAATCATACACTGAATACTCTTTGTCACCTTAGGGTGCAATCTAGCTTCATCATAGTCGACACTGGAATCAGAGTCCGTATCAGTATCAGTGTCCACAATTAGTGACAAGGGACGCTTTTGAGACCCCGACGGGCCCTGTGAGTCGGTCCAATCCGAGGATTGACCCCCTGATGTCTCCCTGGATTCAGCTTTATCTAGCCTCTTATGTAAAGATGCCACACTTGCATTCAACATATGCCACATGTCCATCCATTCCTGAGTCTGCACTACCGACGGGGACACACCACTCATCTGCTCCACCTCCTCCTTGGAGAAGCCTTCCGCTTCAGACATGCCGACACGCATGTACCGACACCCCACACACACAGGGATATACCTATAAGGGGACAAATCCCCAACCAGGCCCTTAGGAGAGACAGAGAGAGAGTATGCCAGCACACACCCAGCGCCAAACTGACACTGGAAAAGCCAGACAGCGCTTTTATATTATTATATAATGCCAATCTTCCCACTCACTGCGCTCCAATGTGCCCCCCTCCTCTTTTTCAGCCCTCTGAAGTGTTCAGCAGGGGAGAGTCCGGGGAGCCAGCGTTCTCTGCAGCCTCTGTGGAGAAAATGGCGTTGGTTAGTGCTGAGGGATCAAGCTCCGCCCCCTCCAGCGGCGGGCTTCGGTCCCTCTTCAATTTTAATAAAATGGTGGGGGATCATCTATTTGCTGCCTCCGCAGCCTAATGTGACCTTTTTTGCCCAAAAATGAGGTTTATTGCTGCCCAGGGCGCCCCCCCTGCGCCCTGTACCCATCAGTGCTTTCTGTGTGTCTGTGTGTGGGAGCAATGGCGCGCAGCTTACCGCTGCGCGCTTTACCTCATGAAGATCTGAAGTCTTCTGCCGCCTTTGATGTCTTGCTTCTCATACTCACCCGGCTTCTATCTTCCGGCTCTGTGAGGAGGACGGCGGCGCGGCTCCGGGACGAACCCCAGGGTGAGACCTGTGTTCCGACTTCCTCTGGAGCTAATGGTGTCCAGTAGCCTAAGAAGCAGAGCCTATCATATAAGTAGGTCTGCTCCTCTCCCCTCAGTCCCACGATGCAGGGAGCCTGTTGCCAGCAGTGCTCCCTGAAAATAAAAAACCTAACAAAATTCTTTTTTTTTTCTTTTTTTTCCCACAGAAAACTCAGGAGAGCTCTCTGCAGTGCACCCTTCTCCTCTGGGCACAGGATCTAACTGAGGTCTGGAGGAGGGGCATAGAGGGAGGAGCCAGTGCACACCCATACTAAAAGTTCTTTATAGGTGCCCATGTCTCCTGCGGAGCCCGTCTATACCCCATGGTCCTTACGGAGTCCCTAGCATCCTCTTGACGTAAGAGAAATATTATTTTAAAAAATATATAAATAATAGTTGTGTCTCCTAATAGACACCCAAGTACCTAATCCGTTCTAATATAAATAGATATGCTATTAGCAATAAAAAAAAACACAAAAAAAACATGTTTTTAAATTTTTTTATTAGATTCCTCCAGCAAAGTGAGGCGGAATGAAATTGACAAAATTACTATCGAAAAGCACTGTTGTCGAATCTACATTCTTCAATTGAATATACTTTTGTCGAAAAGCAGCATTTTTACCATTGCACACATGTTGAATTTGTCAACTGTCGAATTTCAAAAAGTCGATTCTGAAAAGTCATTTTTTTTGTCGAAAAGTACTGTATTGCATTGTCGAATATATTTTTGTGTCGAAAATGCCCCGTTTTTCGACATTTGCGGCAATTCGACCGCAATTGCATATACCCCATATTCTATTATGGCAAACAAAAATGTTGTAATCCATCCACTCGCTACTCGTAAAAAAAAGCTTACCCGTGCTATGTATGGCGTGCCAAATTGAGCAAAATAGAAAAGGTCTAAGTGTACACATCTGTATATGTCGCAATCGATATTTGGCTCCAGCCCCTCTCGCATCACATTCTAATTACGCATTGTTTGATTCTAATTGGATAGTGCTCAGATCGGCAGCACGCATAATGAAAATTATGCGCAATGGATGCGGGAAATCCAAACACTCAGGATTTTTCATATGCCACAATGAACTGCAAAAAAAAAAAACAGTTTAATAAAATCTTTAAAATTAATGAACACAAGATCCGAATTTTGTTCGAACTTGGAATTGTGGAGTTGCGTTCTATATATTATTATTATTATTATTATTGTGAAGATTGTCCTAAATAATACCATCTCTTATATACGCTATTCAAAGTGATAAAAGATATATTGACCGATTTAGTAATAATGTAATTCTGGGACACTTTAGGAGCAGATGTACTAAGCCTTGTAGAGAGTTAAAGTGGATGGAGATAAAGTACCAATCAATCAGCTTCTTACTGCCATTTTTCAAACACAGCCTGTAACATGGAAGTTAGGAGCTGATTAGCTGGCACTTTATCTCTCCAAGGCTTATGCTGGGTACACACCTACAGATATATATGCAGATCAATTGATCTGCAGATATATCCAAAGCTGGATCGGGCAGTGTACTGTGCATACACACTGCCCGATCTGTCGGGGCTGATGTTATGAACTAGGCAGGCAGTAACACATGCCCGCCCAGTTCAGCTGTCAGTCACTGCCGGCTGCTGCAGCTTGTGTACGTTCGGTCGGCTGACCCCCGTACACACACACCAACGTGCCAATATAGCTAACGATATATTGGCCGTCGGCTGTGCAGCAGGGTCGACACAATATGTCTGTGAATGACGGAGTTCACAGACATATCACTTGTACACACTGGCCGACGGACCCGCAATATATCAAGAGCATGGTGGATATATCGGTCAGTGTTTACCCACCTTTACTACATCTCCCACAATCTCCGATTACCCAATAAAGACAGTACTTGAATCACATTGCAAGTTCTTCATCGCCTGGTTATTGCAGCAGAAAAATAAGTTAATTCTGGTTTCTGACCCATCGTCTGTAGTACACATGCGAGACAATCGCTCAGCACATGCACATAGTGCAAGCTGCCAGGGATTGTCTCTCAGGCAATGATATAATCATAGATGAGACTGATGGTGCTAACTATCAGGGACATCTGAAATGTTAAGCTTTTTGAAGCTTGATAACTTGCTCTAGATCCCTGTTGAGAATGGGAGTATTGTAGTCTTCAGTGTTAAATCTACTAAAGGTTAATGTGTATCTTGTGTATAAGTCACATAAACTTAAATAACCTTAAATAAAATAACAACACAGAGACAGAAAATGGAATTAAAAAAGATTAGCTATTTATTGAAAAGATCAACTGTATGGTGGTAAAAAAGGACAACCACTAATCACCACAGTCTAGCGATGCACCAACACAACCACACAACATGCATTCCTGGTGGAGTCCACACTGTGGGTGCTTACAACATAAGACTAATGAGAATCCAACTCAAACTTGCAACATAACAAGTCTCCCAGTAAGGTAGTGCTGCCTCCAGTAAGGTGTAGTGCTGCCTCCAGTAAGGTGTAGTGCTGCCTCCAGTAAGGTGTAGTGCTGCAACCAGTAAGGTGTAGTGCTGCCTCCAGTAAGGTGTAGTGCTGCCACCAGTAAGGTGTAGTGCTGCCGCCAGTAAGGTTTAGTGCTGCCACCAGTAAAGGTGTAGTGCTGCCACCAGTAAGGTTTAGTGCTGCCACCAGTAAGGTGTAGTGCTGCCACCAGTAAGGTTTAGTGCTGTCACCAGCAAGTTGTAGTGCTGCCACCAGTAAGGTGTAGTGCTGCCGGCAGTAAGGTGTAGTGCTGCCATCGGTGGGGTGGTTCAGACTTCAGTCAAGATGATTGCACCCAAAACCAACTCACCTGCACCTCAGCTGAATGGCATGCCGTTCTCTCCTGCAGTCAGTAAGTTGTCACGCCAGAACTAAAGTGTGGAAGGTAGGTCAAATTCTTCACAAAGAAGCTTATAACATGTAACCCCAAACCTTAAATATACCATCTGAGAACCCCAACACCTAAAATTTAGCTGGCTAAAATTAACTCGTGGTCCCATACAATCCAGCCTCAAGCCTCGTGATTTACCCATGACAGTCATAATCTGCCTTCTGTTCTTCTACTTGGCTCAGTAATATATCTCCTCTGTTCAGCTTTTGCTAAATATCAACTATACTTAAAATTGCCTTAATTATGCTTAATCGGATGTTTCTGAATAATTTAAGTATTGCAAAATAGGGCCCTTATCCCCTTCTTTACACAGGCACTGGAGATCAGGACTAATCCATTGTTCTTTATTACTGCTAGGCATACTTGCCTACCCTCCCGGAATGGCGGGAGGCTCCCGAAAATCGGGTGGCGCTCCCGGTCCCCGGAAAGGTCGGCAAGTGTCCCGCATCCGCCGCTAGCTCCCGCACCCCTCCTTGGCCGCCCACAATGGAGCACCAGTGGGCGGTCCGAGGGGGACCCAATGACACGATTCACGCTGAATCGTATCATCGTAGCTCCGCCCCCTACTCACCAGTGCCTGTTTCCTCGGCACTGAATAGCGGGGGGCTGCCACGCCCCAAGCACACCCTCTCACTATCGGACACACAACCCTGTTCGCCGACCAGGCTCCCCCTCCCAGAAGAGGGGACAGCAGTATGCTGCTAGGGTCCAGGAAGTTTATTAAGGGATGGGCAGTGCATTGGATAGCAGTGTGTGGCTAGGAAGGAAAAAAAAGGTGAAGAAGGGGTGAGAGGGGTATTTGGCCTGTACATTGCTTGCATGTGTCATGGGTTTGCAGTGCTGAGCATTTACTCTGCAATCGATCCAGCACTACTTGACCCATGACGTGTTGAGCGCTGACTTTCAAAACACCAGTGGAAAAGCATGTAAAGCACATTAAATTTAGAGATGAGCGGGTTCGGTTTCTCTGAATCCGAACCCGCACGAACTTCATGTTTTTTTCACGGGTCCGAGCAGACTCGGATCCTCCCGCCTTGCTCGGTTAACCCGAGCGCGCCCGAACGTCATCATGACGCTGTCGGATTCTCGCGAGACTCGGATTCTATATAAGGAGCCGCGCGTCGCTGCCATTTTCACACGTGCATTGAGATTGATAGGGAGAGGACGTGGCTGGCGTCCTCTCCATTTAGATTAGGGTTGAGAGAGAGAGAGAGAGATTGACCTGAGGCTGTGATACTGTAGAAGAGAGTGCAGAGTTTAGTGACTGACGACCACAGTGACCACCAGACAGTGCAGTTGTTTGTTTTATTTAATATATCCGTTCTCTGCCTGAAAAAAACGATACACACAGTGACTCAGTCACATACCATATCTGTGTGCACTGCTCAGCCCAGTGTGCTGCATCACTGTATATATATATATCTGACTGTGCTCAGCTCACACAGCTTATAATTGTGGGGGAGACTGGGGAGCACTGCAGTGCCAGTTATAGGTTATAGCAGGAGCCAGGAGTACATAATATTATATTAAAATTAAACAGTGCACACTTTTGCTGCAGGAGTGCCACTGCCAGTGTGACTAGTGACCAGTGACCTGACCACCAGTATATATAATATTAGTAGTATACTATCTCTTTATCTACCAGTCTATATTAGCAGCAGACACAGTACAGTGCGGTAGTTCACGGCTGTGGCTACCTCTGTGTCGGCACTTGGCAGCCCGTCCATAATTGTATATACCACCTAACCGTGGTTTTTTTTTCTTTCTTTATAGTCATACTAGTTACGAGTATACTATCTCTTTATCAACCAGTCTATATATTAGCAGCAGACACAGTACAGTGCGGTAGTTCACGGCTGTGGCTACCTCTGTGTCGGCACTCGGCAGCCCGTCCATAATTGTAAATACCACCTAACCGTGGTTTTTTTTTCTTTCTTTATACATACATACTAGTTACGAGTATACTATCTCTTTATCAACCAGTCTATATATTAGCAGCAGACACAGTACAGTGCGGTAGTTCACGGCTGTGGCTACCTCTGTGTCGGCACTCGGCAGCCCGTCCATAATTGTATATACCACCTAACCGTGGTTTTTTTTTCTTTCTTTATACATACATACTAGTTACGAGTATACTATCTCTTTATCAACCAGTCTATATATTAGCAGCAGACACAGTACAGTGCGGTAGTTCACGGCTGTGGCTACCTCTGTGTCGGCACTCGGCAGCCCGTCCATAATTGTATATACCACCTAACCGTGGTTTTTTTTTCTTTCTTTATACATACATACTAGTTACGAGTATACTATCTCTTTATAAACCAGTCTATATTAGCAGCAGACACAGTACAGTGCGGTAGTTCACGGCTGTGGCTACCTCTGTGTCGGCACTCGGCAGCCCGTCCATAATTGTATATACCACCTAACCGTGGTTTTTTTTTCTTTCTTTATACATACATACTAGTTACGAGTATACTATCTCTTTATCAACCAGTCTATATATTAGCAGCAGACACAGTACAGTGCGGTAGTTCACGGCTGTGGCTACCTCTGTGTCGGCACTCGGCAGCCCGTCCATAATTGTATATACCACCTAACCGTGGTTTTTTTTTTCTTTCTTTATACATACATACTAGTTACGAGTACACTATCTCTTTATCAACCAGTCTATATATTAGCAGCAGACACAGTACAGTGCGGTAGTTCACGGCTGTGGCTACCTCTGTGTCGGCACTCGGCAGCCCGTCCATAATTGTATATACCACCTAACCGTGGTTTTTTTTTCTTTCTTTATACATACATACTAGTTATGAGTATACTATCTCTTTATCAACCAGTCTATATTAGCAGCAGACACAGTACAGTGCGGTAGTTCACGGCTGTGGCTACCTCTGTGTCGGCACTCGGCAGCCCGTCCATAATTGTATATACCACCTAACCGTGGTTTTTTTTTCTTTCTTTATACATACATACTAGTTACGAGTATACTATCTCTTTATCAACCAGTCTATATATTAGCAGCAGACACAGTACAGTGCGGTAGTTCACGGCTGTGGCTACCTCTGTGTCGGCACTCGGCAGCCCGTCCATAATTGTATACTAGTATCCAATCCATCCATCTCCATTGTTTACCTGAGGTGCCTTTTAGTTGTGCCTATTAAAATATGGAGAACAAAAATGTTGAGGTTCCAAAATTAGGGAAAGATCAAGATCCACTTCCACCTCGTGCTGAAGCTGCTGCCACTAGTCATGGCCGAGACGATGAAATGCCAGCAACGTCGTCTGCCAAGGCCGATGCCCAATGTCATAGTACAGAGCATGTCAAATCCAAAACACCAAATATCAGTAAAAAAAGGACTCCAAAACCTAAAATAAAATTGTCGGAGGAGAAGCGTAAACTTGCCAATATGCCATTTACCACACGGAGTGGCAAGGAACGGCTGAGGCCCTGGCCTATGTTCATGGCTAGTGGTTCAGCTTCACATGACGATGGAAGCACTCAGCCTCTCGCTAGAAAAATGAAAAGACTAAAGCTGGCAAAAGCAGTAGCACCGCAAAGAACTGTGCGTTCTTCGAAATCCCAAATCCACAAGGAGAGTCCGACTCCAATTGTGTCGGTTGCGATGCCTGACCTTCCCAACACTGGACGTGAAGAGCATGCGCCTTCCACCATTTGCACGCCCCCTGCAAGTGATGGAAGGAGCACCCGCAGTCCAGTTCCTGATAGTCAGATTGAAGATGTCAGTGTTGAAGTACACCAGGATGAGGAGGATATGGGTGTTGCTGGCGCTGGGGAGGAAATTGACCAGGAGGATTCTGATGGTGAGGTGGTTTGTTTAAGTCAGGCACCCGGGGAGACACCTGTTGTCCGTGGTAGGAATATGGCCGTTGACATGCCTGGTGAAAATACCAAAAAAATCAGCTCTTCGGTGTGGAAGTATTTCACCAGAAATGCGGACAACAGGTGTCAAGCCGTGTGTTCCCTTTGTCAAGCTGTAATAAGTAGGGGTAAGGACGTTAACCACCTCGGAACATCCTCCCTTATACGTCACCTGCAGCGCATTCATAATAAGTCAGTGACAAGTTCAAAAACTTGGGCCGACAGCGGAAGCAGTCCACTGACCAGTAAATCCCTTCCTCTTGTAACCAAGCTCACGCAAACCACCCCACCAACTCCCTCAGTGTCAATTTCCTCCTTCCCCAGGAATGCCAATAGTCCTGCAGGCCATGTCACTGGCAATTCTGACGAGTCCTCTCCTGCCTGGGATTCCTCCGATGCATCCTTGCGTGTAACGCCTACTGCTGCTGGCGCTGCTGTTGTTGCTGCTGGGAGTCGATGGTCATCCCAGAGGGGAAGTCGTAAGACCACTTTTACTACTTCCACCAAGCAATTGACTGTCCAACAGTCCTTTGCGAGGAAGATGAAATATCACAGCAGTCATCCTACTGCAAAGCGGATAACTGAGGCCTTGACATCCTGGGTGGTGAGAAACGTGGTTCCGGTATCCATCATTACTGCAGAGCCAACTAGAGACTTGTTGGAGGTACTGTGTCCCCGGTACCAAATACCAGCTAGGTTCCATTTCTCTAGGCAGGCGATACCGAAAATGTACACAGACCTCAGAAAAAGAGTCACCAGTGTCCTAAAAAATGCAGCTGTACCCAATGTCCACTTAACCACGGACATGTGGACAAGTGGAGCAGGGCAGGGTCAGGACTATATGACTGTGACAGCCCACTGGGTAGATGTATGGACTCCCGCCGCAAGAACAGCAGCGGCGGCACCAGTAGCAGCATCTCGCAAACGCCAACTCTTTCCTAGGCAGGCTACGCTTTGTATCACCGGTTTCCAGAATACGCACACAGCTGAAAACCTCTTACGGCAACTGAGGAAGATCATCGCGGAATGGCTTACCCCAATTGGACTCTCCTGTGGATTTGTGGCATCGGACAACGCCAGCAATATTGTGTGTGCATTAAATCTGGGCCAATTCCAGCACGTCCCATGTTTTGCACATACCTTGAATTTGGTGGTGCAGAAATTTTTAAAAAACGACAGGGGCGTGCAAGAGATGCTGTCGGTGGCCAGAAGAATTGCGGGACACTTTCGGCGTACAGGCACCACGTACAGAAAACTGGAGCACCACCAAAAACTACTGAACCTGCCCTGCCATCATCTGAAGCAAGAAGTGGTAACGAGGTGGAATTCAACCCTGTATATGATTCAGAGGTTGGAGGAGCAGCAAAAGGCCATTCAAGCCTATACAATTGAGCACGATATAGGAGGTGGGATGCACCTGTCTCAAGCGCAGTGGAGAATGATTTCAACGTTGTGCAAGGTTCTGATGCCCTTTGAACTTGCCACACGTGAAGTCAGTTCAGACACTGCCAGCCTGAGTCAGGTCATTCCCCTCATCAGGCTTTTGCAGAAGAAGCTGGAGACATTGAAGGAGGAGCTAACACGGAGCGATTCCGCTAGGCATGTGGGACTTGTGGATGGAGCCCTTAATTCGCTTAGCAAGGATTCACGGGTGGTCAATCTGTTGAAATCAGAGCACTACATTTTGGCCACCGTGCTCGATCCTAGATTTAAAGCCTACCTTGGATCTCTCTTTCCGGCAGACACAAGTCTGCTGGGGTTCAAACACCTGCTGGTGAGTAAATTGTCAAGTCAAGCGGAACGCGACCTGTCAACAACATCTCCTCCTTCACATTCTCCCGCAACTGGGGGTGCGAGGAAAAGGCTCAGAATTCCGAGCCCACCCGCTGGCGGTGATGCAGGGCAGTCTGGAGCGACTGCTGATGCTGACATCTGGTCCGGACTGAAGGACCTGACAACGATTACGGACATGTCGTCTACTGTCACTGCATATGATTCTCTCCCCATTGAAAGAATGGTGAGGATTATATGAGTGACCGCATCCAAGTAGGCACGTCACACAGTCCGTACTTATACTGGCAGGAAAAAGAGGCAATTTGGAGGCCCTTGCACAAACTGGCTTTATTCTACCTAAGTTGCCCTCCCACAAGTGTGTACTCCGAAAGAGTGTTTAGTGCCGCCGCTCACCTTGTCAGCAATCGGCGTACGAGGTTACATCCAGAAAATGTGGAGAAGATGATGTTCATTAAAATGAATTATAATCAATTCCTCCGTGGAGACATTGACCAGCAGCAATTGCCTCCACAAAGTACACAGGGAGCTGAGATGGTGGATTCCAGTGGGGACGAATTGATAATCTGTGAGGAGGGGGATGTACACGGTGATATATCGGAGGATGATGATGAGGTGGACATCTTGCCTCTGTAGAGCCAGTTTGTGCAAGGAGAGATTAATTGCTTCTTTTTTGGTGGGGGTCCAAACCAACCCGTCATATCAGTCACAGTCGTGTGGCAGACCCTGTCACTGAAATGATGGGTTGGTTAAAGTGTGCATGTCCTGTTTATACAACATAAGGGTGGGTGGGAGGGCCCAAGGACAATTCCATCTTGCACCTCTTTTTTCTTTTCTTTTTCTTTGCGTCATGTGCTGTTTGGGGAGGGTTTTTTGGAAGGGACATCCTGCGTGACACTGCAGTGCCACTCCTAGATGGGCCCGGTGTTTGTGTCGGCCACTAGGGTCGCTTATCTTACTCACACAGCTACCTCATTGCGCCTCTTTTTTTCTTTGCGTCATGTGCTGTTTGGGGAGGGTTTTTTGGAAGGGACATCCTGCGTGACACTGCAGTGACACTCCTAGATGGGCCCGGTGTTTGTGTCGGCCACTAGGGTCGCTTATCTTACTCACACAGCTACCTCATTGCGCCTCTTTTTTTCTTTGCGTCATGTGCTGTTTGGGGAGGGTTTTTTGGAAGGGACATCCTGCGTGACACTGCAGTGCCACTCCTAGATGGGCCCGGTGTTTGTGTCGGCCACTAGGGTCGCTAATCTTACTCACACAGCTACCTCATTGCGCCTCTTTTTTTCTTTGCGTCATGTGCTGTTTGGGGAGGGTTTTTTGGAAGGGCCATCCTGCGTGACACTGCAGTGACACTCCTAGATGGGCCCGGTGTTTGTGTCGGCCACTAGGGTCGCTTATCTTACTCACACAGCGACCTCGGTGCAAATTTTAGGACTAAAAATAATATTGTGAGGTGTGAGGTATTCAGAATAGACTGAAAATGAGTGGAAATTATGGTTTTTGAGGTTAATAATACTTTGGGATCAAAATGACCGCCAAATTCTATGATTTAAGCTGTTTTTTAGGTTTTTTGGAAAAAAACACCCGAATCCAAAACACACCCGAATCCGACAAAAAAAATTTGGTGAGGTTTTGCCAAAACGCGGTCGAACCCAAAACACGGCCGCGGAACCGAACCCAAAACCAAAACACAAAACCCGAAAAATTTCCGGCACTCATCTCTAATTAAATTACTGGTTACAGGACTGTGATTTGTAGGGTGTTATATTCTACACCAATTAAAGCAGTTATGTAGGCAGACACATAGGGGGTAATTCAAATGTTTGAAAAGTCAGTTGGGAGTCTGTTTTTTCCTATCTAATATACAGGAAAAAACAGACACCCAACTGATTTTTTGAAACATTTGAATTTCCCCCATAAAGTCTGTCCCCAGGGTGATGTAAAATGGCAAAGAACTCTGTTCTGTTTTATTTTAGTTTGTTCTTAGTGGCTGTTTTTGTGAAAAGACCATACTGGCAGCATGCTGGCTACAGATAAAATGAAACAGGGTTTCAGGTGTTCTTCAACTCATTATTACTTACAGTAGGCTTTTACATATTTATAAAAGGAAAAAGGAAAAAAAAAAAAATATATATATATATTAAGAGCTCCATATCCCAGCCAGAGAAAATCGAATAACAGTAAATAAACGCTCTCTATAAACCTCCACAGTACAGATCTAAACAGAATATAACTTTATAATGAAAAACACACATTCAGTATACATGTATAAAAGGCACATTAAAATCTTTAATATGCATTTAATATATCTATATTTAAAAATTACAATAATATCATGCAAGCAATGTGTTAGGCTAGGGGTTTATTTATCATGGGCTTAAAGCCCTAACTCCCACGAAAATGGGTGTCATCATAAGGAATATATATTTGCCCTATACATCAAGGGGCCATCACCTGCAATGGGTGGTCTTCTGTTTGCCGGCGGTCGGGCTCCCGGCGCTCAGTATACTGGCGCCGGGAGCCCGACAGCCGGAATACCGACAATTATTTTCCCTCGTGGGGGTCCACGATCCCCATAGAGGGAGAATAAAATAGTGTGGCGCGCATAGCGCGCCACCGTGCCCGTAGCGTGGCGAGCGCAGCGAGCCCGCAAGGGGCTCATTTGCGCTCGCCAAGCTGTCGGTAAGCCGGCAGTCGGGCTCCCGGCGCCGGGATGCTGGTCGCCGGGAGCCCGACCGCCGGCCAGCCGTAGTGAACCCCCTGCAATAGCCTGTTTACTGTAACAAGAACTGTAGTGTTTAATGTACCACCACAATCCTTGTTCTGCTATCACCATCTCAGGGGCCTATGGAGATATTTTAATGATAAACTAGGTCAATAAGTGAATAAGCCTTATCGTCAGCTATGAATACACAATGGCCCTCATTCTGAGTTGATCGCTAGCTGCTTTCAGTCGCAGCGCAGCGATTAGGTGAAAAAGTGGCACTTCTGCGCATGCGTATGGGCCGCAGTGCAAACGCGCGAAGTACTTTCACACAAAACTATGCAGTTTTACACAAGGGCAAGCAACGCTTTTCTGTCGCTCTGTTGATCGGTGAATGATTGACAGGAAGTGGGTGTTTCTGGGTGGTAACTGCCCGTTTCTAGGGAGTGTGCTAAAAAACACAGGCGTGACAGGTAAAAACGCAGGCGTGTCTGGGGAAACAGGGGAGTGGCTGGCAGAACGCAGGGCGTGTTTGTGACGTCAAAGCAGGAACTAAACTGACTGAGGTGATCGCAAGGTAGGAGTAGGTTTTGAGCTGCTCAGAAACTACATGAAATGATTTTCGAGCAGTTCTGCTAACCTTTCGTTCGCACTTCTGCTAAGCTAAGATACACTCCCAGAGGGCGGCGGCCTAGCGTGTGCACTGCTGCTAAAAGCAGCTAGCGAGCGATCAACTCGGAATGAGGGCCAATAATAGAAGTTTTGTAGGTCCAGTCCATACTGCTAATTATCAGAATTGAGCTACCTGTTACTTGTTTCTACCAACTCAGTGTAGCGACAAGAACATGATCGTCAGCCAAGGTGCTCAAAAGGAAAGGTTAGAGAAGATAATGTTGTCATGCATCAGTTATTATTGTACTTACAATGCTGAGCACCTTCCATGATACAAAGTTGTAAAAGAGATCACGATCACACCTCTGAGAACAACAAACTGCCATCTGGTAGAACTAATGCTACCATGTACAAATAGTACATTACCTGCTCTATTAGCCATGTAATGTAATGATGTGTCGGGTCCCTATTTGTTGATTCACAAAGTGTGGGGAGCGTGACAGTACAATTTGTGTATTAACGACACTCCCACACCCTTCTCTGTACAGTGATGTCATCACACAGCGGGGGTTAGGTCACGAAGACACAATCACCAGGGAAGCCCATCATCAAGATCTCATTTACCTGCTTTCCAAGAAACAGATGCATCATCTGGGAGGGTAGGTAGCACTCTTGTAAGTCCAGGAGGACTTCCCAGAATTCAGTAGTAGCTCTTTGTGTTTGCACTTCCTATGTGACATTCCTCCTAACATTGTAAAGTAGGGACTGTGTGCGAGAAGGGGGCGTGACCTTGGACCAGTGAGGCAATGCTCCCTTGGTGTATGGTGTATTGGGTTTGTAACTGCATTTCGGTGCCCTGTTAGTCATAATCCTGGGCAGCCATCAGCCTCTCCCCACACAGTTACGTCATCCATTCTTTACTGCCCTGTGAAAGAGTGTTCGCCCACCTCTACCCCGCACATTGGACACTTCAGCCTGGAGGTTAGATAGCAAGAGTGCCCGAAAAGCAGGACTGTCCTGCTGATATCAATTAGGAGGGTTGGGAGGTATGATATAATCCATTTATACTTGCCTGGCATATGCAGAGTACTTAAAGCCTAATAAGAGAAGCATGTAACATAAAGAAAATGAAGACTTTTAATATGCAATTGGTTTATACTGAATATTATGGACGTTTCTGGGGGCAAATACTTGACCTGTACCTGGTAATTAGGGAGAGTTGACAACTGTTAGTGATTTCTATTTTGCTGGGGGTTTCATGTGATTTGCGTGTAAACTTTAAGTTGCACATACACTAGTGTGTAAAACTTTCAGGCAGGTATGAAAGAAATGCTGCAAAGTAAGAATGCTTTCAAATATAAAAACGTGTTAATAGTCTGTTTTTTATCAATTAACAAAATGCAAAGTTAATGAACAGAAGAGACCTCTAAATTAAATTAATATTTGGTGTGACCACCCTTTGCCTTCAAAACAGCAGGCTACTGCAGCAATAGTTAACGCACTCCCTGCCCAGCTCTCTGAAAGGGGGAAGGGGGGGGGGGTTGTTGGACCGGGTATATATTACCCGCTCCAGACCTCACCTCCCCCTACCCCCCTTCGCGCCACTGGTGCCATGCACTGAAATATAAAGATTAATTTATATAGCGTCAGCATATTCTGTAGGTTTATAATTGTGAACACAGAATAACACAAGACATGGGGCGGGATGTAATGAACTCTGTGTCAGGTGGCTGTGCGGGATGCCGAACTCTGACGTTTTTTTAAAGGGGCAATCCTGTGCAAGGCTAAACCATGACTCGGAGTATATTACATCACGCCCATGGAGTGGTATGTACTATTACCTTTTGCAGCGTTATTCCACCTTTTCCGTGTGCTTTGTCCTTTTTGGCGATGTACTATTAAAATTTTGTGTTAAAAAAAAAGATCCTCTGTTTCTGCATTGCTATATTCTCGCAAGACTTCTGCGTCAATAGCTTTCCCTATTGCCTCTAAGGGATTTTTGTAATTACCATATACATTAATGTCCAGAACAGATTTTTTTTGTAACAGCTTTGCCTGAATAATAACACCACCTCTGACTGGCGAATTTACTGTCTTTGAGCGTATCAATTAATCATTGGTAGGAAAGTGACGTTATGTTGATAAAGGTAAACTTATGAAGGCTCCTTTTTTTCTTCTAATAAAGCATTTTTTTATGTTTTTATTGTAATTACTACTTGTGTATTTTGTATCTCTCTCTCTCTTTATATATATATATATATATATATATATATATACATAAATAATTCCTGCACTCTCACAAAAACTAGAGCCATCAGTTAGGGTGCCAATCAGAGTCCCACACACCAGGTTGTGGGGCCTATAGTACAATACAGGTTCTTTCACACTAGTGAAAAAATGATAGCACTCTCCAGACTTCAAAATCAATTAATAAAAAAATGGAAAATTTTAATGTAAAGGTAATCTCACAGTTCTAAAGTGGTTTTCAAAAACGATCTCCAACGTTTCGGTCCTCAGCGGGACCTTTGTCAAGGAATGTACAGTCTAGCCAGCAGTGTCAGCATCACAACAAGCGTCAATATGGCAGGAAACTGGAGACAGAGATATTGCCTCACCGGCCCCTGCTAAATACCCTTCAAAAAAGCACATAACACGCCCCCATCGCGGCCGGGAGCCGTGTGGAACGCACTGGTGGAACGCAGACGCGTCACTTCCGCCGGAAGTGGGCTGCGTCCCTAGGTAACAATAGGATCACGGGCACAACCTACGAGTGGACCGCATGTGTGGAACGCATTGCGTCACTTCCGGTATTACCGGAAGTGAGCAATCTCCATGGTGATCGAGTTAAATAACAGGTTCAATGTTCGCGGACGTCACTTCTGCTAAATCTGGTGGCACAGCACCGGGCCACTGCGGCTAGTAGCACACAGTGGAAGACATAATCAGTCAAATTAGGAGACGGACACATGTCAACACAAGCAGTGCGTCCCACCGGTCGGAGGAATCCCGCCCCCTTTGCCACAGCGATACCAGCAAAACACTAGCAAAAACTTAAACAAATAAAGATACAGTTAGGGTATGGCAGAGGCCGGTGAAGCTACTCAAATGGGAAACACATACACCATAAAGTAAATAAGGTAATATTATAGATCAATAGTATAGACCAGTATAAACAATACAAATAGTGAATCCAGTGTGATAACTTATAATTCTGTTATTCCTGTTGTTATAATCAGCAGTATTGTGGGCTATGCAAACGTATAGGGTAAAGACATACATTATATGAAAAAAATAAATACAGTTATTTCAAAAAAATCGACAGAGGGTTGTTTTCATTCATACCCCTCGGGGCTATTGTATCAAGTTTATATATCCACAGGCTCTCTCTCTTCCTTAGTAAGAGGGCACGATCACCACCCCTGGGGGGTGGGGGGATCCAATCAATCAATTTGGACCTTAAGTCAGAGACCTGATGACTTAATGCCATAAAGTGTCTGGCCACTGGTAGTGTTGCTGTCCCCGTAGCAATCGCTTGATGTATCGATGTCCTGTGGTTTTCCATGCGGTCCCGAAAGCATCGTAGTCATGCCTACGTAGTATAGTCCGCAAGGGCAAGTCAGAATATAGATCAAATGATCCATAGCACAGTGAAGCCTGTATTTTATGGCTATAGGTCGACCAGAATGTGGGTGTGGAAAAAATGGGCCAGTCAACATGGCCCTACAAGTGGTACAACCAGTGCACTTGAAGCATCCAGGGCGTCTTTCATGTAGCCATGTAGTGCTCCTTGTCCCCTCATCACTGGCCATGGGTCTCAACAGAAGCTGTTTTAGATTTGCTGATCTTCGGTAAGCCATCATAAGTGGAGAACTTCTTTTCAACTTTAAGCGATCGTCTGTGGCTAGAATTGGCCAATTCCTACGTATGCTCCCCTTAAGTCTATTCGAGAAGTTGTCATATGTAGTGGTGAACACCATCCGCTGCGGTGTGTGTGTGGTCTGTGTGACAGTTGTGCTGGAACCGAATTTGTTCCTAGCCTTCGTTAGGCATCTGAGTACATTCTTTTTCCCGTAGCCCCGTTCCAGGAATCTGGAGGTCATCTCAGATATTTGAGATTCCATGATGTCACTATCCGAATTATTGCGCATTACTCTTAAAAATTGCGAAACTGAAAGATTATCCTTGAGGGCCGGCGGATGTTGGCTGCTTGGGTGTAACAAAGTATTTCTATCTGTTGGTTTTCTGTAGAGGCTAGTACAAATTCGTCCTCCCTCTAAGGTGATTGAGATGTCAAGGAAATTAACGTTATGTGGGTCAATCTGGTATGTGAATTTCACCGGTGCATCCAAATCGTTTAGTGAGGCAATCATCTGGTCAAAGGATTCAGTTGTCCCTTTCCACAATAGGAAGATATCGAATCTCTTATAGAACAATATGTGTTCACCAAACTGGGGTAGGATATGGTCTTGCTCAAATTCAGACATGAAGATATTTGCGTACGCCGGCGCTAAATTCGATCCCATCGCTGTCCCCTTCCGTTGCAAATAGTACTTCCCTTGATATAAAAAATGATTGTGCTGAAGGACTAGACTGGTCAAATCCAATAGGAAAGGTATAGGTGGTCCGATTGGTGGTTGTTGATGCCAGACATTGGCCAATGCCTGTAGACCTTGCTCATGCGGGATGATCGTATATAGGGAACAGACATCCATGGTCGCAAGTAGGATGTCATCAAATCCATTAGGAAGAGCTAGGAGCTTTTGTAAAAAATCCGTTGAGTCTCGTAGGTAACTATCACCCTGTTGTACTATGGGCTGGAGGAATGTATCTACATAGATGGCTAATGGTTGTAGTAATGAGTTCCTAGCTGAAATAATGGGTCTACCGGGCGGCTTTGTAAGTGTCTTATGTACCTTAGGGAGGGTGTAGATAATTGGGCATACCGGGTATTCAACCGTAAGGAAGTCATGCGTATTCTTGTCTATATAATGTTCTTTGATGGCACTGTCCAGTAGGTTATCTACTGTTGCTTTGATCTCTGGAATGGGGTTGTGAGACAGGCAGACGTAGGTGGTCTCATCAGCCAACTGCCTCATAATTTCTGCATTATAGTCCACCCAATCCTGCACTACCACTGCTCCCCCTTTATCAGCGGGTCTAATCACAATGCTCGTATCCTGTCTCAGTGATGTTAGTGCTTTGCGTTCTGCCAGAGTCAGATTATCAAAACGCTTATTGGATGTAAGCGTTAGAGCATCATGCTCGAGCATGCGGGTGAATGTTCTGATACTTGGGTTGGAGGAGGCTGGATCAAATGTGGAAGGTTTCCGAAATTGTACATTATCCATACCGATATCAGTGGAAAAATATTCACGTAACCTGAGCTTACGTCCAAACTTATAAACATCTACTGTGGTGTCGAACTGTCGATGGGGGGCAGTTGGTACAAACGAGAGACCCCTGGAAAGGAGTTTTAAGGTGGCTTCGTCAAGTGTTTTATTTGAAAGATTAAAGACTAGGTCGCAGTCTTGTCCCTGCATTTTTGCCAGGTATCTCCCCTTCCTTGGGTGCGGCCTCCGTGGCTTGTTGCCGGAGGGAGGTTGGGAGTGGCGGTATGTTCTAAAAAAGGCCTCTCTGTTGAGCGACTATCCGATAAATCTGTGTCTGCGGCGGAGGCAGAGGAGCCGGTGTTATTAGTATAAGGTAGTCTACGTCCTTGGTGTCGTGGTCTAAACGGTCTTTGTTGTTTATTGGACCTGGGGTCCCCCATCAACCACCTATAAACCGTGTGGTTTTGGTAATCTGCGGTGACCGTAGTGAGTTTGCTGCGCTTAAATGCAGTAATCTCCTTTTTATAATTATCTACCTGCGTCTGTAGTTTTTCCACCAGGTTATTGGTTTTATCATTTCTAATTGTTGACAAATGTGTCAATTTGTACTTTAATTTTCTTTAATTCAATGCCAACCTCCTCCACTACCAAGAGCATAAGGTCTAGGGAGCATTTGTTTAGGACTCCACACCAGCGACTACAAAAGGTGGGGTTATTCCTACCCAGTGTGGGGATGTTGTTAATCCTAAAGCCTCGGGGTATCTGTTTCTTCCGATAGTACTCGGAGAGAAATTGTCCGTGTAGGGTCAGATCTATCTCCCTCCTCTTTAATCTAAGAAGTTGGTGGTACAGATCTGTTGGTGTCTCGGCCGGTAATGTGTCAAATTCTGATTGATCAAACAGGACTTTTTCTGCATCATCGTCCGTGAGGGAGACAACACCATGCTCAGCCCGTGTAAGGAGGTTGTCATCAAGGAAGCCCATCTGGCTACGTGCCATGCCAATACGTATAATACCCAGCAGATGTGGTTTAAAGTTAATACTTACTACACCTGGTATTCCCCGTGGTCTCCCTAGCGGGTACTGCCCAGGCCCAGCACTGATTAGCTTCCAAGTTCGGATGGTCTTTGGGCTTGTCCAGTGCGGTATGATAGTAAATAAATAAACACAGATATAGGACCGTATACTGAATCAAAAACAACCCTATGCACAGCCACACAATGTGTATATATCCCAAATGAGTGATGAATCTCACGTCAAAGTACCTGCTATATAAGTAGTATAAAGGAAGGTGGGTGCAGAGAAAGAGACAATGCAGAAACCTACACTGCCCCAAACGTATACATAAATAATTCCTGCACTCTCACAAAAACTAGAGCCATCAGCTAGGGTGCCAATCAGAGTCCCACACACCAGGTTGTGGGGCCCATAGTACAATACAGGTTCTTTCACACTAGTGAAAAAATGATAGCACTCTCCAGACTTCAAAATCAATTAATAAAAAAAATTGAAAATTTTAATGTAAAGGTAATCTCACAGTTCTAAAGTGGTTTTCAAAAACGATCTCCAACGTTTCGGTCCTCAGCGGGACCTTTGTCAAGGAATGTACAGTCTAGTCAGCAGTGTCAGCATCACAACAAGCGTCAATATGGCAGGAAACTGGAGACAGAGATATTGCCTCACCGGCCCCTGCTAAATACCCTTCAAAAAAGCACATAACACGCCCCCATCGCGGCCGGGAGCCGTGTGGAACGCACTGGTGGAACGCAGACGCGTCACTTCCGCCGGAAGTGGGCTGCGTCCCTAGGTAACAATAGGATCACTGGCACAACCTACGAGTGGACCGCATGTGTGGAACGCATTGCGTCACTTCCGGTATTACCGGAAGTGAGCAATCTCCATGGTGATCGAGTTAAATAACAGGTTCAATGTTCGCGGACGTCACTTCTGCTAAATCTGGTGGCACAGCACCGGGCCACTGCGGCTAGTAGCACACAGTGGAAGACATAATCAGTCAAATTAGGAGACGGACACATGTCAACACAAGCAGTGCGTCCCACCGGTCGGAGGAATCCCGCCCCCGTTGCCACAGCGATACCAGCAAAACACTAGCAAAAACTTAAACAAATAAAGATACAGTTAGGGTATGGCAGAGGCCGGTGAAGCTACTCAAATGGGAAACACATACACCATAAAGTAAATAAGGTAATATTATAGATCAATAGTATAGACCAGTATAAACAATACAAATAGTGAATCCAGTGTGATAACTTATAATTCTGTTATTCCTGTTGTTATAATCAGCAGTATTGTGGGCTATGCAAACGTATAGGGTAAAGACATACATTATATGAAAAAAATAAATAGTTATTTCAAAAAAATCGACAGAGGGTTGTTTTCATTCATACCCCTCGGGGCTATTGTATCAAGTTTATATATCCACAGGCTGTCTCTCTTCCTTAGTAAGAGTGCACGATCACCACCCCTAGGGGGTGGGGTGATCCAATTAATCAATTTGGACCTTAAGTCAGAGACCTGATGACTTAATGCCATAAAGTGTCTGGCCACTGGTAGTGTTGCTGTCCCCGTAGCAATCGCTTGATGTATCGATGTCCTGTGGTTTTCCATGCGGTCCCGAAAGCATCTCGTAGTCATGCCTACGTAGTATAGTCCGCAAGGGCAAGTCAGAATATAGATCAAATGATCCATAGCACAGTGAAGCCTGTATTTTATGGCTATAGGTCGACCAGAATGTGGGTGTGGAAAAAATGGGCCAGTCAACATGGCCCTACAAGTGGTACAACCAGTGCACTTGAAGCATCCAGGGCGTCTTTCATGTAGCCATGTAGTGCTCCTTGTCCCCTCATCACTGGCCATGGGTCTCAACAGAAGCTGTTTTAGATTTGCTGATCTTCGGTAAGCCATCATAAGTGGAGAACTTCTTTTCAACTTTAAGCGATCGTCTGTGGCTAGAATTGGCCAATTCCTACGTATGCTCCCCTTAAGTCTATTCGAGAAGTTGTCATATGTAGTGGTGAACACCATCCGCTGCGGTGTGTGTGTGGTCTGTGTGACAGTTGTGCTGGAACCGAATTTGTTCCTAGCCTTCGTTAGGCATCTGAGTACATTCTTTTTCCCGTAGCCCCGTTCCAGGAATCTGGAGGTCATCTCAGATATTTGAGATTCCATGATGTCACTATCCGAATTATTGCGCATTACTCTTAAAAATTGCGAAACTGAAAGATTATCCTTGAGGGCCGGCGGATGTTGGCTGCTTGGGTGTAACAAAGTATTTCTATCTGTTGGTTTTCTGTAGAGGCTAGTACAAATTCGTCCTCCCTCTAAGGTGATTGAGATGTCAAGGAAATTAACGTTATGTGGGTCAATCTGGTATGTGAATTTCACCGGTGCATCCAAATCGTTTAGTGAGGCAATCATCTGGTCAAAGGATTCAGTCGTCCCTTTCCACAATAGGAAGATATCATCCACGAATCTCTTATAGAACAATATGTGTTCACCAAACTGGGGTAGGATATGGTCTTGCTCAAATTCAGACATGAAGATATTTGCGTACGCCGGCGCTAAATTCGATCCCATCGCTGTCCCCTTCCGTTGCAAATAGTACTTCCCTTGATATAAAAAATGATTGTGCTGAAGGACGAGATTGGTCAAATCCAATAGGAGAGGTATAGGTGGTCCGATTGGTGGTTGTTGATGCCAGGCATTGGCCAATGCCTGTAGACCTTGCTCATGCGGGATGATCGTATATAGGGAACATACATCCATGGTCACAAGTAGGATGTCATCAAATCCATCAGGAAGAGCTAGGAGCTTTTGTAAAAAATCTGTTGAGTCTCGTAGGTAACTATCACCCTGTTGTACTATGGGCTGGAGGAATGTATCTACATAGATGGCTAATGGTTGTAGTAATGAGTTCCTAGCTGAAATAATGGGTCTACCGGGCGGCTTTGTAAGTGTCTTATGTACCTTAGGGAGGGTGTAGATAATTGGGCATACCGGGTATTCAACCGTAAGGAAGTCATGCGTATTCTTGTCTATATAATGTTCTTTGATGGCACTGTCCAGTAGGTTATCTACTGTTGCTTTGATCTCTGGAATGGGGTTGTGAGACAGGCAGACGTAGGTGGTCTCATCAGCCAACTGCCTCATAATTTCTGCATTATAATCCACCCAATCCTGCACTACCACTGCTCCTCCTTTATCAGCGGGTCTAATCACAATGCTCGTATCCTGTCTCAGTGATGTTAGTGCTTTGCGTTCTGCCAGAGTCAGATTATCAAAACGCTTATTGGATGTAAGCGTTAGAGCATCATGCTCGAGCATGCGGGTGAATGTTCTGATACTTGGGTTGGAGGAGGCTGGATCAAATGTGGAAGGTTTCCAAATTGTACATTATCCATACCGATATCAGTGGAAAAATATTCACGTAACCTGAGCTTACGTCCAAACTTATAAACATCTACTGTGGTGTCGAACTGTCGATGGGGGGCAGTTGGTACAAACGAGAGACCCCTGGAAAGGAGTTTTAAGGTGGCTTCGTCAAGTGTTTTATTTGAAAGACTAAAGACTAGGTCGCAGTCTTATTGATCTATAATATTACCTTATTTACTTTATTGCGTATGTGTTTCCTATTTAAGTTGCTTCACCGGCCTCTGCCATACCCTAACTGTATCTTTATTTGTTTAAGTTTTTGTTAGTGTTTTGCTGGTATCGCTGTGGCAACGGGGGCGGGATTCCTCCGACCGGTGGGACGCACTGCTTGTGTTGACATGTGTCCGCCTCCTAATTTGACTGATTATGTCTTCCACTGTGTGCTACTAGCCGCAGTGGCCCGGTGCCGTGCCACCGGAGTTAGCAGAAGTGACGTCCGCGAACATTGAACCTGTTATTTAACTCGATCACCATGGAGATTGCTCACTTCCGGTAATACCGGAAGTGACACAATGCGTTCCACACATGCCGTCCACTCGAAGGTTGTGCCCGTGATCCTATTGTTACCTAGGGACGCAGCCCACTTCCGGCGGAAGTGACGCGTCTGCGTTCCACCAGTGCGTTCCACACGGCTCCCGGCCGCGATGGGGGCGTGTTCTGTGTTTTTTTGCGCTTTTTTGAAGGGTATTTAGCAGGGGCCGGTGAGGCAATATCTCTGTCTCCAGTTTCCTGCCATATTGACGCTTGTTGTGATGCTGACACTGCTGACAAGACTGTACATTCCTTGACAAAGGTCCCGCTGAGGACCGAAACGTTGGAGATCGTTTTTGAAAACCACTTTGGAACTGTGAGATTACCTTTACATTAAAATTTTCCATTTTTTGATTAATTGATTTTGAAGTCTGGAGAGTGCTATCATTTTTTCACTAGTGTGAAAGAACCTGTATTATATACATATATATATATATATATATATATATATATATATACATACATATACACTGTATATACATATGGGCAAGAATTGCACGCACCTCTTGAGCCAATGTGGGTGCAAGGTCATGATTAAGGTAACAATCACTTTCTCACTTTACTGGTAAAAATTATGAAAAATTCAAAAGGTTCTTTTTCAGACAGCACATTGATTAGGTCCACCTCTATTTGTAAATATGTTGGTGTTTATCTGTTTGTAATTGGTGAAATTGTTTGCTTTCGGAAATGGTTTGATCACAGCGTCTTAATCCTTAAATACAAAATTAATTATCTTCATTTGTCTTATGTGAAAGGTATACTCCCAAAAGCCTGCTAACTCAAGCAGGTCTAACTGGCTTCTAATCTAACCAAATTAATAGGTAACAATTTCCACTTCAATTGTATTTTTGATTTCACATTGACTTTTTCAGAGCATCAAAGTCAAGAATGGTCTTGCCCATGACTGCGCCTAGTATTTACTGTACAGTAGAGAAACTTTGGCCTTAAAGTGATTAGTGAATTTCAGTTCCCTTAGTGATGATGAATAGCTATTATATTCACAATGTACCTTAAAACAGAGATAGAAAATCTATAGCAACCTATACACAGGCATTGAAAAAATCCTGTTTAAGCATGAACAAAATATTGTGCTTTGCCCTCACTTTTTTTTATGAAGCATTTGAAACCTGTTGACTAAGGTTTCTCACAGCTTCTCTGTAATATTGTGTTCTTAGATGTGCGCCGGACCATTTTTGCTGGTTTTGGTTCTAATTTGTCATCTGGTTTTGGTTTTGGATTCGGTTTTGGATTTTACCCATGACTGGTTTTGGATTTTTTCCAAAATTTGACAAAAAAGCTAAAATCACATAATTTTGCCAGTTGTTTTGTTCCTAGAGTATTATTATGCTCAATAACATTAATTTGCACTCATTTCCAGTCCATTTTGACCACCTTTACAGCTGGCTGGTTACTAAGTGACAGAGCAGCGACACAAACACATTGCAGTTCTAAGAAACACTGCTAAACAGAAGTGGCAGAAATGAAAATTGGTGAAAGATGGACTTGTCCTTGGACCCTCCTACCCACCCTTATGTTGGATTTTAAAAAGGACATGCACAGTTTAACAAACAAAGCACTTCAGCAACAGGGACTGCCACTTTTGTAGCTGAAGTGCTTGGTTTGTTTGGCCCCACAAAACAAGCTATCATGTGGCTTAAGGCAGATATGCTAACAGCTCTGTAGCGGCAAGATGTCATTGGGCCTAATTCAGACCTGATTGCAGCAGAAAATTTGTTAGCTAATGGGCAAAACCATTTGCACTGCAGGTGGGGCAGATATAACATGTGCCGAGAGAGTTAGCTTTGGGTGGGGTGTGTTCAAACTGAAGTCTAAATTGCAGTGTAAAATAAAGCAGCCAATATTTACCCTGCACAGAAACAATATAACCCACCCAAATTTAACTATCTCTGCACATGTTATATCTGCCCCACCTGCAGTGCACATGGTTTTGCCCATTAGCTAACAAATTTGCTGCTGCGATCAGTTCCATCACGGCTTGTTGTACAGCTGTGGATAGCTTTTTTCTGTTCCTTCATCCGCTGAAGTATATAGAGGGTGAAATTCCACCTGGTTACCACCTCTTGCTTTAGTTGGCTGCAGGGCAAATTGTACTGTTCTTGCAGGTGCTGCAGTCTACTGTTTGCTGTGGCTGAATGCCGAAAATGTCCTGCAAATTTTTCGGGCCACAGACAGCATCTCCTGCACGCCCGTTATTTAAAAAAAAAAAAACACTGTATCACCAGTTGATTGTGTGAGCAAAACAGAGGATGTGTTGGAATTCACTCAGTTGTAATGCTTTCACAATATTTGTGGCGTTATCAGAAATGACAAATCTTGAGGAGTATCCAAGTGGGGTAAGTCATTTTGCTATGACATTCCTTTTTTCTAAGAGTTTGTCAGTAGTATGCCTCTTAGTGAAGCCTGTAATACACAGAGGGGGTGATTCCGAGTTGATCGCTTGCTAGCTGCTTTTAGCAGCATTGCACACGCTAAGCCGCTGTCCTCTGGGAGTGTATCTTAGCTTAGCAGAATTGCGAACGAAAGATTAGCAGAATTGCGAATAGAAATTTCTTAGCAGTTTCTGAGTAGCTCCAGACCTACTCACAGATTGCGATCAGCTCAGCCCGTTTCGTTCCTTGTTTGACGTCACACACACGCCCAGCGTTCGGCCAGCCACTCCCCCGTTTCTCCAGACACTCCTGCGTTTTTCCCCTGACACGCCTGCGTTTTTCCGCACACTCCCAGAAAACGGTCAGTTTCCGCCCAGAAACACCCACTTCCTGTCAATCACACTCCGATCACTTCAACAATGAAAAATCTTCATTCGGACGTGAGTAAATCTACTAAGTTTTGTGTTAAAATACTTAGCGTATGCGCACTGCGAACCATGCGCATTTTTGCCTTAATCGCTCCGTAGCAAAATCGGCAACGAGCGAACAACTCGGAATGACCCCCAGAGTAGCCTGCCTCTGAATGAGCTGGCGTTGTTTGTTAAATACTGCTTCTGCTGCTGAAGGGGATTTACCCAACCAGTGAGCTGTCACAATCATGTAATCTTTAGTTTGCCCACTAGAACTTGTCCACATATGTGTGGTTAAGTGGACAGTGAGTGCAATGCATTTTGTAGGTCAATAATTAGTTTTTTTTTTAGCAACCTGGTACAGGCGAGGCATTGCTTGTCTAGTAAAATGGAACCGAGATGGAATTTTGTAGCAGGGACACAGAGCCTCAATTAACTGTCTAAATCCCACTGCATTAATGGCGAATATTGCCCACAGATCTAATACAGGTTGAGTATCCCATATCCAAATATTCCGAAATACGGAATATTCCGAAATACGGACTTTTTTGAGTGAGAGTGAGATAGTGAAACCTTTGTTTTCTGATGGCTCAATGTACACAAACTTTGTTTAATACACAAAGTTATTAAAAATATTGTATTAAATTACCTTCAGGCTGTGTGTATAAGGTGTATATGAAACATAAATGAATTGTGTGAATGTACACACACTTTGTTTAATGCACAAAGTTATAAAAAATATTGGCTAAAATGACCTTCAGGCTGTGTGTATAAGGTGTATATGTAACATAAATACATTCTGTGCTTAGACTTAGGTCCCATCACCATGATATCTCATTATGGTATGCAATTATTCCAAAATACGGAAAAATCCCATATCCAAAATACCTCTGGTCCCAAGCATTTTGGATAAGGGAGACTCAACCTGTACTAGCTTAGCCATCATGGTGTCAGTGATCCACTGTGCGACTGGGTAACAGCTGTCGTACTTGCATCCCTATGCAAAGGATTGTTTAAAAGTCTTTTTTTTTTTTTTTAAATACTAGTGTTCTTGGTCCTCCTCTGGGATGAAGAGCCATCCTCAGCAGCAGCAGCAGGCATAGCGCTGAAAGATTCTACTGAGGAATCCTGGATAGGGGAATTAGATGCAGGACTACTTTCAATCATTACTGATATTAAGGATAACGGTGGTGTTGTTGGCAATGGAGATTGCAGGTGCTGGGATTGAGAGAAGGGAGCTTGTTGGGCTGCTAGTTGTTATTTTGCTAACAGAAGTTTCTGATGTTGACAAAAACTTTTCATGACCTTGCTGCAAATGACATAAAAAGGAGTTGTTTCCTAGATGGTTAACATCCCTACCTCTACTTACTTTTGTTTTAGAAAGGCTACAGATGGCTTGACAGTTGTCAGGATTTGGGTAAAACTAATTCCACACATAAAAGGTGGATTCTTTGGTCCTGTGCCCAGGCATGACAGCAGTCTTATCATGGGCAAGAACTGCTTCCACTGGTGTCTGACTTACACAAACAACATCATCATCCTTATCAAGCAACACCCTCATTAGTGCTGGCGTCAGCTATGCAAATATCCCCCTCACCCTCTTGCACTTCCACAGTATCATCCTCAATTTCTATGACAAAGGGGAAGGGTGGTTGGAGGTGCACTGATTTAACCCTATCTAGTAGGATGATAAAAACATTTCAGATAACTGGTATTTTACAGTTCATTAATAACACATTTATAACATATGTCTTGTGATGACTGAAAGATATTGATAATCCGGTGGTGCTCCCTAAGAGTTCTGGTAAACAATATACTACTTGAGGGAAAGAAAAATGAAACTCTCTTTGTTGGGGCACACATTAAGTTATTATTTAAAACATAGCTTTTAATAATCATTTTTAAGAAATGATGAACTCACAAACAACAATTCTGACACTGATAAGTATAACACTCTTTAAATTATGAAGTGGGTAGTATACTCATCAAATCAAAATCCACAAAAATAATAGCAGGCCCAATGTGAGAACAGCCCATAGTACATTTCCAAATAGCAGTCGGATGTTGTAATCCCTTTTATCCGTTTAAGGGGCGCGGTCCAGACAACACAGGCATGTCCAGACCATTGCTGGGGCAGGCCGCAGTGGCTGCTTGATGTCACAAAGTCGCTGCAACCCTAAAGATGTGCTGCATAGGCAGGGGACTACCTTAGTCATGCAAGCGCATTGTTGCATAGCGATGCGCTCGCATGTTAGCGGGGGAACAGGACCCGGCATACATGTACTGGCCAGCCCCCCGCATGTTAGAGAAGCAATTTTTCACAAAACTAGAGCTCAAGCTAAATTAGGCCCATAAAGCAAACAATCTGTTAACAATATATTAATAATCCATTCCAATTCAAGAGAAGATAGAACAGAATTTAATTAGGAAGGAAGCATGCATATGGTACAAACAAGTTTCTACTTTTGACCAACTTATCGTTTTGACATTGGGTGGCCAATGAGAGTGCTTGTGCCGGCACTGGCTAAAATGCAATATAATCTGACGAATGTTGCAAACTACAATCAAACCGGGTGCCCGGGAGAACACGACATGCACATCACCATGGTTACTAGTAATGATATACTAAAATGCATCACCTGATGCCTGCCCTGAGAGGACGCGGCACGCTTGTCACCATGGAAACCAGTAATGATACGTTAGAACGCGTCATCAAATGCCATCCCCTAACAATATATACAGCAATTGGACGGGTACCCCTAATGACGCGTCACTATGGAGACCAGTATTGACATGTTAGAATGTGTCATCAGATGCCTGCCCCTAATAAAATATACAGTAAATGGTCAGGCAACCCCTAATGATGCCTAATCATGGCAAGAAATGCTTTTATCACTTGCCTGCCCATAACAACTGTTTATGTGACGGGCAATGTATGTTAAACCCCTGATTACCCACGCATGGCAACAAATGACATTAGCCCTGAGTATGACCAACCATGTCTAATCTTGGAAGCAGTACAGTGCTGAGCTTTGGACCTAATTCAGACCTGATCCCAGCAGCAAAGTTGTTCACTAATTGGCAAAACCATGTGTACTGCAGGGGGGGCAGATATAACACGTGCAGAGAGAGTTAGATTTGGTTGAGTTATATTGTTTCCGTGCAGGGTAAATACTGGCTGCTGTATTTTTACACTGAAATCTAGATTTCAGTTTGAACACACCCCACCCAAATCTAACTCTCAGTGCACATGTTATATCTGCCCCCCCCCTGCAGTGCACATGGTTTTGCCCATTAGAGAACAAATTTTCTGCTACGATCAGGTCTGAATTAGGCCCATTATCAGTACTGGAATGGAAGACCTTCTAGGAATACTTAATACTGTAGGTGCATATAAGAATTAAGGTCAACAGCAGATGCAGGCTATCTTAGTGCATATAGGTAAAAACATCACAAGCACTCTCATTGGCCACCCAATGTCAAAACGATATGATGGTCAAAAGTAGAAGCTTGTTTGTACCATATGCATGCTTCCATCCTAATTAAATTCTATCCTATTTTATCTTGAATTGGAATGGATTATTAATATATTGTTGACAGATTGTTTGCTTTATATCTGCATAATCCTAGAGCATTTTTTTCACGCATAAAAGGGATTACAACATCCTACTGCTATTTGGAAATGTGCTATGGGCTGTACTCACATTGGGCCCTCTATTCATTTTGTGGATTTTTGTGGATTTTGATTTGATGAGTATACTACAATTGTTGTTTGTGAGTTCATCATGTCTTAAAAATTATTATTAAAAGCTATGTTTTAAATAATAACCTTATAAGTATGCCCCAACAAAGAGAGTTGACATTTTCTTTCCCTTAACGCCTCAATTTCTGAGTCAACATGTTGACTTGTGCTGCTCATCCCCACATTTGCAGAAGGTGCAGAAATGGTGGAAGTAGGCTTCTCTGTGATTACAGTATCAGAAAGGTCAGGCTCACACATGGACACACTTAGACTCTCTTCAGGGATTTGTGACATTTCTGTTTCAGAACACACAATTTGTTCTACTGCCTAAGTGGTTTTCATTTTTTTGACATCTCTGCTAGAGTGAAATGGTCTGCATCATCATGAGAGAAAGAAAAAGATGCCTCACTGATAGTTTCAGAACCACCACTCATAAATAAAGGCTAAGGCCTGAGCCTTTCCTTGCCACTACGTGTGGGGAATGGCATGCTGCTAATAGTGGGGTAAATTTACTAAAATGGGAGTTTTATTTAAGATGGGGTGTTGCCCAAAGCAAGCAAACAGATTCTAATTCTCATTTATCTAGCAGCTTCTAGATTATAATACCTGGAATCTGATTGGTTGCTATGGGCAGCATCTCATCTAAAATAGAACTCCAACCTTAGTAAATTTACCCCATTATGTTTTTCTGCACTATACTTTCCATTTAATTAGGTGTTTTTATGTAGTCTTTACACTTGTAAAATATTGATTTTTATTTCAGATGCCCTGACTTAAACCCTCTATGCACTTGAGCATCGGTTTTAGATGACGTTGAATGACTAGTATCATCATCATGACTAGATGCAGCAGCTGCAGCATTAGTATTTGGTTGCTGCTCCTGCTCTTCTCTAAACTGATTGTTTTCCATTTTTTTATTGACTGCTCAGCTCACACTTCATGCAGTCACAGGGCTTATGTGAAGTGAACAAAGCACACTGTGGTACAGAGCGTACTGGGATAGGTAAAGTATACAAAACAGTACAAACAAATTTTTTATTGTTTCTTTTTTTAACTGCCAGCTCAGGTCACACTGCGTGGAACCAGACTGCTTTTACAGACACCACTGTGTGATGGCATTAGACTAAGGGGACTGAAAACAGCACAGCCTCTTGTAGATGGACATGGCACAGCCATTTGTGGTAAATGGACACAGCACAGCCACTTGTATTTGATGGACACTGCTCAGTCACTTAGATGGACACTGCACAGCCACTTCTAGTAAATGGACACAGCACAGTCACTTGTATTAGATGGACACTGCACAGCCGCTTAGATGAACACTGACAGCTACGGTATTTAAATGGACAATGCACAGCCACAAGATTGATACCGCACAGCCACTTGTGGATGGAGATAGCAGAACAGAGCGTAGAACACAGCAGCGTGACTGGAATAAAATGTTGCAGATTCACTAGGTCAGTATATAGAATCCAAAACCCATTCCTTGATTTGGAATCCAATCATGGTTGGAAAACACGAGCCAGGGCTCGGATTTACACGGATCCTGGACGTTTGGAAGCATATGGATTTCATTATTCCGAACCGCTGATCTCTGGTTTCAATAGAGTGGGTTGTTTGGGGGGTAAGCAAAAGATTATAGAGATTGGAGATAATGCCTTTTTAAAGGGCACTCTGGATACATCATTTTTAAGAGAGCACAGAGGTATAGCTTTGAGAAAGTTAGGAAGGGAATTAGCATAATGATGTACCTGGAGATGCACAAATGGGCTGAGAGATTGGATGTCAAATCTAGTTTGCAAGGTACCCATAGAGGTGTAACAACTAGACTCAGGAACGTCAAATACCACTCTAATAGGGGAGTGATAGTAGTCTAATAGTGGGATTTACAGTAGCCAAATATAGAGCAAAAATAGACAATTACCGTGTGAGATCGTACTGAGGAGGGTCTAAGGGTAATGATGGAGGATAGTGAGGAAACATTGCATGAGGTGGCCTCCAGAGAAATCCACCAGGGGGCCTGTGAGCTTGCAAACCAAGCCACCGCCGGACTCAAGTGGGCAGTCATATAATAAAGTTGACATCTGGAAACCTTTTCCCAGTATTAGAAGTGGATAAAGTCTCAGTCTCTACACAAATTGCATAGACCGTCTATGTATTTGAGTGAACAAAGAGCTAGGGATTTTAACAGGTAGGGGATTGAAAGATGTAGTGTAGTGGGGGCAGAATATTCAATTTGAGGTACTTAAATTCTTACAATCTACCCTAAGCAACAGATAATTTCTACTATCTAAGTGGGGGTTTGACGGTGGCAAAATACGGAAAGTCATAATTGTCAGTAATAAAAACTCCTAGGTACTTAATCTTGGCGATGTGCCAGAAGAAATTATAATTGTGGTGCAGGGAGGCCAGGATCGTGGGTTGGAGGTACAGGGAAAAATATTTGGTTTTAGAGAACTTTATTTTATAACCTGAGATATCACCATAAGTGGTTAGAGTCTGAAAGAGGTTGGGCAGAGACACATGAGGGGAGGTTAATGTGAGAAGGATATCCATGTTTGAGCACAAATGGTTAATTTAAAATAACTGGGACACTAATTACGTCATATGTGCTCAAGTATGATTATCCTTTAAACTAGGACTGTTAGTAGTATGCTTTGAGGACCGAGATTGGGGTAACACTGGGGTAGAGAGAGATCTGCCTGTGACGGCTTACAATTATAAATACAGATGCTGACATATTTGTCTTCACTATACAACTTTTAGTCATACAATTTGATAACAAAGGACCTTTTTTTAAAATGAATTTTGTATCCTAATAGTAATGTGATAAGACTGGCATGACTCTTCATGTGCATACACCAGGATGGGACAGGCTCCCAGGGATAAAGTGGAAAGAGTACCAGCCAATCTGCTTTATCATTTTTCAAACACAGCCTACAACATGGCAGTTAGCAGCTGAGTGGCTTGTACTTTATCTGTCTCCAGTTTGTGTAATTTTTGCCTATAACAGTCTTGATTCATGTTATCTCTCTGTTCAGTCTGTTAGCAGACAAGGATATGAGGCTGTCTCCCCTTACTTTTTGGGGTTCCTGGTTATGTTATAGGCATAAGGACACCAACAACATTAAAAATATCATGTCAACCTTTTCACTGTGTCAACCTTTTTCCCATGTCGACCATGTCCATGTTGACCAAAAGTGGTCGACCTATTGACTGTCAACCTTATTTATGTCGACCCATTGATCCATAAACAGGTGGGACTGACCTGACCTAGGGGACCATATGGACAGTCCTGACTTGCATCACTGTTAGGTAATATATGTTCCTTGCCTTTAATTGCCGCTCTAATCACTCCTCTGGCAGAACTACTGTAGCACTCTACAACATGAAGCCATGAACCCAGTGTAGTGTAACTACAGTATGCCCCCTTTCATGCATGCATTGTCCTAAGGAACAGTGGGGCAGATGTATTAACCTGGAGAAGGCATAAGGAAGTGATAAACCAATGCAAGGTGATAAACACACCAGCCAATCGGCTCCCCTATGTAAATTAACAGGAGCTGATTGGCTGGTGCATCATCACCTTGCACTTAACACTGCTTTATCACTAGTTTATCACTTTCTTATGCCTTCTCCAGGTTAATACATCTACCCCATTGTTACAATGTTATGAAGCATGTATTTCTAAATTTTCCTGACAGGGCTTTGAGTATAGACAGAGGGATTATGGGATATTTGCTCTGTGGCATTAATTTATTAACGCTTGTGAAGCTATTGGCAAAAGATATCCTTTCAGATATACTGTATTTTAAGAAAAAATAAATACATACTTTAGGTGCTCCTACACATAACAGTAGTATATATCTAAGATGCAGATATACTAAGGTCAGTCTCAGAGTCATGCACAGCTGCACTGCTTCCTTCCTGTATTTCCTAATATTAAAATGAAGGCTTCTAAAATACAAGATGCTTGAAATAAAATAAATTCTAGTAACCTGACAGTGATAATTTTTTTAAGCCATCTGATGCAGGGTTCAGGATGACATCTCTAAAGCTGTGTCAATCATGAGGAAAGGTCAGTGTGTCACTTTAAGACAAGTGACATACAAGGATTTATAGAAAGCACATACCTCATATTTTTACTGTAGAGTTTGTAATCTCCACACGCTTTGTACAGCAATGCTTCAAATGCTCCCTGCAATAAAGAGAAATAGAAGTGCAGGGATGAGAGAATCTGGTTTCACAAACACAGTGGGTGCTCTTATTAAAGTATAAGAACAGCTACATGCGAAGTATTGTTTGCGAAAGTATGCTGCAGAGATACAGCTGGAGCCTCGCTCATCGTTGCTGTTTCTCCGCCTAAACGGATTATTAGTCACTCCTAAGCGATAGCTCAGGTTGTTCAATTGTTGCACGGACAGGCGCATTAAGGCATGACTAAATGTGCAGAAAACAATACACATCTTCACCACTGGGTGGCTAATGCTCCTATAATCCAGTACTGTAAGGCGAATAGCGGTGGATTGATCTACAAGCTCTGGCAAATGGTCAGTGATGACTGTAATGTTACTGTATACTGTACACACAGACCAATGGTCAGACGGAGAGAGTCAATTAAAAAAAAAAAAGCTAATAAATCAATCAATAAAATTAGTGCATAGAGACACAAGTGAACATGTTAAAGCAGTGGTCCATTGACATTAGGGTTAGGTGAGCGTCCAAGTCCCGTAGACTAATCAATAAATAAAAATAGTGTTTACAGGCGCAAACAAATGTGTAATCAATAAAATTAGTGTATACAGATGCAAGCGAACGTGTTAAAGCAACGGTCCATCGACGTTAGGGTTATGTGAGCATCCAAGTCCCGTAGACTAATCAATGAATAAAAATAGTGTATACAGATGCAAATGAATGTGTAATCAATAAAATGAGTGTATACAGATGCAGGTGAACGTGTTAAAGTAATGGTCCTTTCACGTTAGGGTTATGGGAGCATCCAAGTCCCGTAGACTAATCAATAAATAAAAATAGTGTATACAGATGTATCCACCGTTATCTTGAGTAGTTTTCTGTGCCTAGTCACAACATGATTTATTAGCATAAACCCTTCAGCTATTGTTCTCAACTGCAATACAATACGAGAACAATACAGCAGGGGATTAAGTCATTACAGCAGGGGATTAAGTCTGACTGGCCAGTCACAGTTAATACTATCAACCGTCAAGATAAATGTGGATACATCTGTACATATGCAAACAAACACGTTAAAGCAATGGTCTATTGGCGTTAGGCATACAGTACTGTATGTGAGCGTTCAAGTCTCGTAGCCAATACAGCAAAACCCATGGGAAGGGATTATTTCTTACATTTACACATGAGCTTGTGTCTCTATCACCAGGCGTCGTGGCCAAGCGGTGAATTGTCCCGCGCCCCATGCTCAGAGTCCCAGGTTCGATTCCCAAAGCGCGAATGCCGTTGTTTTGTTTGTTTTATTTCTTCTTGACACTTTATTAATTTTTTTTTATAACATTCATATATTTAAGAACCTTACACTCAATAGAATTATGCACAGATAAAAAGACCTGTTTCCATAACTGTCAGGGCGTCTTGACACACAAATCTGTAGCACAGTACTGTACTGTTTAATGTACATTCTCTCTGGCCGTCTCTATTCCTTTCCCCCAACCAAAGCGACTGTAGTATCAGCCCTTCATTTACATACTGTGTTGGGAATTTATTGACTGTAAGCTGGCTTCTTTGTCTGAAAAGATCAGTCTCTCAGGGGAGGTGGGGGTTAACCAGCGGAGTTCAGAGACGCTGTTGAAAATATCCATTCTCTGTCGGGACCCAAAAAAAAAGAAACCAATAAATAAAAATTGTGTATACAGACAAACGAGTTAAAGCAATGGTCCATTTACGTTAGGTTTATGTGAGCTATTACATTAAAATGGGCCTAAAGCTTAATATCTCCGGTTCTGGGAGTACACTCAGCTCAGGACTGGGTTCGTATGGAAGGGGAGACGATTAGCTACCAGAAGATACTGACCATAAGTTTCTGTGACCCCCCACAAGGCTAACGGCAAGTGTCGGAACCCATGTGAGTCTGAATTAACGGGCCCATTATAGTCCATGTTAAAATGGGTCCACTTTGCACCCTGATATTTCTGGTTCTGGGTGTCCTGGAGACTTGACACCAGTACCATACGAAAGAGGAGACTCTTGGCATTCGGGCAGACTGACCACTACTTTATGTGACACCGAAAAGGAAAACGGAAAGCAACCATGTGTCGGTTCCCCTCCAATTATCCACCCAGCTTGCACGTGATGCAGGGTTTCTGGCTAGATAGATAATACTGTACAGATCACTAAGCACAGTAATTTGGCATCCAGGAACTTAGGGAGGAGCTTTTATCCTTCCCCATTATACTTATAAAGATAGCACTTGCCACTGTAGCCTTTAGAGCAGAGTACGTTACAAGCTGTTCGTGCTACTTAGTACTCAAAAATAAAATACTGTACAGACATGCTAAGCACTGTGTTTTGTCATCCAGGAACTTAGGAAGGAGCTTTTATCTCTCCCCATTATACTTATAAAGATAACACCTGCCCCTGTAGCCTTTAGAGCAGAGTACGTTACAAGCTGTTCGTGCTACTTATTACTCAAATAGAACACAGAGATATTAAGCTTTAAGCCCAGTTTAATTTAATTTAATTGCTCACATAAACCTAACGTCGATGGACCATTGCTTTAACACATTTGTTTGCGTCTGTATACACTTTTTATTTATTGGTTTGTCTACGGGATCTCATTGCAGCAGTGTATTTTAAATAGCGCAATAATACACTTGTACAGCATTGCCCATACAGTGTACAGTAAAGTAGTTTTTGCGCTACAGTGTACTGTATTTCAATGGAGACCACACGCATGCGCAATGGTGCTTTTAAAAAGCGACATCTGGTATATGATCGCAGCTATTACACTCACCGGTAATGCCAAATGCCATGATAAGCTCCGTGAGCCTCCCTACGACTAGGCACACCGCCTTGTGCCCAGACACGCTGCGACTCCGTGATGGGGACTAATGCCATAGACAGCATAGAGGAGCGAGGATCCATCTGTAGCATAGTGGTGCTGTATCTTACATTGTCACAGCGTAGTCCTCCTTGTTAAGATGTCTACCTGTTCTTGTAACTGTTAAGTTTTTCTCACAAACTTTCCGTACATGCTGAAGCTTAAAGAACGAATTCTCAGCGCTTAATGAGGCCACCGATGACCATTTTACTTCTGTACTCACTTCCCATGTACAGATCTGGCCTTGTGTCCCTCACTACCATACATCTCATCTTAGTGTCAATACAGTTAGCCATTCTGTAATGGTATATATACACTAATATTATAAGGTGCCCCTAACCACTTAACTGGCAATCCCCCCCCCCCCCCCAAAAAAAAAAAAATGCACATAAATTGTAATTTTCTTATGATTGAATTAGGTCAAGATCATTTATTTAAAACTTATCCAAAACTTTTTTTAAAAAATAAAGTTTTTTTTAACCATCAGATCATCGCAACCATCTACATCGGAGCATAGGAATATTATGACCATCACAGCTGAGCAGATACCATGTACACACTGGGAGCCTGATCGATGTTTGTAATATCCCTTTTTACAATGCTAAAAATAACCTGGGATATTGCACGTGCATGTGCAGCAACCCAGGTTTTCTTCAATGTGAAAGAGGCCAGGGGAAATAACGTTCATTCACACTATATTCACACACTATATTTTTATATATATATATTCACACACTATAGGAACTATAGCTCATCTGATCTCCAAGTTCCGCCTCCGGGACGCTTCACGGCTGACATCACCAACCCGGCAATATGCCAGGTAGGGCCGCCAGTCTGAAAGGGCTCTCAAGCAGTTCGCACCTGGGAAGGAGCCGTGTCCCGGGTGAGACCTGCTTATGCGGGGTCATTCCGAGTTGATCGCTAGCTGCCGCTGTTCGCTGCGTAGCGATCAGTGAAAAAAACAGCTAATCTGCGTATTCACCGCAATGCGCACACGCGTCATACGGGTACAGAGTCCTTTGTGGTTTTGCGCTGGTTCTAGCGACGCAAGGAGATTGACAGAAAGAGGGCGTTCATGGATGTCAATTGACCGTTTTCTGGGAGTGTTTGGAAAAACGCAGGCGTGGCCGGGAGTTTGCTGGGCGGGTATCTCACGTCATTACCGTGTCACTTGTCGCAGCAATCATCGCACAGGATAAGTAACTACAGGGCTGGTCTTGTTTTGCACAAAATGTGTTTGCAGCCGCTCTGCTGTACAGACATTCGCACTCCTGCAAAGCGAAAATACACTCCCCCGTGGGCAGCGACTATGGGTTTGCACGGGTGCTAAAAACTGCTAGCGAGCGATCAACTCGGAATGAACCCCTAAAAGCAGTATAATTAAAGCAAAAAACTAAAGTAATTTTATATCTGAAACAAACTATGTTGCCATGCAAGGACAGCAAATACATTTTATTTTCAGTGTAATTATTGGCTAGTTTTGCATGTAGAGCGCAAATGTTAGACAGCTTTATTTTTACACTGCAGTATAGACTTCAGTTTCAAAGCACAATCTAAATCTCTCTGCATGTTACATCTGCCCCACCTGCAGTGCAACATGGTTTTGCCCATTTGCTTGCTTTTTTGTTTTACTTACATCCTGCCACTTTGGCTGGTTGTCAGTAAAGCTTGTTTAAATATATATATATCGCTGCTGTAGCTGCAAGGGACGGGTGAGAGGGTGAGTCCACGGTCTCTGCTGTTTCCTGACACCGCCCAGGGGGTGTCGTAATGCAGGACCGCGTCTACCTGCTGATGAGTTGGAATTGGAAGCATGTCAGGGTGGGGGTAGATTTCAGAGGGAAGGCCAAGGGTGTATTAATTAGAGTGGGGGGGGGGCACAGGGGTTGAGTACCCCTGTATCCCCCTCTCTCAGGGGGTCAACCCCAGCCACAGCTCTCCCGACCCATCTTAAGCTGATGTCCAGTGATAGTGACTTGGGCTCCATGCCTGCGCCACTGACTAATTAGCAGGGCACAGGTATAGAGAGACTGGGATTACCCGGCACAGTAAAGTTTTACTTTTCCCCTATCTGTGCTGCGAAAATTACTGCCTTGCTCGGGTGACAAAAATCCTAGTTTCGGCCCTACAGTTAACATTTAACAGTTAACCGCGGTAGCTGCTTCCTGCTTCGCACTACTAACAGGCAAAGAGGGAGCACCTTTTTATCAACGATAACTGTGTTTTTAGTACATGGACCCCATAGTATCTGTACATACATTGGCATGTAGTTTAAATGCAATAACATATTCATATTGGGAAAATGTTAGTAGTGACTCTGAGTGTCTTCCAGCAGGCTCAGGGGTAAATATATGAAACCCTATAAAGAGTGGAGAAGTTGATATAGCAACAAATCAGCTTCTACCTATCATATTATAGAATGTACTTGATAAATGCTATTGGTAACTCTCTACTCCTCCACTTGCCCACTCTGTAAAAGTCTTGATACATTTTCCCCATAAACTTTTTTTTTTTTTAAACATTCCTGGAACCCCTCTCCCTCTATGACACATGTAATATGGGGACAGGAGGCAGCTTAGTGGATGGGCTCTGATAGTTGTGCCCTACAAACTTGTTGTAATAAACTCACATTGAAGTATGTGTGGAGTTTGTATATTCTCCCCGTGTTTGCGTGGGTTTCCTAAATTTTCCTCCCACAATCAAACAATATACTAGAAGGTTAATTGTCTCCCAAAAAAAAAAAAATATTAACCCTCATATGTGTGTGCATGTACATGTCTTTAGGTCAGACTAGATGGACCAAGTGCTATCAAAATTCTGTGTTTCTAAGATTACAGTTATCAAACAAGTTATATCCAAGGCAATCCTTTGGGTTATTCACATGGTAATTGTACATTCAGTATCACCATACATGTATGTCCATTTTTTCACCAATTCATTGCACTAGGAGGTGCCTGTTGCTCCTATTTGTTTCAGAATTATCTCCTATAGTGATCCATAGAATTCTGCTAAAATGTGTATGTACACAGTGGCAAACGCAGGATTTGCATGGGGGGGTTTCCATAACTGGGCGGAGCCAATCACGGGGGTGGGGACTGAGGTGACCCAGTATATGCTGGGTCCGTAAAACTAGTGTGTCTGTGTGCGTGTATATATATATATATATATATCTACATATATATATATATATATATATATATACATACACACACACACACACATACATAGCATATTAAACATGCATACATATATATATATATATATATATATGTACACACACATACAGTACACATATATACACATATATATATCATATGTGTGTGTGTTTATATGTATGTATGTATGTATGTATGTATATACATGTGTATATGTCTATGCACATGGATATATATGTACTATAATTAAAATAAAGTAAACTTTTATTGCACTTACAAGTGCCACCAGGAAGACAGCAGGCTGCAGAGGACGCTAGACAGCCATTAATAATACTCATGCAGCTTTAAAAAAAAAAAATATTTTTTTTTTTTAAGTGGAGGGGGGTTTCTGGGTGCTCGGAAACCCCCCCTGGGTGCGCCACTGGTACAGTATATATATATACACTGCTCAAAAAAATAAAGGGAACACTTAAACAACACAATGTAACTCCAAGTCAATCACACTTCTGTGAAATCAAACTGTCCACTTAGGAAGCAACACTGATTGACAATTAATTTCATATGCTGTTGTGCAAATGGAATAGACAACAGGTGGAAATTATAGGCAATTAGCAAGACACCCTCAATAAAGGAGTTGTTCTGCAGGTGGTGACCACAGACCACTTCTCAGCTCCTATGCTTTCTGGCTGATGTTTTGGTCACTTTTGAAAGCTGGCGGTGCTTTCACTCTAGTGGTAGCATGAGACGGAGTCTACAACCCACACAAGTGGCTCAGGTAGTGCAGCTCATCCAGGATGGCACATCAATGCGAGCTGTGGCAAGAAGGTTTGCTGTGTCTGTCAGCGTAGTGTCCAGAGCATGGAGGCACTACCAGGAGACACATCAGGAGACGTGGAGGAGGCCGTAGGAGGGCAACAACCCAGCAGCAGGACCGCTACCTCCACCTTTGTGCAAGGAGGAACAGGAGGAGCACTGGCAGAGCCCTGCAAAATGACCTCCAGCAAGCCACAAATGTGCATGTGTCTACTCAAACGATCAGAAACAGACTCCATGAGGGTGGTATGAGGGCCCGACGTCCACAGGTGGGGTTTGTGCTTACAGCCCAACACCGTGCAGGACGTTTGGCATTTGCCAGAGAACACCAAGATTGGCAAATTCGCCACTGGCGCCCTGTGCTCTTCACAGATGAAAGCAGGTTCTCACTGAGCACATGTGACAGACGTGACAGAGTCTGGAGACGCCAAGGAGAACGTTGTGCTGCCTGCAACATCCTCCAGCATGACCGGTTTGGCAGTGGGTCAGTAATGGTGTGGGGTGGCATTTCTTTGGGGGGCCGCACAGCCCTCCATATGCTTGCCAGAGGTAGCCTGACTGTCATTAGGTACCGAGATGAGATCCTCATACCCCTTGTGAGACCATATGCTGGTACGGTTGGCCCTGGGTTCCTCCGAATGCAAGACAATGCTAGACTTCATGTGGCTGGAGTGTGTCAGCAGTTGCTGCAAGACGAAGGCATTGATGCTATGGACTGGCCCACCCGTTCCCCAGACCTGAATTCAATTGAGCACATCTGGGACATCATGTCTTGCTCCATCCACCAATGCCACGTTGCACCACAGACTGTCCAGGAGTTGGCGGATGCTTTAGTCCAGGTCTGGGAGGAGATCCCTCAGGAGACCATCCGCCACCTCATCAGGAGCATGCCCAGGCGTTGCAGGGAGGTCATACAGGCACGTGGAGGCAACACACACTACTGAGCCTCATTTTGACTTGTTTTAAGGACATTACATCAAAGTTGGATCAGCCTGTAGTGTGTTTTTCCACTTTAATTTTGAGTGTGACTTCAAATCCAGACCTCCATGGGTTAATAAATTTGATTTCCATTGATAATTTTTGTGTGATTTTGTTGTCAGCACATTCAACTATGTAAAGAACAAAGTATTTAATAAGAATATTTCACTCATTCACTCATTCAGATCTAGAATGTGTTATTTTAGTGTTCCCTTTTTTTTTTTTTTTTGAGCAGTGTACAAACATACATACATTAATTCATACATACATACATACTGTACATACATACATGTAAAGCTAGGTAGAGATAAAAATTACTTTTTCACGTGAAATTTAATTTCATTGTTAAGTTTGTTTAACTTACAGGGAAAAAGCAGTACCTTATTACACTAGTGTTCGGGCCGCTAAGCATATGCTAATACGCTAATAACCTTTACGATATTGATAATGTCGATTATCTTACAGGAAAGAAAGCTATACCTTAAACACACCTTAAATACACTTTAAACCTTTAGCCGCTGCGGCCGCTATACTTAATACACACGCTACGTACTTTATACACTGTTTGCGTACGGAGTCCCGTATCACTGTACGGACTTAGCGTACAAACGCCGTGCTGGGGGTACAAAGTACACACACCCAGAGATACACTTTAAACCTTATACAGCAATGCGATGCGTTACTAATACACTCTTAAACCTTAGCAGGAAAAGGAAGACACAACACCGATTTGTAGTTAAACCACTGGGTTCCGACACCACAGTGTAATATTTGCTGAAAGGGGGTTTACAATACAAATCATACACTACAATACAAGACAATATAACAGAATAATGGCAACAGTCAATGTACATACGTGATGGAATCGCTTGCGCAACCCGGCCGGTCCCCGGTCATCTAATAGATAACGTTGTGAGTCTTGTGGCAGGCCAGGCTGCAGCAGGCTTTATTTATACAATTCTTCCAAAAGCAATACAATGGATACTGTAATCCCTTTGTCCATTGGACACAGGAATGCACTTTTACAGTACAGGAGAGGTCATAAGTCGATTTGAATAGGTGGGCGATGTCTTTCCCAACTGCACTTGTGGGTGCTCTCCTCTGGATTCCCGCCGCATACATAATATACAGTAAATACAGTTTATATCTATATTCTGCTTCTGCACATAACTATCCTCAGGAACATGCGATCTTCCGCAGACCAACACCGGAATGTTACCCTTAAAATATCCTACAGCTGGATACCAAACACCACCTTATAACCTTAGTCTGTCCCCTCTTATCCTGTAAAGGTGAATCCCTTTGTTCTGCAACCATTTAAACAGCTATAACTTTCTGATGTGGTGCAAGGAGACTATGTGTACATTGTGCACTATTTGGATTAAATATGTAATGTGTTTTGATGGCTCTCCATGAGTGCACAAACTCTGCTGTAAATACCCATACCACACGCCTATGCGCAGGACCGCGGGAGCGACCATACGCAAATTGCGGATATGTGCACGCACGGCAGAACAAGTGCACGCGCAGTGGGCATGTGTGTGCAGTTTGTACGTGATGTGTGTTCCGCAATATTTTTAGACTTTGACAATGTGTATGCACGTTGCGTAAACACGCCGACACGCTGAATCGCACAATGCAGCGACACATGTGGCTGGATACACCTTACAACCCAAACAAGAATGGAATGCGACACCAGTAGTTAAATGTAATGTTGTGGTCCAACGCAGCAACAAGTATTTACTAAAAGGGATATACACAGAAATACAACAATATCACAGAGAAGAGCTACAACCAATAGATACATACATTTGTTCGCAAGCGCTCCTGGACCCAGGACTCAGTCTGTCTTAGCAAGATGACCTTCAGAGAATTAGCACTGAGCCTGGCCAGGAAGCCTCTTTTAAACAATGGGTCCAAAAACAATACAATGGGAAATGTAAGCTCTTCTTCCATTGGTCTGGGGGTGGGACATATCCAGTGCACTAGGGATCATTGGTCAGCTCAACCGGTGGGCGATGGCTAAGTCCTGAGATGTGATTACTGTTGTTTACATCTGAGTTCCTTCCCCAAGACCTGTTAAACCCACCACATTATCATACATGAATCCGGTATTGCTAATAACTTATTGCCGCAATATGAGACAATATCCTCACACCCACCGGATTACTGCTTATGTGACCCTGAACAATATGACCCCACACATGATATATTTATTCATTCACATCCTCGTGATATGTATATGTACATATATATATATATATATATATATATGTACATATATATATATATATATATATATATACCGTATTTGCCGGCGTATAAGACGACCCCCAACATTTCCACTCAAAATATAGAGTTTGTTATATACTCGCCGTATAGGACTACCCCCTCTTCTGCACACCTTCCACACACCAAATAAAACGTAAAAGAACAAAGAAGTTTAAAACTTGCATCATATTTCTTTCTTTTTGCTGGTGCCATGATAGGGTTGATAGGCGTTTGACTGCTGGACTTTTTCTATGCTGTATTGTACTGTACAATGGTGCAGTACTGTGGTTGGCTGTTGGCTGTATACAAAGCCTGATTGGATTGGTCCCTGCTCCCTGTCTGCCCTCCCTGTCTCCCTGTCACTAGCAGCAGTCTATTAATACCAAGTGACATTACTATATTATGACCGCAAGGGGCGGGCCGGAGCGACGCTGCTTCCCGAGCAGAACGGGCCGGTCACGCCGAAAAGGCTGGCACCCCTGTATCGCCGCAGCCACGCTGATGACTCGCCGCGGCCGCAGTGCATCGGGAGGCACTGCGGCGTATACGACGTATAAGACGACCCCCGGCGTATAAGACGACCCCCCCACTTGGTGGCATGTTTTGCAGGGCCAAAAAGTCGTCTTATACGCCAGCAAATACGGTATATATATATATATATATATACTGCTCAAAAAAATAAAGGGAACACTAAAATAACACATCCTAGATCTGAATTAATGAAATATTTTTATTAAATACTTTGTTCTTTACATAGTTTAATGTGCTGACAACAAAATCACACAAAAATTATCAATGGAAATCAAATTTATTAACCAATGGAGGTCTGGATTTGGAGTCGCACTCAAAAAGAAAGTGGAAAAACACACTTCAGGCTGATCCAACTTTGATGTAATGTCCTTAAAACAAGTCAAATGAGGCTCAGTAGTGTGTGTGGCCTCCACGTGCCTGTATGACCTCCCTACAACGCCTGGGCATGCTCCTGATGAGGTGGCGGATGGTCTCCTAAGGGATCTCCTCCCAGACCTGGACTAAAGCATCCGCCAACTCCTGGACAGTCTGTGGTGCAACGTGGCATTGGTGGATGGAGCGAGACATGATGTCCCAGATGTGCTCAATTGGATTCAGGTCTGGGGAACAGGCGGGCCAGTCCATAGCATCAATGCCTTCGTCTTGCAGGAACTGCTGACACACTCCAGCCACATGAAGTCTAGCATTATCTTGCATTCGGAGGAACCCAGGGCCAACCGCACCAGCATATGGTCTCACAAGGGGTCTGAGGATCTCATCTTGGTACCTAATGGCAGTCAGGCTACCTCTGGCGAGCACATGGAGGGCTGTGCGGCCCCCCAAAGAAATGCCACCCCACACTATTACTGACCTACTGCCAAACCGGTCATGCTGGAGGATGTTGCAGGCAGCAGAACGTTCTGCTTGGCGTCTCCAGACTCTGTCACGTCTGTCACATGTGCTCAGTGAGAACCTGCTTTCATCTGTGAAGAGCACAGGGTGCCAGTGGCAAATTTGCAAATCTTGGTGTTCTCTGGCAAATGCCAAACATTCTGCACGGTGTTGGGCTGTAAGCACAACCCCCACCTGTGGACGTCGGGCCCTCATACCACCCTCATGGAGTCTGTTTCTGATCATTTGAGTAGACACATGCACATTTGTGGCTTGCTGGAGGTCATTTTGCAGGGCTCTGGCAGTGCTCCTCCTGTTCCTCCTTGCACAAAGGCAGAGGTAGCGGTCCTGCTGCTGGGTTGTTGCCCTCCTACGGCCTCCTCCACGTCTCCTGATGTACTGGCCTGTCTTCTGGTAACGCCTCCATGCTCTGGACACTACGCTGACAGACACAGCAAATCTTCTTGCCACAGCTCGCATTGATGTGCTATCCTGGATGAGCTGCACTACCTGAGCCACTTGTGTGGGTTGTAGATTCCGTCTCATGTTACCACTAGATTGAAAGCACCGCCAGCTTTCAAAAGTGACCAAAACATCAGCCAGAAAGCATAGGAGCTGAGAAGTGGTCTGTGGTCACCACCTGCAGAACAACTCCTTTATTGGGGGTCTCTGTTAGGTGCCTTGGTCCGCGGCGCCGCTCGGTCTGCTTCCGAGCGACGCTCACGGCCGCCGCACCTCCCTGCCCGCCCGGCGCCTAGCAACGCCAGGACGCCATGCGTACTGTAGCCGCCGGGTCCCTGGCAACGCTAGGACGCCGGGCGTCCTCAGCCGCTGGGCGTCCTCAGCCGCTGGGTCCATAGCAACGGGGACGCCATTGGCGGACCGCGTTCCCCATTGCCAGATAAGAATGATTAGTTGCTCGTGCAGCAGGGTAGCTGCACGGCAACTAGTAATTAGGGTCTGGGGGGCTGGTCTTGCTGGCCCTCCTGTCATTGGCCAGCAGGGTCTTTTTATGGGAGCCAGCACACTGCAGCCTCGCCGGTGATAGCTACCTGTTTGCTGTTCCTGCCTGCAACGTCTGTTCCTGGTCAGCTGTATCTGGTCGATCCTACTCCCTGTGCTCCTGAGTCCTGGAGTTCTGCAGCCGGTCCTGGGAATCCTTCCTGTCCAAGTGAACCTGTTGCAGTCATCTGGGGGTTCTCGCTTGTTGGGATTCTCTCCCGGTTTCGTGAGTAGCGGCTTCTGCCGCGTGTTGCGGCCTAGGCTGCTTAGTCCTTGTGTTAATTTTGTATTGGTGGTTTTTGCGGAGGTTTCCACTTTTCACTGTCCTCCCCGGTACGCGGCGGTGCCGTGTGGGGGTGTGGACAGTGGTATCTTTTGTTGTTCTTCTCCTTTGGCGGCGTGCCGCACATATATTTAGTTTTAGGGTAGTTAGTAGCTCCTAGCTTTCTGTTTGCTTTAGTTAGAGGTTCCCTTGTTATTATCCTGTCTCGGTTCACGCCTTGTCTCACTCTAAGACCTGGGTGCATCGGAGTTGGGCAGACCTAATCCGCCCTTCAAACGCGGCTGCCGTGGGCCCAAGAAACCATAGTCACTCAGGCGTGAACGGACCACACGGGTAAAACAATGGAGGTAGGGTGCTAGGGGCTATTCCCGTACCATCCCTTATTTCAGCGTCACGTCCTGGTGCTCTGGACTCACTACGCAACATCTCTCTAGTTCTGAGCATCAGGAACGTAACATTATCACCGGCCCAAAAAAATAATAATAATAATAATAATAATATAAAGAGTTATTTGTTTTTGGTGGGCCTTGAAATTCGGTCTCATGAATCCGGCAGTATTAGGACCGAATCCCAGCCAGCTTTTGGCCAACCAGATTCAGGAACTAACTCAGATGGTTCAGGATCTTACTCTTCGGGTGAGATCGCAGGAAGATCTTTTGCGAGCCTCCCCGAGTATGATTCCAGAACCAAAGATGCACCTTCCTGACCATTTTTCAGGTGACCGAAAGGATTTTTTTAATTTCAAGGAAGCTTGTAAGCTTTATTTTCGTTTAAGGCCCCGATCCTCTGGTACTGAGTCTCAACAGGTCGGGATTGTGATGTCTTTACTACAAGGCGATCCGCAAACCTGGGCTTTTGGGTTAAAAGCCGATGATGTTGCCTTGCTATCTGTAGATGCCTTTTTTAAGTCTCTAGGCCTTTTGTACGATGACCCTGATAGAGAAGCGTCGGCTGAGAGCCACCTGCGTGCACTTAAGCAAGGGAAAAATCCAGCGTATTGTACCGAGTTTCGCCGTTGGCCGAACGACTGTGGCTGGATTGACCCGGCCCTGCGCAGTCAGTTTCGCCTCGGTTTGTCTGAAGTTATTAAAGACAGTCTCCTTCAGTACCCCGCTCCAGAGACTTTAGACAAACTCATGGAGCTTGCTATTAAAATTGATCGTCGTCTCCGGGAGCCGAGGGCTGAAAGAGGAGCTAGTTTCAGGCCTAGTCCATGTGTGTATACTTTCGCTTAGGACGTCGAGGAGCCCATGCAAATGGGTCTCTCCCGGCTGTCCCCAGAGGAAAGAATCAGAAGGCTAAATTCTGGTCTTTGCTTGTATTGTGGTGGCAAGGGACATATCGCGCGTAATTGCCCGAATAAGCAGGGAAACACTCTGACCAAGTGAATTGTGAGGGGGTTCACTTGGGTCTGCAATTGATCTCCTCTACTGATTCCTTATTAGTTCCTGTAAAAATTTCCTTTGGTAGTCTCAGTTCGTTGGTGTCGGCCTTCGTCGACAGTGGAGCTGCGGGAAATTTCATGGATCTTGGTTGGGCTCAGGCTTTGGGCGTTCCACAGATACCTTTGGATAAACGTATCACCATGCACGGCTTGGATGGTGGTCCGCTTTCTAATGGGGTAATCACTCACCGCACACCTCCAGTACAACTGACAGTGGGGGCCCTACATTCGGAGAAAATCGAATTTTACCTAACCCATTGTCCGGCTGTCCCCGTAGTTTTGGGTCACCCCTGGCTTACCTTTCATAATCCCACCATAGATTGGCGGTCTGGGGAGATTTCCCGATTGGGTCCCTTTTGTGTTAAGGAATTTATTTCCCGTCCAGTCCGGGTTGCGGCAGTCACCCCAGAACTTATTCCTTTGGAATATCAGGACTTTGCCGATGTTTTCTCGAAGGGTAATGCGGATATTCTGCCTCCACATCGGTCCTATGACTGCGCTATTGACTTAGTTCCCGGTGCCTCTTTGCCTAAAGGGAGACTATATGCCCTGTCTGGGCCGGAAACTACGGCAATGAATGATTATGTACAGGAGAGCCTAAAAAAATACTTCATTAGGCCCTCGAAATCTCCATTGAGTGCAGGGTTCTTTTTTGTTGAGAAAAAAGATGGGTCGCTCAGACCATGTATTGATTATCGGGCTCTGAATAAAATTTCTGTTAAAAACACCTACCCCCTGCCACTTATTTCAGTACTATTTGATCAGCTCCGGACTGCCGTTATCTTTTCCAAGATTGATCTTAGAGGGGCTTACAATCTCATCCGAATAAAATCTGGGGATGAGTGGAAGACGGCTTTCAGCACACAGTCGGGACATTATGAATACCTGGTGATGCCGTTTGGGCTGTCTAATGCTCCTGCTGTATTTCAAGATCTCATTAACGACGTCCTTCGCGACTTTCTAGGAAAGTTCGTAGTCGTTTATTTAGACGACATTTTGATTTACTCTGAGTCTTTTGAACAACATATTACCCATGTGCGACTGGTCCTTCAGAAGTTACGGGAAAATCATTTGTACGCCAAACTGGAGAAATGTGATTTCCACATCACAGAAGTGTCCTTCCTGGGGTATATTATTTCTCCTAAGGGGTTTTTCATGGAACCAAAAAAACTCCAGGCCATCCTAAATTGGGCACAACCCACGAACTTAAAAGCAATTCAGCGCTTTTTAGGGTTTGCAAATTACTATAGGCGTTTTATTCATACCTTCTCAGATTTGGTTGCTCCTATTGTGGCATTGACTAAAAAAGGAGCGGACCCTTCCAATTGGTCGCCTGAAGCCAAGTCTGCCTTCCTGGCCTTAAAGCAGGCCTTTGTCTCAGCTCCAGTACTCAGACACCCTAACCCGGATCTCCCCTTTATTGTCGAGGTAGATGCCTCAGAGGATGGAGTGGGGGCTATCCTTTCTCAGGAAGACCCGGAGTCTCAGGAATTACACCCATGTGACTTCATGTCCAGAAAATTCTCCTCCGCAGAATCCAACTATGATGTTGGTAATCGAGAATTGTTGGCAGCTAAATGGGCTTTCAAGGAGTGGAGGCACTGGCTGGAAGGAGCAAGGCATACCATTACGGTGTTTACTGACCACAAGAACCTGCAGTATATTGAGTCAGCTAAACGGCTTAATGCTCGACAGGCACTTTGGGCGCTGTTTTTTACTCGTTTCAGGTTTATTATCACCTTCAGGCCCGGTTCCAAGAATACAAAAGCTGATGCCCTGTCACATTGTTTTCTTCCGGTTTACAATAACCACCCGGCTACTACCCCCATAGTCCCATCGTCTGTCATCCGGGCTGGCCTCACACAGGATTTATTTACACAGCTAGTCCAGCTTCAGCAGCAGGCTCCCAAAGTCACTCCTGCAGATCGTCTCTTCGTCCCTGAATTTCTGAGAGGCACTGTTCTAGCTGAGTTTCATGATAATAAGGTTGCTGGTCATCCGGGTATCACTAAGACCTTGGAGTTAATCTCTCGCTCAGTGTGGTGGCCTAATCTTTCTAAAGATGTAAGGGAATTTGTCCGTTCCTGTCAGGTTTGTGCTCAATACAAGGTATCTCGATCGTTGCCGGTCGGGCAACTCATGCCTCTAGCCGTTCCTCTCAGGCCATGGTCACATATATCCATGGATTTCGTGGTAGACCTTCCTCTCTCAGCTGGATTTTGAGTCATTTGGGTGGTAGTAGACCGTTTTAGTAAGATGGCCCACTTCATTGCTCTCCCCCGATAACCCTCTGCTCAAGGGTTGGCAGTTTTGTTTCTCCGCCATGTGTTCAGGCTCCATGGTGTACCCAGGGATATTGTCTCTGATCGGGGACCGCAATTCATCGCCCGTTTCTGGAAACGTTTTTGTGCCTCATTAAATATGAAACTCTCTTTAACATCTGGGTACCATCCACAGTCTAACGGACAAACTGAACGTGTTAATCAGTCGTTAATACAGTATTTACGGCTATATTCGGCCAAACTTCAGAATGATTGGTCTGAATTTCTTCCTTTGGCCGAGTTTGCCTATTATAACTCTTGTCATTCTTCCACCAAGGAGTCCCCATTCTTTTCGGTCTTGGGCTTTCATCCTAGAGCCAATTCTTTTTACCCTATTTTTCCAGTCTCCTCGTTGACCTTAACTTCCCGTCTCAGAATGATTTGGAAAAAGGTGCACCTTGCCCTTAAGAAGGCTGCCTTCCGAGAAAAAAACATTTCTGATAGGTTCCGACGCCCATGCACTTTTAAGGTGGGAGATAAGGTGTGGTTGTCAACCCGCAACATCAAGCTCCGACAACCCTCGGCTAGATTGGGACCCAAATTTATTGGACCGTTCCTTATCGTTAAGAAGGTCAACCCAGTTGCTTTTCGGCTACGCTTGCCTAAATCACTCAAAATTGGCAATACTTTTCACTGTTCCCTTCTGAAGCAGTATTTTTCTTCCAGGAGATTCCCTCGGAAGACTTCCCAGGGTAGACCTCCGGTGGATGTTCAGGGGCAACAAGAGTTCTTGGTGGAGAAGGTTTTAGATTCCAAAGTTTCTCGGGGCCGGCTTTATTTTTTGGTTCACTGGAAAGGCTATGGCCCGGAAGAAAGGTCTTGGGTCCTGGATAACAATTTACATGCCCCTAAACTTAAGAGGTTATTCTTTCAGGAATTTCCTCAGAAACCCGGCTTTAGGGGTTCTTTAACCCCTCCTCAAGGGGGGGGGGGGTACTGTTGGGTGCCGCGGTCCGCGGCGCCGCTCGGTCTGCTTCGGAGCGACGCTCACGGCCGTCGCACCTCCCTCCCTGCCCGCCCGGCGCCTAGCAACGCCAGGATGCCGTGCGTACTGTAGCCGCCGGGTCCCTGGCAACGCTAGGACGCCGGGCGTCCTCAGCCGCTGGGTCCATAGCAACGGGGACGCCATTGGCGGACCGCGTTCCCCGTTGCCAGATAAGAATGATTAGTTGCTCGTGCAGCAGGGCAGCTGCACGGCAACTAGTAATTAGGGTCTGGTGTCTGGTCTTGCTGGCCCTCCTGTCATTGGCCAGCAGGGTCTTTTTATGGGAGCCAGCACACTGCAGCCTCGCCGGTGATAGCTACCTGTTTGCTGTTCCTGCCTGCAACGTCTGTTCCTGGTCAGCTGTATCTGGTCGATCCTACTCTCTGTGCTCCTGAGTCCTGGAGTTCTGCAGCCGGTCCTGGGAATCCTTCCTGTCCAAGTGAACCTGTTGCAGTCATCTGGGGGTTCTCGCTTGTTGGGATTCTCTCCCGGTTTCGTGAGTAGCGGCTTCTGCCGCGTGTTGCGGCCTAGGCCGCTTAGTCCTTGTGTTAATTTTGTATTGGTGGTTTTTGCGGAGGTTTCCGCTTTTCACTGTCCTCCCCGGTACGCGGCGCTGCCGTGTGTGGGTGTGGACAGTGGTATCTTTTGTTGTTCTTTTCCTTTGGCGGCGTGCCGCACATATATTTAGTTTTAGGGTAGTTAGTAGCCCCGAGCTTTCTGTTTGCTTTAGTTAGAGGTCCCCTTGTTATTATCCTGTCTCGGTTCACGCCTTGTCTCACTCTAAGACCTGGGGGCATCGGAGTTGGGCAGACCTAATCCGCCCTTCAAATGCGGCTGCCGTGGGCCCAAGAAACCATAGTCACTCAGGCGTGAACTGACCACACGGGTAAAACAATGGAGGTAGGGTGCTAGGGGCTATTCCCGTACCATCCCTTATTTCAGCGTCACGTCCTGGTGCTCTGGACTCACTACGCAACATCTCTCTAGTTCTGAGCATCAGGAACGTAACAGTCTCTTGCTAATTGCCTATAATTTCTACCTGTTGTCTACTCCATTTGCACAACAGCATGTGAAATTGATTGTCAATCAGTGTTGCTTCCTAAGTGGACAGTTTGATTTCACAGAAGTGTGATTGACTTGGAGTTAAATTGTGTTGTTTAAGTGTTCCCTTTATGTTTTTGAGCAGTGTATATATGTATATATGATCCCCTTGAAGAAGTCCACACCCTGAAGGACGAAACGCGTTGGGACCGTTTGCTGCTGAAACTCCTATTGATGGACAGATAAGCATTTGAACTACTTTTATCCTGTACGCATAAACTTTGGCTATCCTGTGTCCCTGGAACAATTGGTTATTGATTCCCTTGTGCTTAGAACGGACAGATAAGCTTTTAAGATTTTAAAATCTTGTACGTGTGTTGTCTAGCCGTGTTTTGTATTGTTCATTAAAATCTGTAATTTATGTTGTGAAGCTACAGATTATATGTTTTTATTGGGAATAGCCAAAATTCCCTAAATTTGCACTTTATACAGCTAAAAGCTCTACTTTTACTTGTGAACGATACACACTATGTTTGCTGTTTCTTCTTTTACATGATTCCTAAAATGATGAATACCGGATTGAAGTTTTGTTTTTATCAGATAAGTGCATAAGGCCTTTTTATATAATCTTTTAATCCACCTAATTATTTCCAGTATAATTGTCACCACACTCATTAGCGCTTGTACTCTTCACTACCATATATATATATATATATATGTGTATATATATATATATATATATATACATACATATATATAGATATATATATATATATATAGTTTCCTGCTATTAATAATTAGTTATGAAATAAATATATATATATATATATAAACCATGGGTTAGATGTGTTTAAACTATGTGTGCGGGAATATAAATGTTATACATTTGACATATCGTACATCAATTTTTGGTCTGTAATGTCAGTTTTTTTTGTGGTTTTGAAAGGTATTAAGCATTGTTCTTGTTTGTTCTGACCTCTAGTGTAACAATGACAGTCCAGTATCTACTGACTCAATATACAACTATAAAACAATTGGGGCAAACAACGGTATTTACACATTCCCTCTGTCCAAGGTCCATTTTCCATGGTCACTATACCTGCTTAAACAATACAGTCTGATACGTTTAACACATTGTTTGTATTGTATTCCTGGAAGTATCAACCTTGAATGTGTATAAGAGCGTTTTGCTATTTTGTGACAATATGATTTTTATTAACACATGCATCTTCTACTGTAATGCACACAGTAACTTGCTGGTGAAGTGTGTATAGACTATGTGTAAATTATGCACTATACAGATAAAATATTGAATATGGCTTTGTGGCTTTTCTATGCGAATGCATATGTTACCGTATTTACTCATACCACACACTAATACGCAGGGCTTCACGAGCCAATGTAGGCAGCGTGCGGGTATGCACACGCACAGAGACCACTCTGTGTGGGGTTTGTATGTGTGTATGCGGTATGTAATATTTTTGACTTCGACATCATGAAGCAGTGAAAAGTGTGGAGAAGTGAGCCTGTGGAGAAGTTGCCCATGGCAACCAATTAACATTGAAGTAACATTGAGAATTTGCATACTACACAATTGTACAGTGCAGCTGATTGGTTCCCAAGGGCAACGTCTGCACAGGCTCTCTTCTCCACTCTTTTCACTGCTTCATGAATTGACCCTTTAGTGAGGTGGTATGAAATCTAACCCCTCCCACCAGTGTAAGTGATGTTACTTCCAGAAAGTTCCTTCATAACACATATGTAAAGTCTCCAAACACTTTATATTATTTCCCATACTTACTTATCACTTACTGTACCACCTCATGATGACAACACAGAAACTCCTGAAAATCAACCAGTATTAACATCAGAACATTGTCCACAACCAACACATATAACAGTAGAAGAAAGGAAAAAGACATATAGGAATGCACAGTCCACATACAAAAAGATAGCAACACTTTGCAGTGGAGAAAAGGTGAAGATGTCCCAAAACGTATAACAGTAAATATAAAAAGAAAACAGCTAATGCTAAGGATAATCTATATAATAAAATTAAGTATTGACAAGAGAAATAAACAGATGAGGCAGGAGACAGAAATGGAGTAAGAGGGGAAAAGAGGAGGAGGAGAAAAATAGTGGTGAAGTGATGAAAAGAAAGAGGAAGAAATAGAGAAACAGGAGGAAAGACAGAGAGGGGGGAAAAAAAGTTAAGTGTGTCCAACTCTTAATCAGGCCCTTGATGTACACTTGAAACTGTACTAATGAACTAGTACTAGTTTCATAAATATTGTAGAATCAGTTCACAGCAGTATGTTCCAAGAGATTGATACAAATCAAAATATGGCATCAACTCTAAGCAATCATGTACAAAAGATGTAACATCAAGTACCTGGTGCTGCATTTAACACATCTATGCAGTTTAATTTTCATCCAATTCGACAGGACCAAATCGGACCAAAAGTGCTGTGGGTATGCACCTTTGACCATTCTTGCGACCGTTCTTACATTCAGCACTGCTGCATACATCCTTTTACCTTTGCCCCACCATCTAAACTGCAATCCAGGACTTGCTGGTGTGTGTAGTTATGCTAATTTTAGGTACACCCACTGCGACCGATGCTTGTACGCTGGTACAATCATTTCCTTGCAATATATTTCGGCAGCGCAGGATCGAAGGTCGCACGTATGGATGTATATGTGTGTACGCGCATATTGGCACTGTGATCGGGACTTCCGAACGGGAGTACGGTCGATCGTACCATTGCATCAAAAGTGTGAACGTACGAGTGTGTACCTAGCTTTAGATTAAACACAAGGGGGTAAATTTACTAAGATTCGTGTTTTCCCGTTTGAGGTCAAAGTTCAATCATGAATGACATCGAAAGTGTAAATATGCAACTTTTTGAATTGATTACGACTAATTTACTAAGCTGCCGTATTCAGCATTTTCGGGTTTTCCGATGTCGATGTCATTCGTTTTTTTAGGCAGTGTTTTACGTGAGTGACTTGTAAAACACTGCCGACTTTAATACAATGAATCTCGGCCGGATCTGAGAGATCCGTGCTGGGCTTCATTGTGCACTTTGTTAAAAAAATAAATAAAGTTTAAATGTAAAAAAAAAATTGCGTGGGGTCCCCCCTCCTAAGGCAAACCAGCCTCGGGCTCTTTGAGCCGATCCTGGTTGCAGAAATATGGGGAAAAAATGGACAGGGGTTCCCCCATATTTAAGAAACCAGCATCGGGCTCTGCGCCTGGTCCTGGTTCCAAAAATACGGGGGACAAAAAGAGTAGGGGTCCCCCGTATTTTTGAAACCAGCACCGGGCTCCACTAGCTGGACAGATAATGCCACAGCCGGGGTCACTTTTATACAGTGCCTTGCGGCCGTGGCATCAAATATCCAACTAGTCACCCCTGGCCGGGGTACCCTGGGGGAGTGGGGACCCATTCAATCAAGGGGTCCCCCCCCCAGCCACCCAAGGGCCAGGGGTGAAGCCCGAGGCTGTCCCCCCCATCCAATGGGCTGCGGATGGGGGGCTGATAGCCTTTGTGATAAGTGTTTGATATTGTTTTTAGTAGCAGTACTACAAGGCCCAGCAAGCCTCCCCCGCAAGCTGGTACTTGGAGAACCACAAGTACCAGCATGCGGCGGAAAAATGGGCCTGCTGGTACCTGTAGTACTACTACTAAAAAAATACCACAATAAAGACATTACACACACACCTTGACAGTATAACTTTAATACATCCATCCACACCTCCATATACACATACTTACCTTATGTTCCCACGCAGGTCGGTCCTCTTCTCCAGTAGAATCCATGGTGTACCTGTAGAAAAAATTATACTCACATAATCCAGTGTTTTCGGCTCCTCTGTAAATCCTTTTGTAATCCACGTACTTGAAAAAATAAAAAAACGGATACCCGACCACGAACTGAAAGGGGACCCATGTTTTCACATGGGCCCCCTTTCCCCGAATGCCAGAAACCCACTCTGACTGATGTCTAAGTGGGTTTCCTCAGCCAATCAGGGAGCGCCACGTTGTGGCACCCTCCTGATCGGCTGTGTGCTCCTGTACTGTCTGACAGGCTGCACACGGCAGTGTTACAATGTAGCGCCTATGCGCTCCATTGTAACCAATGGTGGGAACTTTCAGGTCAGCGGTTGACCGAGAGTGATCTCACCGCTGACCTGAAAGTTCCCACCATTGGTTACAATGGAGCGCATAGGCGCTACATTGTAACACTGCCGTGTGCCGCCTGTCAGACAGTACAGGAGCACACAGCCGATCAGGAGGGTGCCACAACGTGGCGCTCCCTGATTGGCTGAAGAAACCCACTTAGACATCAGTCAGAGTGGGTTTCTGGCATTCGGGGAAAGGGGGCCCATGTGAAAACATGGGTCCCCTTTCAGTTCGTGGTCGGGTATCCGTTTTTTTATTTTTTCAAGTACGTGGATTACAAAAGGATTTACCGAGGAGCCTTCAACCATGGATTATGTGAGTATAATTTTTTCAACAGGTACACCATGGATTCTACTGGAGAAGAGGACCGACCTGCGTGGGAACATAAGGTAAGTATGTGTATATGGAGGTGTGGATGGATGTATTAAAGTTATACTGTCAAGGTGTGTGTGTAATGTCTTTATTGTGGTATTTTTTTAGTAGTAGTACTACAGGTACCAGCGGGCCCATTTTTCCGCCACATGCTGGTACTTGTGGTTCTCCAAGTACCAGCTTGCGGGGGAGGCTTGCTGGGCCTTGTAGTACTGCTACTAAAAACAATATCAAACACTTATCACAAAGGCTATCAGCCCCCCATCCGCAGCCCATTGGATGGGGGGGACAGCCTCGGGCTTCACCCCTGGCCCTTGGGTGGCTGGGGGGGGGACCCCTTGATTGAAGGGGTCCCCACTCCCCCAGGGTACCCCGGCCAGGGGTGACTAGTTGGATATTTGATGCCACGGCCGCAAGGCACTGTATAAAAGTGACCCCGGCTGTGGCATTATCTGTCCAGCTAGTGGAGCCCGGTGCTGGTTTCAAAAATACGGGGGACCCCTACTCTTTTTGTCCCCCGTATTTTTGGAACCAGGACCAGGCGCAGAGCCCGATGCTGGTTGCTTAAATATGGGGGAACCCCTGTCCATTTTTTCCCCATATTTCTGCAACCAGGATCGGCTCAAAGAGCCCGAGGCTGGTTTGCCTTAGGAGGGGGGACCCCACGCAATTTTTTTTCTGAAAATTTATAACATTTCCCCCCCCCTTCCCACTGAAAAACATGCACGGATCTCATGGATCCGTGCATGCCTATACAAACACGGGATAAAAAAGCAGGTCTGTTTTTTTTTAGCACTTTTTCACGATTTGTATTTCATCACGGCAGTGTTTGGCTATTGTCGGCAGTGTTTGTGTTTTGCACTTTTTAGTAAATTCACGATTTCTAGCAAATTGCAGGCGTATTTGACCGATGGTGTATTGATTCGTGATTTTTTCCTAGGACTTCCAAAATATTACGAATGCCCTCATCACTGCCGTGATTTTTGCTTAGTAAATTACCGAGATGACACTTTGAAGAAAAAACGGCATCTCGGTCAAAATCGGGACCTTAGTAAATATACCCCAAGATGTGTTCATCTCTGCACTAATAGTATATGTGCTAGTTCAGGTCAGGCGCACAGTAGAAAATTGGTTTTGTTTCAACTATGTGGCATCATTTGCACAAGTTTGCCTAGAATTCCAATAAGGAGCATATTTTTCTTAAACAATTTTGTGGTATTTGAAAGGGAGAAGAGGTTTGCACACGCCGATGAGAAGAGTTGAACTGAGTGAGGGCAGGCCTATCAAATTACAAACTGGGAGCCATTGGTACACAAAGTTTTACAGAGCAGTAACACGATTTCCTTTTACATGGTCTAGTATAATTAGTGGCTTGTATACTTTTATTGGGACTCATTTTGTGCCTCCATGTTGAACCACAGTAGAGACAAGCTTTTCTATACATACTCCAAGCTATACTTGCCTACCTGACCCTCTCCATGAGGGAGAAAATTCTGTGTTCCTGGACTTTCCTGGTAATGTATGATTGCCATCACCTGTGGTGAAACACCTTACTTATCAATTAACTAGCTCACAACAGGTGATGGCAATCATACATTACCAGGAAAGTCCAGGAACAGAGCATTTTCTCCCTCATGGAGAGGGTCAGGTAGGCAAGAATGCAGTCCAAGCAATGTCCTAGAAAGCTTCAGAAACAGAAATGCCACATGGAATAAAAATACTCCCCATATTAACCACTTTAAGTAGCTTGTTTTGTTTTGTATTTGTAAGTGGAGTTAGCATTGGAAGACTGAGAACACTTTCATTAGTTGCTGTCTGGCACAGATTCTGTGTCATGCTTTTTACAATCTAGATAATGTTCAGATTTAACTATATGGAGACAGGTTCTTGTCATAAACATAACTATAACTAGTGCAATAAAATTGAACAGTTTCATAGAAGAACTGGGTATGTTTCTGTTTTGCTCGTTTATAGGACTATGAAAAATTTGTTACTTGGGCCAAGAAAGTAACAAACGGAGAGAATTGGTATCTTCTGTCAAGGTTCCCAGCTGCATGACTACTGAACATAATCTGTGCTTGGTTTAATAAAGATATTTTATGCATCTATAAAACATTTATATTACTGTAAATTTTGGTCAGCATTATCTGACATCCACACATAGGTAAAACATGCTTGTGGTTATCAATCCCAATATTTATAGACTGTAAATACTATGCAAACTGCTCAAATGGAAAAGCAGCTGGAATAAATTGGAAAACTATGGATGGTCTATGGGTAATTGCTGTCAAATATTAATTAGATTGTTGAGCAATTACAGATTGGCATTGGATCAAACCAAATATCCTCTTCCAGCATCAGAGAAGTGGGAGTTTGTGGGTATCGATGACGCCACGCACAGTGAAATGCGTTATCTTTGACCCACCCTGCCACCTCACAATGCCAATGTGTTGTACAGCAGGGGATGATCCGCAATGACGCAATTTACAGGGCCTCAACGTCCCTTTCAGCATTTCTAAGAGGCCCAGGTGAACAGTCAGCAAGTATGCCCTAAGCGCCCCCTATATCTACTTGCAGTTATGAATGCAAATTACTCATCAAAGAGTGCTTTACAGCGGTGTGCTTGGTGACTGTCTCATTTTTAAAAGCCAATGAGCTATGAGCTTTAAACCAGATGGCATACCTAAAGTATAATACTTATGTGACAGCATTTGCCATGTTTAGAATTCTGAGTGATAGAGTAGGACTTGCATTAAAATGGTGTCCCTTGACTGGGACTTCATGCTTAAATGTATTGATCAATATACAGTATGAACTAAACCCCATTTTTTATTATGGCGAGTTATTATAGTGAGTGCAGAGCCTCTGTGATTTATGTATATTATGATATAAATCCAGCTGGTGGCAATCTGCGCAAATAAGTTCTACACTTACACTTAGATGTGTCCTCATACATCATTGACGCACTCACGCCAAACAGCCCCTCCTAGTGTCTGGCATTTTTTTGCCGAAAATGTCACACACATCAGCACACTCACCTCATTGGTACTAGCCACATTGCGTTGCGAATAAGATGCATTTTCAGCAAAAAAAGAAACCTGACGAAAGCAGAGTTGCATGGGACCTGGCAGATCACTCACACCAGGCATCGTGTGCTGCATGGAGTATTGAGGATGGATGCATGAGGACATATCTGTATTTGCATTGAGTGCGGCTACTGGGGATTCGTTGTGTTTGTGGACCTCAGGCTGGAAGGTCCATTTTGGAGGGCACTAGCGCTCTTCTTTGTACAACATGTATGTGGAATGCTGCTTGTTCCCTTCTTAGTGGGTGCCTACATCACAAAATCAAGCTACTGTCCAAATTCAAAGTTCAGGAGATTTTGTGATGAGCCAGTGGTATTTGCCTTCATATATATATATATATATATATATATACAAACAGAAAACCCATCACTCACCAATGTAAGCTCACTTATCCTCAACAATTCAATAAATAAATGATGGGGGTTTAGTTAGTGGATTGGCCAATGCACGGAAGCCTGCATACCGCCCGCCAAGGTACCCCACCTTCAAGCAGGTCCTACACTATCACAGAGTCTTAAAACCTGTATATACCGGTATATATATATATAGTGTTCCTTCTAGGCTGTTTCAGCAGGGTGCTGCACCCTGCCCATTTTTGAAATGTGAAAAAGCACCCTGCCCTTTTTTAGTGCACCCTGCAGGACCATAAATCGCCCCCTTGTATACAGAATGTAACAGTCAGAGTGCATGTTACAATGTTGTCGTCTACTCCTTGCCAACTTCTGAAATTGGAACACAATTTCTATCCTTAGCCAACTGGATGGCAGAGGAGGCACTGTAAATAACACAGCACTCAGATAAAGAGGGAAAGAACAGGGTAAGCAGTGAGCATGTACTGCTTACAGTATTTCCCTAGTAGAACAGACTTATTTTTTCCCCATATATTTTAACCCATTGTTTAACTTTAACTGTTTTATAACACATACGGATTATAACTACTTCAACACTGGAAAAGACATTTATATTATCTACTTATGTATATGCTACAGCCGATCTTTCAAGAAGACTGGACATATACAGTATGATTCTCAGTACATATGTTAGGTGTCTTATATGTATGTATGGGTATATGATTTACTAAGGGCAAAATGTATGTACAAAAACTATAAACATATGCGCTATGCTTTGTGCGCAAAGCGTCACATCAAAAATGTGCCCTTCAAAATAAAAATGTGCCCTCTTCAATGCTCAGCACCCTGCCCTAAAAAAATCCTAGAGTGAACACTATATATATATATATATATATATATATATATATATATATATATATATATATATATATTTCAGATATAAGTACTTAACCAACCTATTTCCAGTCAGGAGAGGATAGTGACTCAATTATCAGAGGTTAACCTGTCACTTGAACTGAACATTGCTGAACCCCTCAGAGTGCAATAGGAGGAAAGGAGAGATAGATATTTTGACTCTTAAATGCATTAAAGGAACGCTTGATAGTCAGCAACTGCTTATCTGCTGTGTAAAGGGTACAGACAGCTCTCCCAGTGACCATAAGTGTTGTGCGAAAATATTTACCTTTTTACCTCAAAGGAGGAGCCCTAAGGAGAGTGAGAAGTTAAGCAAGGAGACCTAGGGCCCATTGGATTAGAGTCAGCCTATCCATGCAAACTATACATATTTAACATACAGCGGATGGGGATTGGTCTGTTGTCCCAGCATTTACAGCTCTAAACAGGGCAGCATCAGAGGTGGGATGGGGCAGAGAAGGAGGTGGGTTACTCTCCTCAGCACCAGCCTTTTGACAGCATCAATCCGGGGAAGGCCCGCCCGGAAGTGCAGCCAGACAAGATTGGCAGCGGCAGGAGGAGCATGTCCTATCAGGCTTGGGCTGGGCCACCGGGGAGCCGGTGAAATCACTGGTAGGCCCCACCATTTTTTAACCACGCCCTCTTTTGAGTGAGGGAGGGGCGGCGCTGTTTCCGGTATCAGAACCAGGCTGCATTGATTTACCTGGCTGTGAGCTGCAGGCGGGAAGCTCTGTCAGAGTGCGCTGCAGAATCAACTCAGATTTCTTGGAATCGGGGATGGCGTCAATGGGGGGGAGTCCAGCTACAGCCGTTCACCTGCACAGACTGGCGGCGGGCTCTGTCAGGGTGGATGCAGCTGCAGCATTACTGGAATGAGTGCAATGACGCCAGCGGGGAAGGAGCCAATCTGTTTGTGCTCCATGCAGGAGCCAAATACTGAGGATGTTGGTGGATCCAAGGCAGATGAAACAAAGCATATGCATGAAACATGTGGGAAGCATCAGCTACAGTGCCTTTCTTTCTGCCTGTGTCTCATTGATCTTAAAAATCCACCTACCTGTCTATTTCCTCCATAAGCATCCACCTACCTGTCTTTCTCTGACGTCCTAAGTGGATGCTGGGGACTCCGTCAGGACCATGGGATATAGCGGCTCCGCCGGAGACAGGGCACAAAAATAAAGCTTTAGGATCAGGTGGTGTGCACTGGCTCCTCCCCCTATGACCCTCCTCCAAGCCTCAGTTAGGTTTTTGTGCCCGTCCGAGCAGGGTGCAATCTAGGTGGCTCTCTTAAGGAGCTGCTTAGAAAAAGTTTTTAGGTTTTTTATGTTCAGTGAGTCCTGCTGGCAACAGGCTCACTGCATCGAGGGACTTAGGGGAGAGAAGTTCAACTCACCTGCGTGCAGAATGGATTGGCTTCTTAGGCTACTGGACACCATTAGCTCCAGAGGGAGTCGGAACACAGGTCTCACCCTGGGGTTCGTCCCGGAGCCGCGCCGCCGACCCCCCTTGCAGATGCTGAAGATTGAAGGTCCAGAAACCGGCGGCAGAAGGCTTTTCAGTCTTCATGAAGGTAGCGCACAGCACTGCAGCTGTGCGCCATTGTTGTCACACACTTCACACCATAGGTCACGGAGGGTGCAGGGCGCTGCTGGGGGCGCCCTGGGCAGCAATGTATAATACCTTTTATGGCTAAAAAATACATCACATATAGCCCTTGAGGCTATATGGATGTATTAAACCCATGCCAGATATCTCAAACTCCAGGAGAAAAGCCCGCCGGAATAGGGGGCGGGGCTTATTCTCCTCAGCACACAGCGCCATTTTCCTGCTCAGCTCCGCTGTGAGGAAGGCTCCCAGGACTCTCCCCTGCACTGCACTACAGAAACAGGGTAAAACAGAGAGGGGGGGCACTTTTTTTGGCGATATTTTATATATTTAAGCTGCTATAAGGATACAACACTTATATAAGGTTGTTCCCATATATATTATAGCGCTTGGGTGTGTGCTGGCAAACTCTCCCTCTGTCTCCCCAAAGGGCTAGTGGGGTCCTGTCTTCGATAAGAGCATTCCCTGTGTGTCTGCTGTGTGTCGGTACGTGTGTGTCGACATGTATGAGGACGATGTTGGTGTGGAGGCAGAGCAATTGCCGATAATGGTGATGTCACCCCCCAGGGAGTCGACACCGGAATGGATGGCTTTGTTTATGGAATTACGTGATAATGTCAGCACATTACAAAAATCAGTTGACGACATGAGACGGCCGGAAAACCAGTTGGTACCTGCCCAGGCGTCTCAGACACCGTCAGGGGCTGTAAAACGCCCTTTACCTCAGTCGGTCGACACAGACCCAGACACGGACACTGAATCTAGTGTCGACGGTGAAGAAACAAACGTATTTTCAAGTAGGGCCACACGTTATATGATCACGGCAATGAAGGAGGCTTTGCATATCTCTGATACTGCAAGTACCACAAAAAGGGGTATTATGTGGGGGGTGAAAAAACTACCTGTAGTTTTTCCTGAATCAGAGGAATTGAATGATGTATGTGATGAAGCGTGGGTTAACCCAGATAGAAAAGTGCTAATTTCAAAAAAGTTATTGGCATTATACCCTTTCCCGCCAGAGGTTAGGGCGCGCTGGGAAACACCCCCTAGGGTGGATAAGGCGCTCACACGCTTATCAAAACAAGTGGCGTTACCGTCTCCTGATACGGCCGCCCTCAAGGATCCAGCTGATAGGAGGCTGGAAACTACCCTAAAAAGTATATACACACATACTGGTGTTATACTGCGACCAGCCATCGCCTCAGCCTGGATGTGCAGTGCTGGGGTGGTCTGGTCGGATTCCCTGACTGAAAATATTGATACCCTGGATAGGGACAGTATTTTATTGACTATAGAGCAATTAAAGGATGCTTTTCTTTATATGCGAGATGCTCAGAGGGATATTTGCACTCTGGCATCGAGAGTAAATGCGATGTCCATATCTGCCAGAAGAAGTTTATGGACGCGACAGTGGTCAGGTGATGCGGATTCTAAACGACATATGGAAGTATTGCCGTATAAAGGGGAGGAATTATTTGGCGTCGGTCTATCGGATCTGGTGGCCACGGCAACTGCCGGAAAATCCACCTTTTTACCTCAGACCCCCTCCCAACAGAAAAAGACACCGTCTTTTCAGCCGCAGTCCTTTCGGTCCTATAAGAACAAGCGGGCAAAAGGACAGTCATATCTGCCCCGGGGCAGAGGAAGGGGCAAGAGAGGACAGCAAGCTGCCCCTGCCCAGGAACAGAAGCCCTCCCAGGGTTCTGCAAAGCCCTCAGCATGACGCTGGGGCTTTACAAGCGGACTCAGGAACGGTGGGGGGTCGACTCAAGAATTTCAGCGCACAGTGGGCTTGCTCACAGGTGGACCCCTGGATCCTGCAGGTAGTATCTCAGGGTTACAGGTTGGAATTCGAGAAGTCTCCCCCTCGCCGGTTCCTAAAGTCTGCTTTGCCAACGTCTCCCTCAGACAGGGCGACGGTATTGGAAGCCATTCACAAGCTGTTTTCTCAGCAGGTGATAGTCAAGGTACCCCTCCTACAACAAGGAAAAGGGTATTACTCCACGCTATTTGTGGTACCGAAGCCGGACGGCTCGGTAAGACCTATTCTAAATCTTTGAACCTGTACATACAGAAATTCAAATTCAAGATGGAGTCACTCAGAGCAGTGATAGCGAATCTGGAAGAAGGGGACTTTATGGTGTCCCTGGACATAAAGGATGCTTACCTGCATGTCCCAATTTGCCCTTCACATCAAGGGTACCTCACGTTCGTGGTGCAAAACTGTCATTATCAGTTTCAGACGCTGCCGTTTGGATTGTCCACGGCACCTCGGGTCTTTACCAAGGTAATGGCCGAAATGATGATTCTTCTTCGAAGAAGAGGCGTATTAATTATCCCTTACTTGGACGATCTCCTGATAAGGGCAAGGTCCAGAGAACAGCTGGAGGACGGAGTAGCACTAACCCAATTAGTGCTGCAACAACACGGGTGGATTCTGAATTTTCCAAAATCTCAGTTGACACCGACAACACGTCTGCTGTTCCTGGGAATGATTCTGGACACGGTTCAGAAAAAGGTGTTTCTTCCGGAGGAGAAAGCCAAGGAGTTATCCAAACTTGTCAGGAACCTCCTAAAACCAGGAAAAGTGTCTGTTCATCAATGCACAAGAGTCCTGGGAAAGATGGTGGCTTCTTACGAAGCGATTCCATTCGGCAGATTCCACGCACGAACTTTTCAGTGGGATCTGTTGGACAAATGGTCCGGATCGCATCTGCAGATGCACCAGCGGATAACCTTATCACCACGGACAAGGGTGTCTCTTCTGTGGTGGTTGCAGAGTGCTCATCTGTTAGAGGGCCGCAGATTCGGCATACAGGACTGGGTCCTGGTGACCACGGATGCCAGTCTGAGAGGCTGGGGAGCGGTCACACAGGGAAGAAACTTCCAGGGAGTATGGTCAAGCCTGGAGATGTCTTTTCACATAAATATACTGGAGCTAAGAGCGATTTACAATGCTCTAAGTCTGGCAAAACCCCTGCTTCAGGGTCAGCCGGTGTTGATCCAGTCGGACAACATCACGGCAGTCGCCCACGTAAACAGACAGGGCGGCACAAGAAGCAGGACAGCAATGGCAGAAGCTGCAAGGATTCTTCGCTGGGCGGAAGATCATGTGATAGCACTGTCAGCAGTGTTCATTCCGGGAGTGGACAACTGGGAAGCAGACTTCCTCAGCAGACACGATCTACACCCGGGAGAGTGGGGACTTCATCCAGAAGTCTTCCACATGATTGTGAACCGTTGGGAAAAACCAAAGGTGGATATGATGGCGTCCCGCCTCAACAAAAAACTGGACAGGTATTGCGCCAGGTCAAGAGACCCTCAGGCAATAGCTGTGGACGCTCTGGTAACACCGTGGGTGTTCCAGTCAGTGTATGTGTTCCCTCCTCTGCCTCTCATACCAAAAGTACTGAGAATTATACGGCAAAGGGGAGTAAGGACGATACTCGAGGCTCCGGATTGGCCAAGAAGAACTTGGTACCCGGAACTTCAAGAGATGCTCACGGAGGATCCGTGGCCTCTACCTCTAAGACGGGACCTGCTTCAGCAGGGACCGTGTCTATTCCAAGACTTACCGCGGCTGCGTTTGACGGCGTGGCGGTTGAACGCCGAATTCTAAGGGAAAAAGGCATTCCGGAAGAGGTCATTCCTACACTGGTAAAAGCCAGGAAGGAGGTGACTGCACAACATTATCACCGCATTTGGAGAAAATATGTTGCGTGGTGTGAGGCCAGGAAGGCCCCCACGGAGGAATTTCAATTGGGTCGATTCCTACATTTCCTGCAAACAGGATTGTCTATGGGCCTCAAATTGGGGTCCATTAAGGTTCAAATTTCGGCCCTGTCGATTTTCTTCCAGAAAGAATTGGCTTCAGTTCCTGAAGTCCAGACTTTTGTAAAAGGAGTACTACATATACAGCCCCCGGTTGTGCCCCCAGTGGCTCCGTGGGACCTTAATGTAGTTTTGGATTTTCTCAAATCCCATTGGTTTGAGCCACTCAAATCGGTGGATTTGAAGTATCTTACATGGAAAGTAACCATGCTACTGGCCCTGGCTTCAGCCAGGAGAGTGTCAGAATTGGCGGCTGTATCCTATAAAATCCCATATCTGATTTTCCATTCGGACAGGGCAGAACTGCGGACGCGTCCTCATTTTCTGCCTAAGGTGGTGTCAGCGTTTCACCTGAACCAGCCTATTGTGGTGCCTGCGGCTACTAACGATTTGGAGGATTCCAAGTTGTTGGACGTGGTCCGGGCATTGAAAATATATATTTCAAGAACGGCTGGAGTCAGAAAGTCTGACTCGCTGTTTATATTGTATGCACCCAACAAGCTGGGTGCTCCTGCTTCTAAGCAGACGATTGCTCGTTGGATTTGTAGCACAATTCAACTTGCACATTCTGTGGTAGGCTTGCCACAACCAAAATCTGTCAAGGCCCATTCCACAAGGAAAGTGGGCTCATCCTGGGCGGCTGCCCGGGGGGTCTCGGCATTACAACTCTGCCGAGCAGCTACGTGGTCGGGGGAGAACACGTTTGTAAAATTCTACAAATTTGATACCCTGGCTAAAGAGGACCTGGAGTTCTCTCATTCGGTGCTGCAGAGTCATCCGCACTCTCCCGCCCGTTTGGGAGCTTTGGTATAATCCCCATGGTCCTGACGGAGTCCCCAGCATCCACTTAGGACGTCAGAGAAAATAAGATTTTACTTACCGATAAATCTATTTCTCGTAGTCCGTAGTGGATGCTGGGCGCCCATCCCAAGTGTGGATTGTCTGCAATACTTGTACATAGTTATTGTTACAAAAAAATCGGGTTGTTATTGTTGTGAGCCGTCTGTTCAGAGGCTCCTACGTTTGTCATACTGTTAACTGGGTTCAGATCACAAGTTGTACGGTGTGATTGGTGTGGCTGGTATGAGTCTTACCCGGGATTCATTATCCTTCCTTATTGTGTACGCTCGTCCGGGCACAGTATCCTAACTGAGGCTTGGAGGAGGGTCATAGGGGGAGGAGCCAGTGCACACCACCTGATCCTAAAGCTTTATTTTTGTGCCCTGTCTCCGGCGGAGCCGCTATACCCCATGGTCCTGACGGAGTCCCCAGCATCCACTACGGACTACGAGAAATAGATTTATCGGTAAGTAAAATCTTATTATTTCCACCATAAGCATTTACCTACCTTTCTATTTCCTCCGTAAGCATCCGCCTACCTGTCTATTTTCTCCGTAAGCATCCGCCTACCTGTCTATTTTCTCCGTAAGCATCCAACTACCTGTCTATTTACTCTGTAAGCATCCACCTTCCTGTCTATTTCCTCGGTAAGCATCCACCTACCTGTCTATTTCCTATGTAAGCATCCACCTACTTATCTATTTCCTCCGTAAGTATCCACCTACCTGTCTGTTTCCTCCATAAGCATCCACCTACTTGTCTGCTTGTATTACATCCATTGCCTGACTGTGTCACATCCACTTACCCGTCTTCCTGACTGTGTCACATCCACTTGTCCTGCTGTCACATCCACCTACCAGTCTTCCTGACACATCTGCCTACCCATCTTCCCACCTGCATAACATCCACTTACTCACTGTATCACATCCACCTGCCCTGCTGTGTCACATCCACTTACCAGTCTTCCCGACTGTGTCACATCCACATGCCTTGCTCTGTGTCATCCACCTACCCGTCTTCCCGACTGTGTCACATCCACCTGCCCTGCTTTGTCTCATCCACCTATCCGTCTTCCAGACTGTGTCACATCCACCTACCCATCTTCCCGACTGTGTCACATCCACCTGCCCTGCTCTGTCTCATCCACCTACCCGTCTTCCCGACTGTGTCACATCCACCTGCCCTGCTCTGTCTCATCCACCTACCCGTCTTCCCGACTGTGTCACATCCACCTGCCCTGCTCTGTCTCATCCACCTAACCGTCTTTCCGACTGTGTCACATCCACCTGCCCTACTGTGTCACATCCACTTACCCATCTTCCCGACTGTATCACATCCACCTGCCCTACTGTGTCACAACCACTTACCAGTCATCCCGACTGTATTACATCCACCTGCCCTACTGTGTCACATCCACTTACCCATCTTCCCGACTGTATCACATCCACCTGCCCTACTGTGTCACGTCCACTTACCAGTCTTCCCGACTGTGTCACATCCACCTGCCCTGCTCTGTCTCATCCACCTACCCGTCTTCCCAACTGTGTCACATCCACCTACCCGTCTTCCTGACATGTGTCAGATCCTCCTGCCCTGCTCCGTCTCATCCACCTACCCGTCTTCCCGACTGTGTCACATCCACCTGCCTTGCTCTGTCTCATCCACCTACCCGTCTTCCCAACTGTGTCACATCCACCTGCCCTGCTCTGTCTGCGTCACATCAAACTACTCATCTTACTGCAGCACATCCACCTACCAGTCTTCTTTTTGCATCATATCCAACTGCCTGCGTCGCATCCATCTACCTCTATGCTCACCTCTGTCACGTCCACCTACCTGTCTGCCCCAGGGACCAGCCACCCTATCACAGCCTTGATCCATTCCTCCCTCCCCTCCTGTTGCCTACATGTGCAGTCCGGCTGCATAGGAGGGAACCAGGAAATGGTGGCAGCTCAGTGTCTCCTGCAGTACACTGATCTCAGAAGTATTGCTGGAGGCTGCAAAGGTGAAGGGGCACACAAATAACAGAGGAGAAAGAATCAGTGTGGCAATAAATGTGTAAACTAGTTGCTGGGTGTAAGGTTATTGGGGGTTATTCCGACCTGATCGCACGCTGCCGTTTTTCGCAGCGCAGTGATCATGTCACTACTGCGCATGCATATGCAACGCAATGCGCAGGTGCATCGTACGGGTACAAAGCGGATCATTGCTGTGTGATGGATTTAACGAAGAATCCATTCGCACAGCCAATCGCAAGGAGATTGACAGGAAGAAGGCGCTTATGGGTGTCAACTAACCGTTTTCTGGGAGTGTTTGAAAAAACGCAGGCGTGTCCAAGCGTTTGCAGGGCGGATGTCTGATGTCAATTCCGGGACCGGACATGCTGAAGTGATCGCAAGTCTGAGTAAGTTCTGAGCTACTCAGAAACTGCACAAACTATTTTTATAGCGCTTGGCTGCAAAAGCGATCGCACCCTTGCACAGCAATTATACACTCCCCTGTTGGCGGCAACTATGCGTTCGCACGCTGCAAAAAATAGCGAGCAATCAACTCGGCATGACCCCCATTATGTAATGTGTGTGTGTGAGAGAGAGCAAGACCCAGTGTGGGTGAGGAACAGAGAATGTGTCAGTGTGTGTACAACAGTGTATGAGAGGCACATAGTGTGTGTGAGAGGCAGAAAGTAGACATCATTGACCGAGTACTATAGAGGTTATACATTATATTTAGACTAAAGTGGACACAGGGGGTGATTCAGATCTGATCGCTGGGCTGTTAATTTTGCTGTCCTACGATCAGATAGTCGCCGCCTACAGCATACCTCCCAACTTTCCCGATTTTCGTGGGACAGTCCCATTTTTTTGGGACTGTCCTGCTGTCCCACCCGTGGGTCACAGTGTCCCGCGGGGGGGGAGTTGGAAGGCTCCCGCACTCACTGCTCTGCTTAGCAGAGCAGCGGTGAATAGACGCTGTGCGCTTGCACACAACGTCTATTCACTAGAGACAGAGGGAGTAGGGGCATGCCAGCAGCTCCCAGAGTGCTGGGCATACCACCTCAGTGACTAAAACGGGGGGGGGGGGGCGTGGCTCGTGGTGGCGGCACTCCAGAAAAGCCATGCCTAATTCACGCCCCTTTCTGAGGCCACTCCCCCCTTTTCCAGCGGGGCGCCGATGTCCCTCCTTGTGAGGCACCAAAGTTGGGAGGTATGCTACAGGGGGAGTGTGTATTTGCCATGCAAGTGTGCGATCCCATGTGTACGCCATACTGCTAAAATCCACATTGTGCAGTCTCTGCACAGCCCAGGACTTACTCCTACAGTGCGATCACAACAGGCTGGTCAGAGCTGGAGCTGACGTCAGACACACTCCCTGAAAACCCTCGGACACGCCAGAGTTTCCGGACACTCCCTGTAAACGCTCAGTTGCCACCAACAAACAGCCTCTTCCTGTCAATCACCTTGCAAACGCCCGTGCGAATGGATTTTTCGCACCATCCAATCGCTGACCAGTGATGCCCTTTGTTGCTGTCTGACGCACATGCGCATTGCGGTGCATACGAATGCGCAGTTAGTACCTGATCGCCCGCTGTGCGAAAATGCACAGCAGTGATCAGATCTGAATGACCCCCACAGTTTGTTATTATTAGACTAAAGGGGACAAGATTATATTTATTACAGTGCAGATGACACAGATTATTATTATTATTATTATTATTATTATTATTTTCTACACATGCTGCAAATAATTCTTATTAATAGACTAAGAAGGGCAAGGTAAAATGTATTAAACTAAATTGGGCACAGTCCTGTTTCTGGGAAAGTCAGACAATGCATAATATAATGTGTCCTTTGTGGGATGGTCATGCCCCTTGCACTGATGACCATACCTACCAGTGGTTGATCACACCCCTTCAGTGGGCCCCTGCAGCCACATATCACTGGTAGGCCCTTATTGCCCCAGTCCGACACTGAGCATGGGGGCTATTCAGGTTTGGTAGCAAATAAAAAAAAAAGCACACTAATGGGCAAAACCATGCTGCACTGTATAGGGGTATTTCAGCAGATAAGGGGGCCTGTGTGCACTTCCAGGTGCATTTGCCGGAGTCTACTGCGCATGCGCAAATCTGTGGAAACATGGAGCTCACCATGTACCGGAGACCAATATAACTACTGTGCATGCGCAGCAGTCATTTTGGCGACGATTTTTGCAGCAATTGCAGCGCCTGATGCTGAACTCCAGAAAGGTAATATTTAAATATGGGTGCAGTGTGTGTGCGGTGTGGGCTCCTCTGGACCCAGGGGCCTGTGTGCATCGCACACATTGCACCCATTATAGAAACGCCAATAGCACTGCAGGTGGGGCAGATGTAACATGTGCAGGGAGATTTACATTTGGATAGGTTATATAGTTTATGTGCATGGTAAATACTGGCTGCTTTATTTTTACATTATCATTTAGATTTCACTTTGAACACACCCCACTCCTGTTGTAAATCTAATTAGTTATAACCTTCATAAAGCTGACTCAGAATCACGGGCATGAAGGTGGCTTAAAGTAGCTTAAAGTAGAGGTCTTTGAACGGTCCATGGAGGGGCCGAGGTCGACGGACATAACATGTTGACACTAAGGGGTAAATTTACTAAAATGTGAGTTCTATTTAAGATGCCCATAGCAACCAATCAGATTCCACTTCTCATTTATCTAGCACCTTCTAGAAGATAATACCTGGAATCTGATTGGTTGTTATGGGCAACATCCCATCTTAAATAGAACTCCCATCTTATTAAATTTACCCCTAAGTATAATTTTTTTTTACTACATAGTTTTATAAGCACTTGGACAGCTTTTTGAAGGTGGATGTCTATGTCATGTTTTTTCTATGAGCCATCTACAGCAATGATTTTAAGTGATTAACCGGAAGTCAATGCAAATAAATGTAACCTTTTGAACACAAGTTATGCGAGCGCCATTTTATACAAATATTTATATTTTCAGTACAAATGGAACATACTATAAGGAGCACCATATTCTTTAACTAATATGGAGGGTACAACTGCTTCAATTTATATATATATATATATATATATATATATATATATATATACTGTGTGCGGTGAGGTCTGTGGCTGGGGAGGCACTGGATGATTCACTAGCCGTCCCCCAGGTTAAAAAAATAAAATAAAAACGGGGCTCCCCATATTTAAGAAATACCAACACCAGGCTGAACAAGCCAGGGGGAGTAATGCCATAGCAGGAGAGACACTCTCTGTGGCGCCTCCATGCCATCACATTAAACTCCCCCCAAACCAGTCAGCCCAGGGCTAAAATTCCTCAGAAAGTGGGGACCCCCCAAAAATTGAATGCCCCGCACCCCTGGTGGCAGTGGGTGCTGGGTTCATGCCATGCTAATAATGTTCTTTACAAGTGGCTTACAGGTCCCAGCAAGCCTGCCCCAGCATGCCGGCACTTGGAGAACCACAAGTGCTAGCATGTACGGACATAAAGTGCCCGCTGGCACCTGTAGTCCTCCTGTAAAGAAAATATTAAAATAAACACACAACACATTTAAAAAAATAAAGTTTATTGTACAGGGTCTTCACCTGGGTAGGGGGCGGCCTTTGGGCAGCTCTTTTGCATGGTCGCTGCCTCCCCAGGGCTTCCACGGCGTCTTCTGTCTTCACCTGGTTAGCGGCGGCCGTTAAGCTCTTTTGCATGGCCACCGCCCATCCAGGACTTCCACGGCGTCTTCTGGCTTCAACAAAAACATTTAACTTTAGGAAGGCTAACTTCAGTATGCTGAGATGTGCTCTAAACGACATTGAGTGGGAAGTTTTGTTTCATGGTAAGAACACTTCGGAAATGTGGGATGCTTTAAAAGGGTTGCTAGATAGCAATATTCACAAATTTATTCCCATGGGCAGTAAGCGCAGTAGTACCAAACTCAAACCGATGTGGCTTAACAAGAAGGTTAAGGCAGAAATCGATAAAATGAAGCGTGCTTTTAAAGCATTTAAATCTATTGGAAAGGAGGATTCATTCCAGCACTACAAGGAATGCAATAAAAGACGCAAAAAAAGCTATAAGAGCAGCTAAAATTGAAAACGAAAAGCAAATTTCTTTAGAGAGTAAAAACAATCCTAAACATTTTTTTAAATACATAAACAGTAAAAGATTAAAAAAGGAGAACATAGGTCCAATAAAAGATGAATTTTGAGTATTGATAAATGATGAATCAAAAGCGGAAATACTGAATAAATTTTTTCCATCAGTGTTCACCAGAGAAGAACGGACGGTGGGAGTAGTGCATAGCTATAGTCACAGTAAGGATTCGTGGTTAGATACTTATTTAAGTGAAGAAGTAGTCAGGGAGAGATTATGCAAAACAAAGATTAATAAATCACCTGGCCTGGACGGACTTCATCTGAGGGTTCTTATGGAGCTTAGGTCACAACTAGCAAGACCCCTATACTTGATTTTCCAATAGTTCAATTAGATCTGGCATGGTACCGAAGGACTGGCGTATAGCAGAGGTAGTGCCATTATACCGACCGGTTAGTTTGACATCTATAGTGGGGAAAATATTGGAAGGAATTCTAAGGGATAGCATACAGGAGTATCTGCAGACTACTAAGATTATTAGCAAGAACCAGCATGGGTTTGTGAGGGACAGATCATGTCAAACTAACTTAGTTAACTTCTGCAAGGAAGTGAGTGACAATCTTGACCAAGGAAAAGCAGTGGATGTGGTCTACTTAGATTTTGCAAAAGCCTTCGATACAGTGCCTCACAGGAGACTAATCATCAAATTAAAGGAGCTTGGCCTAGGAAAAACTGTTTGTACATGGATAAGAAACTGGCTGGACAACAGGGTACAGCAAATAGTGGTCAACGGGAAGTTTTCAAGCTGGACACCAGTAGTCAGTGGAATACCACAGGGGTCTGTACTCAGGCCACTACTGTTCAACATATTTATCAATGACCTAGAAATAGGCCTGGAAAGCACAGTTTCAATCTTCGCAGATGATACTAAACTGTGTAGGGTAATTAATTCAGAAATAGATGTAGAGTCTCTGCAGAATGACTTATCTAAACTTGAAATCTGGGCGTCTAAATGGAGAATGAGGTTCAATATAGAAAAATGCAAGATTATGCATTTCGGGGCTAAAAACAAACTTGCATCCTACATATTGGTGGTCATTCTGAGTTGTTCGCTCATTAGCCACTTTTACCAGCAATGCAAACGCAAAGCCGCCGCCCTCTGGGAGTGTATCTTAGCATAGCAGAATTGCTAACGAAAGATTAGCAATTCTGCTATTAAGTATTTCCTTGCAGTTTCTGAGTAGCTCCAGACCTACTCCTAGATTGCGATCGCCTCAGTCCGTTTAGTTCCTGGTTTGACGTCACAAACACGCCCTGCGTTCGGCTGGCCACTCCCCCATTTCTCCAGCCACTCCTGCGTTTTCTGCTGGCACGCCTGTGTTTTTTAGCACACTCCCGGAAAACGCTCAGTTACCACCCAGAAACACCCACTTCCTGTCAATCATTCTCCGATCAACAGAGCGACTGAAAAGCTTCGTTCGCCGTGAGTAAAATAGCCTAGATTTGTGTGAAATTGCTTAGCGCGTGCGCCCTGCGGTGCATACGCATGCGCAGAACTGCCGGATTTTAGCCTATTAGCAATTCTGCTTAAAATAGCAGCGAGCGAACAACTCGGAATGACCACCATTAAACGGGTAAAGTCTAGGGGTAACAGTTTTGGAAAAAGATTTGAGGGTTCTCATTGATAATAAGCTTAATAACCGTATACAATGTCAAAGCGCAGTAAAGAAGGCAAGTAAGGTGCTAGCGTGCATAAAACGGGGAATTGAGACAAGGGACGAGGATGTAATCCTGCCGCTGTACAAATCATTGGTACGTCCGCACCTGGAATATTGTGTTCAGTTTTGGGCACCACTGTATAAAAAAGATATCGGTGAACTCGAAAGGTTTCAAAGGCGAGCTACTAAATTGATTAAAGGGCTAGAGTGACTGGATTACGAGGAAAGGCTTACTAGGTTGAATATGTATACATTGGAAAAAAGGCGTCTAAGAGAAGACATTATTAATGTCTTCAAATGTGTAAAAGGGCACTACAAGGAGTTATCAGAGAAATTATTTATTAAAAGAACTCTGTTTAGGACACGTGGGCACTCGTTGAGGCTGTAGAAAAAAAAATTCTGTACGCATCGGAGGAAAGGGTTCTTTACTGTTATGGCAATAAGTATTTGGAATTCCTTGCCAAGGAAAGTGGTAATAGTGGTCTCTGCAAATGCATTTAAAAAAGGATTGGATGAATTTCTGATTGAAAAGGATATCCAAGGTTACAACAATTAAAATATTGACGTTGTTAATCCGGGTGTAACATGACTTATAGTTGTTAATTTGTCATAAAACATTCTTCAGCAGGTACAGTAAAATCAACTCAACTTGATACAGAATGCAGGTTGAACACGATGGTTCACCTGGTGGGTGGCGGCCTTTGGGCAGCTCTCTTGCATGGCCGCCGCCCATCCAAGACTTGCACGGCGTCTTCTGGCTTCACCTGGTGGGTGGCAGCCTTTGGGCAGCTCTTTTGCATGGCCGCCGCCCATACAGTACTTCTACGGTGTCTTCTGGCTTCACTTGGCGGGAAGTGGCCTTTGGGAAGCTCTTTTGCATGGCCGCCGCCCATCCAGGACTTCCACCGCGTCTTCTGGCTTCAGAATCTCTTCTCTGATCCTCCTCCACCGTCGGACTGACAGCCGCTCTCTCACGCTGACTTATAAGTCAGCCAGAGGGGGCGGCGTGATGATGCAGCGAGCCGTGATTGGCTTGTGGTGGCCATCTTGAATTTCAAAAATGATGCTGAGGCGCCATTTTTGAATTGGGTACCACTCCGCTGCCAAACTCTGCAGAATGGCAGGCAGGGATCTCGGATCCTTGCCTGCTGCCACTGCCGCCATCTCCGCCATGTCCTTGCGCCCACATCTCCGCCACATCCCGCCACCCGCATCTCCGCCGCATTCGACCGCACCCAGTGAGTGATGGCAGCGGATCCAGTGACTGATCCGCTGGCCAATCACATCTGGCATCACTGACAGGGGTGTGCTTTCATGGGTTGAAAGCACGTCCCTGTATGAAAGTGGCACTTTAGTAGGTGCCACTTTCCATTATATTTTCAATGGGCTTTTACTGCCTGTGGCTTGGCCCCGCCCCCCACTCCCACACCTTTCCCATTGATAACGGAAGGCACCACTGTCGGTGCCTCCCAAAACCATCCTAACAGTAGAAATGAATAGATTAATATAAAGGAGGGGTCCAATTTAGTACCATGGGGTATAGACGGGTCCACTAGAAGCCACTGGCACTATAAGGGTTTAATAGTGTGGGCTGGCCCTTCCCTCTATGCCCCTCCTACCAGACTCAGTCTAGAAACTGTGCCCGAGGAGACGGACATACTTTGAGAGAAGGAAATACAAAGATAGTGGTGAGATTCACTCCAGCTCACACATAACAAAAGGAAAGCCAAGCTAACTAACGTGAAACGATTCAGCAACGGCTGAACCAACAATACTTAACCAAGTAACATTGCAGAAATCGAAGCACTGGGTGGGCGCCTAGCATCCTCTACAGACTACGAGAAAATGATTTACCGGTAGGTATATAAAATCCTATTTTCTCTTACGTCTTAGAGGATGCTGGGGTCCAATTTAGTACCATGGGGTATAGACGGGTCCTTTGGGAGCCACTGGCACTTTAAGAGTTTAATAGTGTGGGCTGGCTCCTCCCTCTATGCCCCTCCTACCAGACTCAGTTTAGAAAATGTGCTTGGAGGAGCTGATCACAGCTAGGGGAGCTCCTAGGAGTTTTTCTAGTTGTGTTGTTTGCTAGAGTTAGTTAGGTACAGGAAGGCTGTTGGCAACAGCCTTCACACTTCGTGGGACTTAGGAGGGGAGTAGGAACCAACTTCCTGAATAGTTAATGGTTCTCTACTCCGCTGACAGGACACTGAGCTCCTGAGGGTGCTGATCGCAAGTCCACGAGGCGACCGCTCACTCCCGCAGCACGGCCGCCACCCCCTAACAGAGCCAGAAGAAAGAAGAGTGGTGGGGGCGTGGCCTGGCTGTGGATGCAGGAGGTTGTGCAGCACACGAGCTCCTGAGACAGTAGCAGTTTTAACTGCTCAATTACACTTTTAACCGGGGAATTATAACCCCCCATCTATCTACCCGGGCCCCCCAAGCATTGAACAGGGCGGTTGCGGAGCCGGCGGGTGCCCCCTGGACCCGTGCGGGTTGCGGCCTACCCTGCCAGCTGGAGCCGGGACCTCGCGCTCGGAGCAGCCCCGGACCGGAAGTTCGGTGCCCTGCGGCGGAGGGCCGAGACGGAGCTGTCCCCATTACCCCTGGAGCCCCCACACCACTCACCACTCCGCTTCCAGTCTGGGTGAGTCTCTCCCTGGCCGACCCGCTCTGTGCGGCGGTCCCCCGTGTACCCGGCGGTTAGCTCCGTAGTGTGGGAGATCGAGACGCCGGTCACGTGGTGCCGCTCCCGGGGCCGAACGCGGCCGCCGCTACACTCAGCGTGTCCCCTGAGACCCCTCCTGGGCTCCGGAGATCCCAGCCACTGCCACCACTGAATATACCCCGCAGGAAGGGTCTATATGGGGCATATAACAGGCACCTGAAGCTGATGGCCTGGCGGCGCCATTTTGGATCCTGGCAGACACCCCTAACAACCAGGAATAGAAGCCTGGAAAAGCACCCACAATAAGAGAAGCTGAACTGGGGGGATTTCTAGCCCTGCGGCCACCTAAGGTGTCGGGGAAGGGGGCTGTCGACACAGAACTCCAGCCTAACCCTGACTGCACATTCTTAGCCCGACATAGAGAAGTGAGGCTCCCCCTTGTGGATCCCTATCGCATCTCACCTCTCCTACTGTTATATTTGTCTGTATTATAACAAATTACCTTGCCTACGAATATTCACCGCAGTGCGACCAGCATGTCTCCACCCAAAATAAAATAGATGCCTCCTCCTGCAGCCATGTAGGGCCGTCTCGAGGGATGATGGCTGACGCCTTCTGACACGTTCTATCACCCAAACGACCACAGATCTGTCTTGCGGTCTCTGCAGTCTCTCGCTAGGTCCGACATGATAACGCATCCACCCAGGCATGTCTGTAATTAAGCGACTTACCGAACGCACTCACCACTGCATATGACACTCTCTTCTACAAGGTGGCGACATAGGGATTTGTGAATATCAGCCCCAAGCTCTGAGACACGGGACCGGGGGAGTAATCAAGGTGTGACCTGAGGTACTGGGTCGCCCGACACCCCTGCTTCAGTGCTGGCCGTGCAGGTTCCGACGCTCAAATCCCCTTCCTACCACCCATGAGTCGCAGGAAACGTAGGGGAGTGAAAACCTCTGCTTGCCATTCTGACGTCACCCCCCGCTCAGATTTAAGGAGGTTTCTCAATCTCCGGAAAGATACAGATATGGCGACTCCATCGACGCCTTCCTCTCCGACACATGCTGAGAGGTCGGAGACGCAGGGCGAACCCAGGGTGATTACACCAGATAGGAGCTCCGCTGGACTGCAGGACATGCAGAAGGTCCTCGCCCTCCTACAGACTCTGCCCACTAATGCGGACTTCACATCTTTGGAGAGTAAACTTCGGGATGTGGTCCACTCTGAGGTGTCCTCACTTCGGTCGGAACTGACTCAGCTGGGCTCTCGTATTGAAATATTGGAGACCAGGGGAGATGACTCCAACGCTTTCCAACACGCATTGGTGGATACTGTCAGACTTCAGGCAGAGGAGATTCAGAAGTTGCACGACCATCTTGATGATATAGACAACAGGGGACGTAGGAACAATCTGCGGGTGAGGGGCATCCCTGAAGACATACCACAGCAAAGCATCCCAGATGCCCTTAATAAGATCTTTGGTGCAGTTCTGGAAACCGACCCGAACGACCCCATTGTCTTTGACAGGGCACACAGAGCACTGCGCCCCAGAGGCTTGCAGTCCGACCGTCCAAGAGACATTATTTGCCGTCTTCACTACTACAGCCAAAAAGAAGAGATAATCAGGAAACTTCGTAACGCCAGAGACCTAGACTTCAACGGCTCACCTATCCAGGTCTTCCAGGATCTTTCTCGCCGCACCCTACAGTCTAGACGTCATTTAAAACCACTAACAGATGCCCTCCGCAAAAACAACATCAAATACAGATGGGGATTTCCTTTCAGCATTACAGCAACCAATGATGGCCGGTCTGCAACGATTAGGACCCCTGAAGATGTTGCCCCCTTCTGCTCCACCCTATCTATTGACCCAGTACAGGTCCCCGAATGGCAATCCGTAGGCTTGAGGATTCGCCCCCCCCCCAACCTCCCCGGGCTGATATACCTTTCCAAACTGTGGGATCTCCCTCAGCAGCACAGAAACGGAATCGCTCCCTTCCGTCCCCGTTATCTTCATCATCCTACTCGGCTACGAAGACCTAATCACCCCACCTTTGGAGTGGCATCTTTTTCTCACTACCCACGATTGATTGGAATAAAGAGGACTGCTTCAATATGTCGAGTCACTGCAGGAGGGACCACGGCTCCTACAGGAAGACTCCCTCCCTTGAGGCACCTTGAGGTTGAGGGACACGATGCCTCTCGGATCACCGTCTCTATGTTTGATAGTCACATCATGCCCGAGGGACCTAGTCATTTCAGTTTCCCGAATAGAGTGAGATTGAAGCAACTTTGTCACGGTCTCTACTGCATTTCCATAGTTCGGTTACAGTACTGCCCTTATTGTTGTGACATGCAATGTTCATATTATTGTGGTCGCTAATTATGTTACACTGATATAGTTCGTGTTGGAGGGCGGATCCGTCCCTCCCTTGTTACCCCACTTACACCGCAATGTTTGGTCCTGGAACGATCAGCGGGAACACTGTCCCCGTTGTTCGTATCACCAGGAGCGGTGTTATGTCTTCATTTGTTCAAATGTTCTATATTGTTCTGCTTTTCTGTTCTGTTGTTCTTCCTCTGTCCGCTTCTTTCTCCCCTTCTCTTCTTCAGGTTCTCTCCTCCCTTCCAAAACTACCTAGGCACACCAACGCCCAAACCCTACCCTATGCCGATGGGACCTTTGTCAGACCAGACTCACTATTTCTTTTTGGAACAGGTAAATGGCGTTACTAAAAGTGGTTTCTATTAATGCCCGGGGACTCAACATTCCTGAGAAGAGGTCAAGGGCCTTACGAGAATTGAAAGCCGAAAAAGCAGACGTTGCCTTTGTGCAAGAAACCCACTTTAAAGAGGGGGTGGCCCCCTCTCTCGGGAATCGAGACTTCCCTACAGGGTATTTCTCCAATAATGTGGAGGGTAAGACTCTGGGGGTAGCGATTCTATTTGCCAAACACGTCGCCCTTGCAGATGTTGTTTGCCATAAACTTGTCCCTGGCAGGGCTCTGCTTATAAACTGCACTATCGCCAATAGAGCTTTTACTTTTCTTAATGTTTATGCCCCCAACAAGATACAGCCAGGCTTTTTGGAAAGAGTTCTCACACAAGCCCAACCCCACATTAATGGGGTTCTGCTCTTTGGCGGGGATTTAAACTGGTCCTTGGAACCCCGACTAGACTCCTCCAACCCCTCCCCTAGGTATTCGGACAAATTGCACCGTAGGGTCAGGAGGACTCTACATAACTTTCAACTCATTGATGTCTGGAGGATACAACACCCCTCCACTCGAGATTTTACCTTTTATTCACACCCTCACAACACTTACACTAGGATTGACTACTTATTTATCCCGCATAGATTTTTGCACCTGGCTGAGGCATCTGCTGTGGGCAACATGTCCTGGACAGACCATGCTCCTGTCTCTTTGGGGATTCGCCTGTCCCCTGCTCGCCCGAATTCCTACACGTGGAGACTAAACGAGATGATCATCCAGGATCCCGGTTGCCAGCAGCAGATCAGAGAGGCTATAGCCAACTATATCGAAGTTAACGACACAGAGGGAATCTCTAAAGTGGTAGTCTGGGAGGCCCATAAATGTGTAATAAGGGGAAAACTTATTCAACTGGGCGCCCATAGGAAAAGACAACATATGGCGGCACGGGAGGCCTTGCTACAAAAAATTCAAGCCTTAGAACTTCTCCATAAATCTACCATGTCTGAGGATAACCTCCAATCATTACTAATGGCTCGGAAGGAATTGGACTCGCTTATGTCCCACAGATTGAAGTTAGAAGCTAGGAAATGCCGTAGTCGTTATTTTCTATGGGGGAACAAGCCTGGGAAGCTGCTGGCGCGGGCTCTCCAGGCCCAGCGCGCGGCATCGTTTATATCTAAAGTAAAATCGCATACGGGAACAACACAACACACCACGACTGAGATAGCAGCAGCCTTCCGACACTATTACACCCAGTTATACAATCTAAGAGGCCCCACGGAGGCAGAATCTGACCTCTCCCGAAAGGCCTCTATTGCAGAGTTTTTACGTGAAATTAATTTCCCCACCCTTACACCTGAAGAAGTCGAGTCACTTGAGAACCCCTACACTCTGGCAGAGCTTGAAGAGGCTGTCAAAGCCACCCCGAATGGCAGGAGTCCGGGCCCTGACGGCTTCTCTTTAGCATATTATAAGACATTTGGGGATGTTTTGCTACCTCTGATGCTTAGAGCCTTTAATCAGGTTTCAGACCAGTCCTTCTTCTCTCCCCAGTCTATGTTAGCACATATCACAGTGATCCATAAGGAGGGCAAAGACCCGTCACACTGTTCCAGCTATAGACCCATTTCCCTGCTAAATGTGGACTGGAAGCTCTTCGCCAAATTAATGGCGAATCGCTTAAAACTCTTCCTCCCAAAACTAATACACTCGGACCAGGTGGGTTTCGTTCCAGGCCGCGAGGCCAGGGACAACACCACGAAGGTACTGGATTTAATTTATTACGCATCAACTTGTGAAACCCCCTCCATCCTCCTCTCAACAGACGCAGAAAAAGCGTTTGACAGAGTGGACTGGGATTTCCTGTTGGGGGTGTTGGAGCACATGGGCATGGGCAGGGTAGGCCTCCAGAGAATTAGGGCCCTGTACTCCGGCCCCGCTGCTCGCGTTCGTATCAATGGTGAACTATCGGACCCGTTCCAGATACGGAATGGCACTCGCCAGGGGTGTCCTCTGTCACCACTTATTTTTGTGCTTTGCATGGAGGCCCTGGCGAGGGCCATCCGCCAGAATGTTGACATCACAGGGTTGCAGGTGGGGACGAAGGAGTACAAGCTTGCCCTGTTTGCAGATGACCTCCTTGCAGCGATTTCTAATCCTTTGACCTCTATACCCAACCTTCTTAAAGAGTTCAAGCGTTTTGGAACTCTCTCCAATTTTAAAATTAATTTGTCAAAATCTACAGCAATGAATTTAACACTAGACCAGGCCAGCCTCCAAGTACTACAATCTATCTCGCCCTTTGCATGGCACCCAACACAATTAAAATATTTAGGAGTAATCCTACACAGGGATCTTTCCCAGATTTACCAATTGAATTTCCCCCCATTACTATCAAAACTTTAATCTGACCTCTCCAAATGGGGTGGGAAAAAAATCTCATGGATAGGAAGAATAGCGGTAATCAAAATGAATATTTTACCCAGAATTCTTTACCTACTACAAACTCTGCCGGTCACTATCCCTCGATCATGGTTCCTCTTACTACAACGAAAGATCAGAGACTACATTTGGGCGGGGCGTAAACCCCGATTTAAGCATGAGATCCTCTTTAGACGAAAACATCAAGGAGGCCTTCAGCTTCCCCACTTTCTATCCTACTACCATGCAGTACTCCTTACGAGGGTCATGGAGTGGAGTAGCGAACTCCACAGGAAACAATGGGTAGACATTGAACTGGCCTCTCTTCCCTCTCTTAGCCAGAACTCCCCCTGGCTTTCTAAGGTCCCCCAGATATTGCACCCATTAGCTGGCCCCATCTTTTCGTGCTGGCGTCTTTTACGCTCCCTCCCGCACCTTTCAGCACACCCCTCCCCACTCTCACCGTTGTTTGGGAATCCAGAGTTCCCCCCAGGGTGCCACTCCCTGTCGTTTTATTTGTGGCAGGAAAGGGGCATCCTGAGAACTAATCAACTGCTGGACTCATCTGGTATAATACCTTTTCCCGAACTGCAAAATAAATGGAATCTACCCAATAAGGAAATCTGGAGATATCTCCAAATTAAACACTATCTACAGACTTTTTGCTCTTCTGGAAAGGGTATACGAGCACTGACCCTATTTGAACAGATGTGCCTCTCCCACACATACCCTAGACACACTCTCTCCACGTTCTACAAATGGATCTTGAACCATAGATTTTCTTCCCAACCGAAATTTGTCAGGGATTGGGAGTTAGACCTAGGGGGTTTGGTGACCACAGATGATTGGGAGGGTATTTATAAAAATACCTTCTCACTAACTACAAATGTGCTAGTCTTGGAAACTCACTACAAGGTACTTACAAGGTGGTATAGATGCCCAAATATCCTTGCGAAAATTTATCCTGGAGTACCCAACACGTGCTGGAGATGCGGGACTGCATTAGGTACCCCACTACATATATGGTGGGAATGCTCTCTTTTGCAACCATTTTGGCGCAAGGTGGTGGAGACAGCTAGCATCATCCTTGGGGAAGACTTACCCTTTTGCCCGGGTTTTTGGTTATTAAATCACACGCGTACACCTAGATATCATCTCAAGAAATCACTACTTCGCCATATTTTGAGTGCCTCTAAGGCAGTGATCCCAGTTCACTGGAAATCAACAGTGTCCCCCACTATGAGAGAATGGACGGCCCGCTTAGATCACTATATGGCAATGGAAGACCTTATTCTATCTTTGGAAATGAGAAACACTTCCTTCATAGCTACTTGGAGCCCATGGCTGGAATACAAAGCCACAACCCATCACAAATCCTCTCTCTAAGAGAAACCCATCCGCCATGCCTCCAGTAGTTATATGATATAAATCACGGTTAAAGCTCCTTAGGTTAGGATGAGAACCCCCCCCCCTCCCCAAACCTTGTCTCTCTACGCTATCTTCCCTTTTACTTCTCTACATTGAGAGTAACACTACTCCTAATCCCTTTCTCCTTCTCCCTACTTCTCGCTACCCTTCTTTCCTCTCCTACTTCTACTCTCTCTCTTTCGCTTCAAGAAGTTGTAATCCACGAAATGTATAAGACCATACGCCTTTATGCCTTGTTTATATTTCTTTCTCTGGAGATGTGATGCATATGTGGAGGAGAGATATCCCCCTTCACGGGTCTTTCTGTTTTACGTAGTATTGAGTATCTCCAGAGGATGTTTCTCTGATGGTACTAGAAGCTATTGTAATGTTTATGCAACTTCTTGTTTTTGCTCATTTCGAAACTTCAATAAAAACTATTTGCAAAAAAAAAAAAAAGAAAGAAGAGTGGTGAGTACAGCGCCGGCGTCCCGGTTAGTGGGTTGCCGGCGGGTATGGCAGCACAAGGTTGGGAGCGCAGCTCTGACAGGCTGCGCTCCGGGAAGGCTCAGCAACACACTGTGAGGTGCGTCCTGAGCCAGCGCTGATACACCCTACATTGGTCACGCAGCTAACTGGCTAATCCCGCTGTTAGCACAAAGAAACCTCAGGCCAGTATAAACAATTACTGCGGGAAGCCGCGTGCCATTACAAGGGGCAGGGATTCCTCTCAGAGCGGATCCAGCACTCACCAGCGCCATTTTCTCCCTGCAGATCATAGGAAGATGCTGACAGGGAGCGCTGCCCTCCACATAACTCCAGCTATAACTCTGCGGTACCAGGGTGTTATAGACAGGGGGGGAGTGTGATAGTAGTACTAAATAACCTATTAAGGTTAGTTAGTCAGCGCCGGGCTTTTATCATGATAACTGCCTACAGGGGCGCTGTGTGGCTGGCTCCTTATACTCTGTGACTCTCTGAAGGTGCTCTGGGTGAAACTGTGTCTGACATTTTCCTGTGTGTGTGTGTGTGTGTGTGTGTGTGTGTGTGTAAGTGTATATCCACATTACCATTTCTAAGGACTCTGTGTCCTGTGCTGCAGAGTGTTTATCTTCTCATGAGGAGTCTATTCCATGTATTCTTCAGGACTGCAATATACTGTCTCCGCCGTCTGAATCCGAACCCCCTAGGGTGGATTCTTTAAGGGGAATGATATCCCAGATGGCAACTAGGATGTCACATACTGAGAAAGAGATGTAGTTTTTGAGAAAATCTGTAGAGGGTTTGAAGTATTCAGCACCCACTACTTCGTCTAAATCTCCACCTACATACCCGCAAAAACGTACACTTGGCCAGATAATGCAAGCTGACACTGATACCGACTCTGATACAGGGGATGGTGATGGGGATATGCAGGGAGGAGATGCATCCCTTGCTAAAGGGGTGCAACTGATGATTGAAGTCATCAGCAGCACCGGCTAGGAAATCTTATCCTACGCTTACACTGCAGTCCTTTCGGACCGCAAAATTTAAACAATCCAAACCCCAACCTTCTTTAGAGGAGGTGGGGAAAATCCAGAAAACCTGCACCAACAGGTTCCCAGGAACAGAAACCAGGAACTGCTTCCTCCACATCTTCAGCATGACAGTGGACCTCCCTGCCTGGAGATCGGGCAGGTGGGAGTGAGATTGAAAGATTTCAGTCACGTCTGGGTGTCATCATGCCTTGACCCCTGGGTAACAGACATTGTTGCCCAGGGCTACAGACTGGAGTTTCAGGAACTCCCACCTCACAGATTCTTCAAATCAGGCTTACCAGTGTCGCTGACAGAAAGTGCTATTCTGCAGGAAGCCATTGTGGTACCGAAACTGGACAGTTCGGTAAGGCCTATATTGAACCTGAAGTTATTGAACTCCTACTTGAGGGTTTTCCAATTCAAGATGGAGTCTATGAGAGCAGTTATCTCAGGTCTGGAGAAGAGGGAATTCCTAGTATCCCTGGATATCAAGGATGCGTACCTTCACATTCCGATCTGGCCGCCTCACCAGGCTTGTCTACGGTTTGCACTACAGGACTGTCACTATCAGTTCCAGATATTGCCATTTGGCCTCTCCACAACACCGAGGGTGTTCACCAAGGTCATGTCAGAGATAATGCTACTCCTCCTCCGGAAACAGGGAGTGATCATAATTCCATATCTGGATGATCTGCTGATTAAGCATCATCCAAAGAGAAGCTGTTGCAGAGTATTGCACTCTCAATTGAACTGCTCTGGGATCATGGGTGGATCCTGAACATTCCAAAGTCACATTTGGAACCGACAAGGAGTCTGTCCTTCCTGGGGATGATACTCGACACGGAAGTGCAGAGGGTGTTTCTACCACTGGGGAAAGCGTTGGTGATCCAATAAATGGCCCAGGATGTTTTAAAGCCAGCCCGGGTATTGGTTCATCAGTGCATTCGCCTTCTGGGAAAGATGGTAGCCTCCTACAAGGCTCTACAGTACGGAAGATTCCATGCAAGGTATTTCCAGCTGGATCTCCTGGACAAGTGGTTGGGATCGCATCTTCATATGCACCAGCGGATACGCCTGTCACCGAAAGCCAGAATTTCACTCCTCTGGTGGCTGCAAACTTCTAATCTACTCGAGGGCCGCAGGTTCTGGATTCAGAATTGGATTCTTCTAACCACGGATGCAAGTCTCGGAGGTTGGGGAGCAGTCACCCAGGGGGTAAACTTAGGAAATTGGTACAGGTCAGGAATCTGTCCTTCCAATAGACATTCTGGAACTAAGGGCCATATACAATGGCCTTCTACTAGCGGCGCATCTTCTACAAGATCGAGCCATTCAGGTTCAGTCGACAACGTCACAGCAATGTCTTACATAAACAGGCACGGCAGAACGAAGAGCAGAACTGCGATGTCAGAGGTAACAAGAATCCTCCTCTGGGCAGAAAGGCACGCGCTGGTGCAGTCGGCAATCTTCATTCTGGGAGTGGACAACTGGGTAGCAGACTTGCTCAGCAGACACTATCTCCATCCAGGAGAATGGGGCCTCCGCCCGGAGGTATTCGCAGAGGTAACAAGCCGATGGGGTGTACCTCAGATAGACTTGATGTCCTCTCTCCCCAACAAGAAGCTCCAGGTCACGAGACCCACAAGCAGTGGCGGTGGACGCCCTGGTAACTCCGTGGGTGTTCCAGTCAGTATATGTGTTCCAGTCAGTGTATGTGTTCCCTCCACTTCCACTCATTCCAAGGATTCTCAGACTACTACAAAGAACAAGTGTTGCGGCGATCCTCATTGCTTCGGACTGGCCAAGAAGGGCTTGGTACACGGATCTTCTGGCATTACTGCTGGAGGATCCGAGGCCTTCTCCTCTTCGCGAGGACCTTCTACTGTAGGGGCCGTTCGCCTATCAAGACTCACCGCGGCTACGTTTGACGGCATGGAGGTTCAACGCCGGATCTTAGCTTGGAAGGGCATACCGAACAAGGTCATGCCTACTCTGATCCAAGCTTGGAAGGGGGTAGCGACTCGGATTTGGAAAAAGTATGTGTCTTTGTGTGGATCCAGGAAGTTTCCTATGGTGGAGTTTCAACTGGGACGTTTTCTCCTCTGTCTGCAAGCCGGTGTGGATGTGGGCCTACGCTTGGGCTCCATCTAGGTCCAGATTTCGGCCTTGTCCAATTTCTTCCAGAAACAATTGGCTGCTCTCCCTGAGGTTCAGACATTCTTGAAAGGAGTTCTGCACATCCAACCACCTTTTGTGTCTCCTACGGCACCTTGGGATCTTAAGGTGATGCTGCAGTTCCTGCAATCGGATTGGTACGAACATTTACAGGAGGTGGACACTAAGTTTCTTACTTGGAAGGCAGTCACACTGTTGGCATTGGCATCTGCAAGACGTGTGTCTGAATTAGGGGCATTGTCGCACAAGAGCCCCTATTTGATTTTCCATGAAGATAGAGCTGAACGCGTCAGCTACAGTTTTTCTTCCAAAGGTTGTGTCGGTTTTTCTTATCAACCAACCCATTGTGGTGCCAGTGGCTACCGACACCTTGATTACCTCAAAGTCCTTGGATGTCGTGCAGGCTTTGAAGTTATATGTGAAGAGGACTGCTCGTCACAGGAAGTCGGACGTGCTATTTGTCCTTTATGATCCCAACAGGATTGGGTGTTCTGCTTCTAAGCAGGCAATTTCTCGTTGGATCAGGCTTACTATCCAGCATGCTTATTCTACGGCAGGTTTGGCATGTCCAAGATCTATTCAGGCCCACTCTACCAGTAAAGTGGGTTCTTCCTTGGTGGCTGCCAGGGGTTTCTCGGTCGAACACAATTGCTAAGTTCTACAAGTTTGATACTTTGGCCTCTGAGGACCTAAAGTTTGGTCAATCAGTTCTGCAGGAACCTCAGCACTCTCCCTCCCATACTGGGAGCTTTGGTACATCCCCATGGTACTAAATTGGACCCCAGCATCCTCCAAGACGTAAGATAAAATAGGAGTTTCCTCTATGACATAAGGGAAAATAGGATTTTAGTTACCTACCGGTAAATCCTTTTCTCGTAGTCCGTAGAGGATGCTTGACGCCCGTCCAGTGCTTCGTATTCCTACATTGTTACTTGGTTAAATTTTTTGGTTCAGCCGTTGCTGAATCGTTCCAAGTTGGTTAGCTTGGCTTTCCTTTTTGTTATGTGTGAGCTGGTGTGAATCTCACAACTATCTGTGTATTTCCTTCTCTCAAAGTATGTCCGTCTCCTTGAGCACATTTTCTAGACTGAGTCTGGTAAGAGGGGCATAGAGGGAGGAGCTAGCCCACACTATTAAACTCTTAGGGTGCCAGTGGCTCCCAAAGGACCCGTCTATACTCCATGGTACTAAATTGAACCCCAGCATCCTCTACGGACTACGAGAAAAGGATTTCCCAGTAGGTAATTAAAATACTATTATTTTAATCATTAATGACAGGGGAGGCACTGCCTCCCCTGACTGCACGTCCCTGATATATACACCAATCGCACAGTCCGGCACTCTCGAGTATTAAACTGCAATAGTTGCCCTGGTGCCTTCCACGGTGAACTCTCACCCAATACAGAATACGGACAAAGGTGACACGAGACGTACGCGGCGGTAACAAACGGGCACGGGAGTCACCCCTGCAGTTCAATGTTTCAGTTATAATTAATCTTCGTCAAGAGGTTATTCTCAATTCACACTATATTTTAATATCTTTCTTAATATTTCTTAATATTACACAGTAGGCTTTTTACTTTTTACTAATATTGGAAAAAAAGTTAAATTTTAAACTCTATATAGTTTATTTATATATCATTCCATAATATATAGGGTAGGTAGTGATAATGCTTAGAAGCAGAAAAAAAAGTACACTTTTAGTAGTTACATTTTCTTTTTGTATGTGTGACTCATAGAATGGATATAGGAACTGAGGGGCTTATATTTTTATTTAAACCTGCTATCTTAATTATTTTACAATATGATTATTATACTTAACACTTATAAGACCCTAAACTTATGATTGGCATACAAACAAAAAACTGTATGTTAATCAAACTATGCTTAAAATAAATTTTGACATGTGACTCATGTTACTTATAATATGAATGTGACTCGCATTACATATTTGTCCGCAGTCAAAGGGCTATAATACAAATTACTCAAACCTGTAGAATCCACGTGAATTAATCAATGTAGCCTAGTTTATCTTCCTGATTAAATGGGAAGATGTATAAAATGTTTTATCTGGTGAAGATGAGCATTTAAAATTTGTTTAGAAAATATGTGGAAATTAGCCATTTTTGCATGCACTTCAACAACTTCCATATATTTTCAATGTTTGCACACGTGGGAAATGTATACGCGAGAAATATATCAGTTTTCAAATGTCACGCAATAAATACACTACTATCTTTAGCAGCATAAATATACTAAAATGTTAGTGGTTATGTGAAATTTAATTTTCATGTATTGTGTGCTATACATGACCCTAAACTGCTTTATCAAATAGCGCTGGGAAAATGTAAAAACAATTAATGTAAAATATACAGCTTGATGGACCTCATGGTACAATAACATACCAGCACTGGATGTGCAAAGTAGAGCATTAACAACAAATGAAAGGATAACTGAACTCAAAAATGATAGGGCACACTTGGCACTGCTATAATACGTGGTACCTGAGATATAACTCTTGCCTGAAGCAATATTCCTAATGTTGGGCACACAACTGTACAGTCGTAGGCCGGTCACCCAATATCGAGTGATCCAGCCTACGATTGTATAGGTGTGTATACAGGACCATTGCAGGAGCACTAACCAATAAATGGTTTACAACGCTTCTGCAGCGATCGGGATCAAGAGGTTGCATCGTATGAGCTGTTTAATATTTTAGATGCCAACCTCCAAATCCTGTAGAAGCAAGTACGTACACACTAAGCTATTTTTAACACCGTGTGTACAGGGCTCACAGGGGGTCAAGCTGGGTACACAACACTCGAGTGATCGCAAAAGTGTGTTCCCAGCTATGATGTCATAGGCAAGCGCCATACAGAATGCCACCCCCACTATCTGCCTTCAGAGATATTAAACATGATGAGGGTACCACAGCATATTATTATTATTATTATTTATTTATAAGGTGCCACAAGGGTTCCACAGAGCCTTATACATAAGTACGTGCTGTAGTTATGTTTAGGGCGCTGTGGAACCTAAGTACATAAACAAATAAGCTAAACAAGAAAACCATACAAGACGATGTGGTACAAATACATGCTATATAAACATTGCTGCATGCACTGATATAGGCATAAGGAAGGCAGAAACCCAGTGTTGGGTGCCATTGTAGGGAGTATGGAGTAGGTCATAGTCTAAGTACAGTGGCGCACACAGGGGGGGGTTTCACCCCTGATCGACTGAATTCTTGTTTGCAGAGACGGAGACAGCTCTGTCTCCGTCTCAGTACAAACAGTGATCGCGATCACAGCTGCTGCAGCAGGGAGATCTGGATGTCAGAGCTCTCTGCACGTAATATACCCGTAGGAGCATGGGAGCTGTTGCACATGCTCAGCGATAACAGCTCCCTCTACGAATGCTGACATTCTAATCTACAGCGACCCAGGTCTCCTACTCTCATCCCATGGTATGTGTCTGTATGTTTATATGTATGTAGAGGGTGTGTGTGTGTGTGTGTGTGGGGGGGGGGGGGGGGGGGTTATGTATGTGTGTGGTGTGTTCTGTGTGTTACATATAGATATATTATATAGATATATATCTTTGTACACACACACATTATGTACAAGAAAATACAGTCCTTTATTCATTTCTGATGCTTTGTTAGTTAACCCATCATCAGGGATATACATACAGTGTTAAAAAAAGGTACAAACATTTATACCCACAAGTATTACCCCAGTAATCACACGATGCTACTCACCTGGACGACCGCTGTATTCAGCTTCCGCGGGGAGCGGATTGGGACAGATAGTCACATATCTGTACTTGTTTGTAAACTCTGGGGGTCATTCCGACCCGATCGCTCGCTGCAGTTTATCGCAGCGATCGGGTCGGATCTGCGCATGCGCCGATGCCGCAGTGCGCCGGCACATGCTGGACGGCTGAAGGCCATTCCCTTGTGATCGCCTCTGACTGATTGACAGGTAGAGGCGGTCGCTGGGCGAGAGGGGACGGAAAAGCGGCGTTTGATCACCGTTTTGGGGGCAAGGTACGACCATGCAGGGGGCGGGCTGCAGCGGCTACGTGACGTCACACAGCCGCTGCGACCAGGGGCAGCGAAGACCAAACTCCCAGCCAGCCGCAGGAGCTGCGCTGGCCGGGAGTTACTCAGCAAATACAAATCGCCGCTGTGCGATGATTTTGTACTTGTGCGGTGGGGGGAGGCGGACAGACATGCTGGACGTACTAGCCCTGTGCTGGGCGTCACCCCGCATGTCTGGGAATATGATCGTAGCTGTGCTAAATTTAGCACAGCTACGATCAACTCGGAATGACCCCCTCTATGTATTTCCCTGATGATAGGTTAAGGATTGAATTTTCTTTATTAATATATGAATAAGCCTAATGAGTACCGCGTATACCTGGATTGCTATATATATATATATATATACATTAGTTCCTGATGTTTACCCAAAAGGGTCAGACACAAGGAGACCAGCACACCACCAAGTAGCAAAAATGAAAAAAACATTTAATATGTTAGCAGCATTATCAGGCCTTTTGAAAAAATCGCTTTATACTCATCAGTATTCACTGAAAAGAGTCCATAAATCAGACAGCCATCCCAACGGCCCGTTTCGGTTATCACACCTTCATCATGGGGTCAGCTACAGCATAATGCTCAAACATGGGTCCTTATAAAGCTACACAATCAATGTGAATAAACTACACCTGCTTAATCCAATTACCAAGTGATAAAAAACACCTCCCAAACAATGCTGGCGAACCAAAGTGGAACCAAAGATACAGGACAAAGTTCCCAAAACCACTTCGCTGGTTCCGCCGTGCCGGAAGTGACGTTGCGTCACCGCGACTGTCAACATCCGCCAAAAGCGGAACCCGAGCGCCGAGACAAATTTGCAAGGCACTACCGGTGGTGCCGCTATGCCGGAAGTGACGTCGCGTGTTCACGACAGTCAACATCCGCCAGGCTGTGAACCAGCCTCAGATCTTGGGCAATGTCACTATACCCAGGTTCAAAAAACACAAGGCTCGTCTCATGTTTTTACGAGGGTACAAAACCATATCAAAATTAAATTATACAAAATAAAAAATATAAATTCAATGACTATCGATTAATCATAAGAAATAATAATAATATAGCCTGAGCGTCAACACCTTCACACACAAAAAGAATATATCATAATTGTAGGCAAACACTAGCCCAAGTTACCAATTCCTGAAAAATAATATTAATAAATCTGTGTTTGAAAATGTTGACGCCACCGGTAGTGCCTTGCAAATTTGTCTCGGCGCTCGGGTTCCGCTTTTGGCGGATGTTGACAGTCGCGGTGACGCGACGTCACTTCCGGCACGGCGGAACCAGCGAAGTGGTTTTGGGAACTTTGTCCTGTATCTTTGGTTCCACTTTGGTTCGCCAGCATTGTTTGGGAGGTGTTTTTTATCACTTGGTAATTGGATTAAGCAGGTGTAGTTTATTCACATTGATTGTGTAGCTTTATAAGGACCCATGTTTGAGCATTATGCTGTAGCTGACCCCATGATGAAGGTGTGATAACCGAAACGGGCCGTTGGGATGGCTGTCTGATTTATGGACTCTTTTCAGTGAATACTGATGAGTATAAAGCAATTTTTTCAAAAGGCCTGATAATGCTGCTAACATATTAAATATTTTTTTCATTTTTGCTACTTGGTGGTGTGCTGGTCTCCTTGTGTCTGACCCTTTTGGGTAAACATCAGGAACTAATGTATTTTTAAGAATTGACACGGCACCCCTGGAACTTGATTAAGTGTGTGCGCTTCATTTCTGGACTTTATATATATATATATATATATATATATATATATACACTGTATATATATATATATATATATATATATACACTGTATATCTCCTATATATTAGCCCAATGTGACTCTGTGCCTGGGCCTCTAACTCTGGGTGGAGTCACAGGGCTGGGAGGAGACAGCTGCTCCTGCCCTGTCCCAGTGTCAGACTGGGGCATGAAGGGCCCACCGGGAAAATGCAGTGGTGGTGGCCCATGTTTAGAGGTGTGGCCATTCTCCAGAGGGGGGGTGTCCAGCCTTCACAGAGGCTTGGCTAACCATTAGAGAGTGCATGGTCTGGGCCCCTTGACATATTTATATAGTAAATACAGCTAGTGCATGCATGATAATGTACCAGATTAATAACAGCAATGCACTGTAGAAAATACAACAAAGTCCTGTGCAGTATAAGGTAACACATGTAATGTATAATTCAAGTCCACAGTCTGGAACCTTGATCCCTAGAGGGGAAGGTGGGGCCCACCGGTGGTTTCCCCTGTACCACTGTGAGCCAGTCCAACACTGCCTGTGCCACTGCCAGCCCAACATTACCTACACATAGGGCTATTTACAAAGGGGGCAGCAGCCACAGATTCCGCCCACCATCCCCAGAGAGAAGCCACCAGTGGACGGACGCAGCACCGTGACCGGTAACCATGCACTCCTCCCTTGGTTTCCCTGCAACACACAGCCACCTACACCCCACCTGACACCCGCACCCCACACCACTGAACCCGCCCTCCGCAAAACCCCAGCACCAGCTCCCACATCCTCCCACTGTCGGGACAAGCTGGCCGGGAGCCTCCATCCGCACAACAGACGAGGACATCCGCACCCCTTACCACCTCACCGACCGCCACGTACATAGCCACAGCAGTGCGTCTGATCACTGCGCCGCTCTGTTGCACAGGCAGCGAGGACAGCGAGTGTACACTGTACTACTCACTAAGTCCAAGAGCCGACCAGCAGCCCCCATGTATCCAGCAGCCCGACCAAACACAGGTTAGTGGCTTGCAGCGGGACAGTCAGGAGCTCTATCACAGTCCTGTGCTTCCTGTGCTGCAGCACGGAAGCACCGCAGCTTTGATACACAGGCGGGAGAAACAAGCTCCCGCATAGGTACGACGCAGGGGCGCAGGGGTCTGCACCCGTCTCCCAATTCACCAGCTGCGGCCAGATCAAGCCTTCACGGCGCTTCTGAGGGGCACTCTCCCCCATGTCAGCACCACACCCCTGGCTGTAAAATGTAAACTATATATCCCTCCCCCACCCACGGCACCCCCACCCCTCCCCCATCTGCATTATACTCCATATAATCTAAATATTGCACGGCTCAAGCCCGTGCAAGGGTTAAGGAGGTGTAGCCCCTTGCGACGGTGTTAAGAGTGCCCGCAGGGCACAATGAGCCACCTAGTATATATATATATATATATATATTATATCTATATCTATCTATCTATCTATCTATCTATCTATCTATCTATCTATCTATCTATAGATTAGCAGCACCTCCATCATGGAAAACGGCATATACGTATGGTGTTTCCCATGATGAAGGTGCTACTGCACCGAAACAGCTGTTGTAGCTTCCGTCTATTATGATGCACTATTATGCTAAGTATTATGCTGCTGGATTCATTGCCATAATGTTGCACGATGCACTTTAAATTGGATTGAAATAACGCATTAATTTTTTGCTATTACCGAGTGCTGTGCTGGTTTATATGTGGACGACTTCTTGTACTGGAAGTGAAGGTGTGTGCGATCCTTAGGGGTAATTCAGACCTGATCGTAGCAGCAAATTTGTTAGCAGTTGGGCAAAACCATGGGGGTCCTTCCGAGTTGATCGTAGCTGTGCTAAATTTAGCACAGCTATGATCAGGCACTCAGACATGCGGTGGGATGCCCAACACAGGGCTAGTCCGTCCTGCATGTCAGTGCGCCCCCCCCCTGCCCCCCCCGCAGAAATGCAACAGCATTGCACAGCGGCGATGCTTTTGCATTTCAGGAGTAACTCACGGCCAGCGCAGCTCCTGCGGCTGGTCGGGAGAACCTCCTCGCTGCCTAGGCCGCAGCGGCTGCGTGTGACGTGACGCAGCCGCTGCGACCCGCCCCCCCCCCCCCCCCCAACGGCCCGGCCACGCCTGCGTTGGCCGGACCGCGCACCCTAAATGGCGGCTTAACGCCGCCATCCAGCCCCCTCCCGCCCAGCGACCGCCTCTGCCTGTCAATCAGGCAGAGGCGATCGCTACACTACAATGTCCTTCGGCCGCCCATCATGCGCCCGCACTGCGGCGCAGGTGCATGCGCAGATCCGACCCGATCGCTGCGCTGCAATAAACTGCAGCAAACGATCAGGTCGGAATGACCCCCAATGTGCACTGCAGGTCCGTGACGTGTGGTGGGGTGAGGCAGGTGAGGCAGAGCCTTTCCTGTCATACTTACGTTTGTACCAGAATTTGGACTGTATAAAGTATATGAAAAATACAAAGACTATGTTAGAAATATCTTCTTTGCATTATTCTAATAATTTTTATAGCCAAATCTCTGGAGTAAAAGTCTATGGCAGGTGAGGCAGTGCCTCACCTGTGTATCCTTTCCACACATCTCTGATCAAAACTCACCAAATTTCCAGGAGTTTCTACTGCTGCACCTGTGTATAATGCCCAGATGTACCCTTTGGCTCATGTTTTGTGTGTAAATCTGGCTCTGGTACTAGCTAGTGCCTCCTTAGCCTTTTAGCTCACCGCACAATCCTACTGCAAATATAACATGTGCAGAGAGAGTTAGATTTGGGTGGGTTATTTTGTTTCTGTGCAGAGTAAATACTGCCTGCTTTATTTCTACATTGCAATTTAGATTTTAGTTTGAACACACCCCACCCAAATCTAACTCTCTCTGCACATGATCTGCCCACCCTGCAGTACACATGGTTTTGCCCAACTGCTAACAAATTTGCTGCTACGACCAGGTCTGAATTACCCCCACTGTCTGGATATTTTATATATATATATATATATATATATATATATATATATATATATATAGCAGTCCAGCAGTAACGGCACTCAGAGACAGCAGAAATGATGAAAAAAATTGTATTCACATAGTTAACGTTTCGGGGCTATAAACCCCGTCGTCAGAACCAAAAATACAGACGACGGGGTTTATAGCCCCGAAACGTTAACTACGTGAATACAATTTTTTTCATCATTTCTGCTGTCTCTGAGTGCCGTTACTGCTGGACTACTATTGTTGTTTATACTGGCACCAGGGCAAGTTGATATCAGTATGTGAGTGCCGGCTGACATTGGATGTATACACACACACACACACACACACACACACACACACACACACACACACACACACACACACGTGTTTATGTGTGTGTGTGTGTATAGATATATATTATACTGAAACCCACACATGTAAATCCTGCGTTTGCCCCTGAAGAGACGGAAAAGCACACAAGGGGAGAGGGCCCTGGTCGTGAAAGCTTAGGGGCAGACAGACAGGGATGATACAGAGGGGGTAGACAGTGAGCACAGAACAGAGGGTTAGGGTGAGAGATGGCTGGGTTTGATGAAGAAATTAGTCCATTTTGTAGAGAGGTGGAAAGTCTGATCAGATAATGGTAATGCATAAAACCAAAGGTTGTGCAAGTGTTTACTAGCTGTTATAATATCAGAAGACAGGCCAGGCGGGACCCGCTCAGCAAAGGGATGCAGTGCAGGTAGGCGCCAGGCAGGAGAGGCGGTCTAACTGCTCTGCATCCCTGTTGCTGCTGTACTACTGATGTTACCGGCTGCCACGGCGCCTGTCATACTGTATGACAGGCAGCGTTGGCAACTGTGTGGAAACTAGATATTACGTTCGGCTCCTCTCCGTCACTACAATAAAGTGACCCCCCTGGAGCGTGTGGTACGCTGGTAAGCTCCGCCCCCCCATAACCTGCAGTGCATCATCATATGGCTGCTGCGGCCCGCCTTGCCCCGACAGTCCCACTTTCTTGTGAGCAGCACAGCCCCCAGAAGCGCATATGAAGAAGAAGTGCGCTCTCCGGGACCCCAATCACAGTGAGTCAGGCAGCGCCGGTGGCAGTAACTGAGCATCCTGAGTGCGTGGACCCAGCTCTGAGCTGTGCAGCACTGGGCTGGTGAAGGGCACGGGCGGCGCAAGAATTAGCAAAACAACTGAGACTGTGTCATCAGTGGTCTCTATGTTCTGTCACTGTTTCAAACACGCCCCCCCCCCCCCACCCCAGTGTTCTGCCCTAGCCATTGTGTATAAACCCCACCCCATGTTCTGTACTATTCCATCCCCCCTCCCTGTTCATTCTCAGCCAGTGTGCCCCCCCCATCCCCCCTGTTCAGTCCAAGCCCTTGTGTCACACCCCGCTTTCCCCTCCCTCCCTTCCCCAGTGTTCTGTCACTATTCCCATTTTGGATTCAGGTAGGTAAGGACACAAGAAGGGACTCATTGGTAATCGTGAGGGGTGCGGATCCCTGGCCCTCTTTTTAATGTGTCCCCCCCCCCCCCTCCCTTTCCTCTCTGTGGTCTGTTTCAGCCTTGTGTCTCTCTCTTGCCCCCCAGTTTTCTAACAAAGTCACTGTGTCACCCCCTCTCGTGTCCTGTCACTGTGTCACCCCCCTCCCGTGTCCTGTCACTGTCACCCCCCTCCCATGTCCCGTCACTGTCACCCCACGCGTGTCCCATCACCCCCCGCTTGTCCCGTCACTGTGTCACCCCCCTGTGTCCCGTAACTGTGTCACCCCCCTGTGTCCCGTAACTGTGTCACCCCCCTGTGTCCCGTAACTGTGTCACCCTCCTGTGTCCCGTCACTGTGTCACCCCCGTGTCCCGTCACTCTGTCACCCCCCGTGTCGTGTCACTGTGTCACCCCCCATGTCCTGTCACTGTGTCACCCCCTCCCGTGTCTTGTCACTGTGTCACAACTCCCCCTCTGTGTTTTGTCCCAGCTATTGACTCACCCCCTTCCCCCCATCTTCTGTCACAGAATAATAACATGAATAAGGGGCAACATGAATAACATGAATAAGGGGCATTATTGTGTGGTGTAATGTGAATAAGGGGCACTATCATGTGATGTAATGTGAATTAGGGGTAACATCGTGTGATGTAACGTGAATAAGGGCCACTACTGTGTGGTGTAATGTGACTAAGGGGCACTACTGTGTGGCATAATTTGAATTGGAGGTACTAATGTGTGGCCACACCCTTTTTTGTGTCATGAAGTATGGGAGGGAAGGCGCAAATTTATAGTTTGCAGGGGGGCGCCGAACACCCTATGACCGGCCCTGCCAGAAGATGCCCTCAGCGTGTTCAAGAGATATTTTGTTTCCATTATTATGTTAGGATGTTGATGCAGAGGGAAATTTGATAAGTTTTTTTATTGTTTATTTATTTTATTTTTTCTACTATATATACAGTATTTGTGTTGATTCATAGAGGTCATTTCAGGCTTTGCTGGGAGATTTCTTAGGGGTAGGAAATCTCCCACACACAATTCCATGGTAAGTGCTCGTCTTTGGCAACAAAGCAGGTTCACATGAGATCGTGGTATTGTAGCAATTACAGAATCAGTTGAGGAAAAAAGTGCATTTCTATTTACATCTGCTTTTTGCTATATATTTTTTTGCCTATATTGCTAAGAAAACTAGATGTGTTAAGTGAGTGCTCAATAGCATGTATATTAAACCTGCTCCAATTTGCGTGGGGAGAAGCTGGCACCAGGACACATCATCAATATTGGAGCTTTCATTTAGCCCAGACTTGACCCTATAATAAAGAGCAGAACTTAAGTTGCTTAAACCCACTGGCTTTATGTCAGAGGCTGCAAACGGAATTCAATAGAGGTACACCCTCCGTCAAGCCAAATTTATATATTTAAACTGGGCACTCAGCCATTCTGTTTCTCATCTCGGTACACAGATAAATTAATTCATTGTGTTGCAGCTGCTCCCCCTGTAGTCTGTAAAAAATGAGCATTTTCCTGCCCTTCTCTACTGAAGTCTAAATTAAAAACTTTACGTTGGAGTAGATTTTCTGTTAGCCTCCCACCCTCTCCGCTAATCGCTTTTCCTTGTAGAGCATTAACCAGGCATTTTCAGAGCAGGTATTGTGTACAGTCAGGACTTTGCTGTCAAGACCACTAATGTGTATTTGGAGGGCTGTCGCTATTTGAGAAATGCATTTGGATATCATTCCCAAATACACCCAAGTAGATTACTTTGTACAACCTTTAGATAGCCTTCGTTTATAAATTATTTTGTTTCCATCCCTCATCTACCGAGCCAGTGTTTGTTAAAGAAAACCACCTTAAACTGACAAACCTATACTGTAGTTATAAGTGAGTTCTCCAGATTAGAAGTGAGCCCTGTTTTTGGCTATTGTACAGTAGCCATGAGGATGGTAATTTAAAGAGCAAGCATCTGACCAGCTTAAGCAGGTCTGGGGTCTTTTTCAAAAAGCTTTGAGGAATATAACCTCTCCAATACATCTCCTTTGTTGTCATGTTACGAACAAAAAAACAGTATACAAATTGTGTTTTCTTTCCTGCACATGTGTATTTGCTTTTAATACATTGAATGCAAAATATAACAGTCCTGACAATTAACATTTTTAGTGATATCTGCAGCATTCATATGTTTTTCTGCTCTGTAAAATTAAATTCTATGGGAACTTACAAAGTGTACTAAGCTGCAGGGAGGCTTTGAGATACGTTAATAAATGCACTTTGTTGAAAGTGAGGACAAAACACTAGGATTTGTCCATTCTTTAATTAACACTATTTTTCAACAACAGTATGAACACCAAGATGCTGCAGCACTCAAGCAGAAATATCTGACTGTGCGTATCATTTAGAATTTTGTTAGTGCGGGTAAATCTCTCATTTATGAAAAATATTCATTCATTTGTTACAGATTTATTCTAGATAATAAAATTGTCATTTTTTTTGCAGTAAACAATGTAATAATTATGATTCATGCATTGCTTATGTTGACTCTAAACTGACTATTAGTATTGGTGGAATTAAATTTGTGAATTTCTATAGACCTACTGAGAAACTATTATAATATCAGAAGCATTTACATTTTCTTTTAACCAGTATAGTACTGAATGCTTAAAGCTGATATTACTGTAATGGTTTTCTGTTTGGTCTTATCATTATTAAGAAGCTGTATTATTAATTTACAATAATAGCCTGTATATACCCAGAGACATATTAGAAAAAAGCATATATCCATATATTTATATATATATTTACAGTTATGTTTGTTTGTCTTCAACAATTACATTTAATACATCTTGTCTTTTATTAAAATTATTGTTCATATTTATTCACATTTAGGAGTGGCACAGAGAATCCATAATATTATCTAATTCTTGTACAGAGCCTACATATACAGATAATGAATATTTGAGACAACAAATAAGAATCTTGCTGTTAAACCTATTATTCAGTATAATTTGAAAATACTACTAAGCAACGTCACACTGGGGCACTAAAGGTCCATGGAGTAAACCAATTGTAGGGGCCATGTAATAGCATGTGCCTCTGCCAAGAGGGTGAGGTCAGCCTGTAACGGGGGCCCACACAGTGCAAGACTAGCACTTAGTCACTGGGGTTGCACTACAAATGGGTTTGTCTACCAGATCCTCAGTCGTGTTTACCCCTCCTGGTGTGTCTAATACCCCTTTCAGACATGCTTTCATATCCTAGGCAGGGCCGGCTACAGGCACATTCCAATAGAGCGTCCGAACAGGGCGCCACACTTAATGGGCGCCATTAGCTCTCGCTGCCATATCGGAGCTTGGAGGCAGGTCCTTACAGCAGCAGCAGCGTCCATCCCGTGGCCCGCCTCCTAGCAGTGTCTGTGTGACGACGAGGGGAAGTGCTGTGGTTGGGCCAAAGCTAAACTATGTACGCACTGTATGGTGACGCCGGCACCACACAGCACGCACATAGTTTAGCTATGGCCGTCCCACAGCACTCCCATATGCACAGGAGTGGCCGAGTCAGATGTGGTGGCACCTGTCTGCAGGTATGTGTCACGCATGTCAGGGGGTCCTGGTGCTGGCAGTAGCAGCCGATCGTGGAAGGAGGGGGAAGGTAAGGACACCGGCGTCTTTAATTAGGGATGCTGGCCGGGGAAGCACTCTCTGGCCTGAAAACAGCGGGCAGTATATATATATAAAACTATTGTGGAAGAGGTGTGTATGCGTACGCTATATATATATATATATATATATATATATATATATTTATATATATAGACGGTTGGAACCGGCGGCACTCACAGGAATTTTCAGAAAAAAATACTCAGACTAGAAAGTCTACTGTCTTTTGACAGTAGACTTTCTAGTCTGAGTATTTTTTTCTGAAAATTCCTGTGAGTGCCGCCGATTCCAACCGTCTATGCAATACTTACGGAGGGCACCAAGGTTGATGTTTCTCACAAGGTGGAGTGCCGGGCATTTGTCTGCATATATATATATATATATATATATACATACATAATAACTAAGGTTGAAAAAAGACAATTGTCCATCGAGTTCAACCTATTTGTGGTCTCCTATGCAGTCCTATTATAGGACTAGTTATTTTTATGTTAGGACTAGTTATATTAACTATAATGCGTGTCTACACACCATAACCCTGAATATCTTTATCCAATAGGAATTTATCTAACCCATTCTTAAAGGTGTTGCCTGAGTCCGCAGTTACTACTCTCTCAGAGATGTTGATCATGTACCTTCTTAGTCTCCTCTCAATGTAAACATGCCTAGCCTTCCAAGCCTTTCCTCGTATTCCAGCGTCTCCATGCCCTTGATTAGTTTGGTCGCCCACCTCTGAACCTTTTCTAGCTCCAGGATATCCTTTTTGTAATATGGTGCCCAAAATTGCACACAGTATTCAAGATGAGGCCTCACTAGTGTTTTATATAATGGGAGTATAATACTCTCGTCCCTTGCATCAATTCCCCGTTTTATGCATGCTAATATCTTATTAGCCTTCTTTAAGCAGCAGTACCCAAAGTAGGAATGCAGCAATTTGTTATCTATGTGAACCCCTAAGTCTTTTTCCAGTACAGAATCCCCTAATATTACCCCATTAGTATGTAGGTGTTATTTTTGGTCTTGCCCCAAAAATGCATTACCTTACACTTGTCTGTGTTGAATCTCATTCTCCATTTTGCTGCCCATGTTTCCAGTTTAGTTAAGTCGGTCTGAAGAGACTCCGCATCCCCCTCCGTATTTATAACCTTTCCCAATTTGGTATTGTCTGCGAAAATTGATACCATGCTCTCTAGACCTACTGCTAGGTCGTTGATGAGAATGTTGAACAAAAGTGGTCCAAGTACAGACCCTTGTGGCACACCACTTAGTACTTTACTCCAATGTGAAAATGATCCATTGACCACAATGCGCTGCTCCCTATTATCTAACCAAATACTGATCCAAGTGCATATTGTGCTCCCTAGCCCTATTTCTTGTAGCTTGTAGATAAGACGCATGTGTGGTATAGTGTCGAAAGCTTTGGCAAAGTCTAAAAAGATTATATCCACCTACTTACCCTGATCCACGTTCGCACTTACTGTTTCATAAAAGCCAAGTAAGTTGGTCTGACATGATCTGTCCTTCACAAATCCATGATGGTGCCTTTTAATGACCTTATTTGCTTCAAGGAACTTTTGAATACTGTCCCTTAGAATACCTTCCAATACTTTCCCCACTAAGACAAACTGGTCTATAATTACCTGGTTCAGCTTTGCTCCCCTTTTTAAATATCGGCACTACCTCCTCTATATGCCAGTCTTTGGGAACCATACCCAATTTAAACGATTCCATGAAGATCAAAAATAGAGGTCTTGCTAGTTCAGCGTGCAGCTCCATAAGAACCCTTAAGAATTCCATCGGGACCAGGTAACTTATTAATCTTTAACTTTTTTAATCGGTCACATACTACCTCCTCACATAAATAAGCATTTTGCAGTGGGACTTTATCTTTGTTGAGATTTTGTGTTAGACCCAGCCTTTGGTCCTCTCTGGTAAATGCCGTTGAACAAAACTTGTTTAGTTTGTTTGCTATGTCATTATCATTTTTGATTAAGACTCCCCTCTTGTCCTTTAAAGGACCTATACTCTCCTTCTTTAGTCTCTTGCTGTTGATGTACTTAAAAAAAATTTTGGGATTCGCTTTGCTTTCCTTTGCTACTAGTTTTTCCGTTTCTACTTTAGTCGCTTTTATTCCTTTTTTGCATACTTTGTTACAGTCCTTATAGTGTTGAAATGACTCTGCATCCCCCTCAGATTTGTATTTTTTAAATGCTCGTCTTTTTTTGTCCATTAATTCTTTAAATATATTTGTTTAACCACATTGGTTTGGGATTTTTATTCCTTTTTTTGCTGCTGGGGGGAATAAATTTACGAGTATTATTAATTAGCAGTGATTTTAATACATCCCATTTCTCTGTAATATTTTTTCCTTGAAACACAATTTCCCATTCAATGTCCCTTAATGCTTCCTTCATCATGTCAAAGTTGGCTTTGCTAAAGTTTAGAGTCCTAGTTGAGCCAGTATAGGACTGCTTATGAAAACTGATATTGAATGTGACCATATTGTGGACGCTGTTACCTATGGGCTGTCCTACTTCAGTATTTGATACCAATTCCCCATTGTTAGTTAATACCAGGTCTAAGATTGCAATGTATCTAGTTGGTTCCTCGATTAATTGAACTAAGTAATTATAATTTAGCGTGTTTAAAAACATATTGTCCCTAGCAGTATCACATGAATTGATTTTCCAGTTTATCTCGGGATAGTTAAAGTCTCCCATCACTACTATGTCTCCTACTCCTGCTGCTCTTTCAATTTGGTTCAGTAACAATTTCTCGTCACACACACTAATACCAGGTGGCCTGTAGCATTACCCCAATAATAACTTCTTTATTCCTTTACCCCAGCATGCAATTTCTACCCATAACGTCTCAATAGTATTTACAGTCCCTTCTTGAATATCTTCCCGTATAACAGGTTTTAGAAATGGCTTTACGTAATGATATACCCCTCCACCCGTTTATTTAGTCTGTTTCTCCTGTACAGCGTGTAACCCTCTAGATTGACTGTCCAATCGTGAGATTCATCCCACCACGTTTCAGTAATGCCTATATTATCATATTCCCTGTTTGCTGCGAGGATTTTGTGTATATATATATATATATATATATATATATACACACTCACTTTTCCCATGGCTGAAAAAAGAATTAGACCAGCACTCACGTTTTAGTTGAAGAAAAAAAGGTTTTTTTTATTCATGATAAGACATCAAGGATACGTCAAGGATACACCCCACTGTTTACAGTACGCCCAACAGCCGTTTCAACACTTGGTGGTCTTCATCAGGGGCAGCTGTCACTCTGTCAGGAGCTATCTTAAATAGCGGAGAGGGCGCCAGAATGTCCGAACGGGATGGCCGGAAGCAGCGCGTCATAGCTGCTATCTGATTGGCTCCTGCCCGCACGTGTGATGCGTTGCTAGGGTACACAAACCCGGCTCTCTCCTTAGTGACCTGCTCCAGCAGCGTAACAGTAGTGTAGAGTGGGACGATCTGTATTGTAGATACAGCGGCATGCAAATGGAATTGTTGCTGTCTGTAATCCCGGGCACAAGTACACTTGTAGAGTGTTTAACCCCACAGTGCGCCAGCGGCACGGAGACACTGACAGCTCAATAATGAAAAATTGGAATACAATAACACAAAATGGAATATAGATATATAGGGCAAACGGACCAAACAATATCAACCTGCGTAGCAATGGTAATAAACAGCTCAGAGAAAATTGATTATAGCATACCACCACTTTAACATGATATGAAAGAAGGTGGCAGTGGTGACATGTCGCTCAAGGGTTATAAATGCAATTTCTACACTTCACAGCACAACCTGCACAGCAAAGGTGATAAACGGCTCAGAGCAATGTTAATTATAGCATACTACTTTAGCATAATATAAAAGACAGTGGCACTGGTGACATGTCACTCGGCGGTTATAGATGCAATTTTTACACTCCACCATAACGGAGTGAATTAATCATGGCTAAAAGGATCAATTGAATCCAACAGGTATAGAGTACCGCAGTGTGGAAACCAGATAATGCCCTGCATACAGCGGGAATGCAAATTGGTCAGTATAGGACAATCATGTCTCAGGGTACCGTACCCAGTATTCCCATACCCTCTCCAAGTATGGTACTGACTGGGCCCAACGCTGCTTAATTGCCAAGATCGGACGAGATTGGATGATTTCCAGCGTGGTAAGATGGTATCCAATAGTCGTATCCATATCTAACCGTATTGAGTGGTGTGAATATCTTCACCTGTGTCACAACCAAATTGCCTCATAATCTGTGTGATAATGTAAATATAAGAAGAACCGTCCACCGATTTCTTCAACTAAAACGTGAGTGCTGGTCTAATACTTTTTTCAGCCATGGGAAAAGTGAGTGTGTATATCAATCATTAGGACCTTGCACCAATTAATTTTTGACTTTAGACATAGAGTGCTGTCACTTTGCCATATTTTATATATATATATATACAGAGCACTCACTGGCCTGGCAACGGCAGGCAGCATATATATAAAACCATTGTGAAAGAGGTGTGTGTGCATACGCTATATTATATATATATATATATATATATATATATATATATATATACACTGTACTGTATTTGTGTGGGTGTCAGCTGTGTCTAGTGTATGCATGCTGTGTGCTACTGCTATGTGGTTGTATGTAAGCATTGTGTGTGTGTTTGTGTGCTGTGTGTATGTATGCTAGTGTGTGTGTGTGTGTGTGTGTACTGTATGTGTGCTTGTGTTAGGTGACATGATGTGATGTGATTTAATTATTAACATCTCCCTGGAGTGCTAGCTACTGTTTTTGGTGAATATACATACATATGTATGTATATATGTATGTATGTATGTATGTATGTATGTGTGTGTGTATGTATGTATGTATGTATGTGTGTACAGAGATATATATAGTACACATACATGTATTATACACATACATATATATGTACATACACGAATACACGTCTGTGTGTGTGTGTGTGTGTGTGTGTGTGTGTGTGTGTGTGTGCGCGTGTAAGGAAACCCCCCATGAAAATCCTGCGTTTGCCCCTGACTCCCCCTCGTCGTCACACAGCCACTGCTAGGAGGCGGGCCGCGGGACGGATGCTGCTGCTGTCACTTCCCGCACACAGTGTTACCAGAGAAGATTAGTTCTTCCTCTGGTGGCTGCTGCGAGGGTGCAGTGCATCTAGAAGCAATTGGATCCTCCTGAGCACTCAAGTAAGCCCCGCCTTTAGGGTAGTTTTTTTTTTTTCTCATATGGTGCACTGTTCTAGCGGATAATGTGTATCTGGCACTGTGGGACATATAATGTGTATCTGGCACTGTGGGGGCATATCATGTGTATCTGGCACTGTGGGGCCATATCATGTGTATCTGGCACTTCTGGGGGCATATCATGTGTATCTGGCACTGCTGGGGGCACATCATGTGTATCTGGCACTGCTGGGGGCATATCATGTGTATCTGGCACTGCTGGGGGCATATCCTGTGTATCTGGCACTGTGGGGCATATTCTGTGTATCTGACTCTGTGGGGCAGATAATGTGTATCTGGCACTGTGGGGCATATAATGTGTATCTGGCACTGTTGGGGCATATGTTTATCTGGCACTGAACTACTGGGGGCATATAATGTGTATCTGGCATTTGCTGGTGGCATATAATGTGTATTTGACACTACTGGAGGTGTATGTGTATTTGGTACTACTGGGGGCGTATGTGTATCTGGCACTGCACTACTGGGGTCATTATGTGTCTGACACTATACTGGAGACATGTGTAAGAAACACTACTGTGGGCGTTACATTGGGCTGCTAATTGTGTGTGTTTAGAGAGGGTGTAAAAATATTTTTTTTTATAGTTTGATTATATACAGTTGCGAGGCCACGCCCACTTTTCCAGGAGCATGGTTGTATGCGGGGGGCATTTCAAAATTTTCTCGCTCAGAACGCTAGTAGGCCTGGAGCCGGCCCTGATCCTGGGTTTTTTGTATATGAACGGACATTAACCTGGGGTTTTTGTATATCTAAAAGGCACCAAACCTAGGACACTTTCTGGGCTTGGCGCCCCTGCTATTTACCAGGGTTTTTTTGGGGACCTTCGTCCTGGGTAGATTACACGGGCATAGTGTGAATGGTGGAATCAGGATATTACTCCAAGGTCCCACTCTAATAGGCTGTGCGGGTCAGCCTGGAGGAGGTTGCGTTCATGATGCCTGGAGGGACCTGCTGTCCGTGATGCCTGAAGGGGGCTGTGGTCCATGATACCTGGAGAGCAGGGGCAAATGCAGGATATGTATATAGCAAGCGGTGTCGGCGGCACTCAGGTAGTGAAAAGACTTTTCATTACCTGACTGCTGCCGACACCACTTGCTATATTTGGGCTCTTGGCTGGCGGGCACCACCAGAAGGCACTGGGGCTGTTATTTACATATGGCAGTGTTGTATGTATGTATGTATATATATATATATATATATACATATACATATATACACACATGTATATAGCATGCACATGACATCTTTAAAATAAAGAGTGTCCAGCAAATGGATTGGACATGCACACGCATGCACACATATATATATATATATCATATATATATCATATATATGTGTGTACATATATATATCATGTGTGTGTGTGTGTGTGTGTGTGTGTGTGTGTGTGTATGAAAAAAATCTATATACAGTATAACACACACATGCACACACACACTGTACATACATTTAAACGCACACATACCCCAGGCTGAGAGGGGGACTGGTGGCCGCCTAGTCACTGTAGATATAATGTGGTCATGTACAACAGCTCCCGGGAATATTTTGTGCAGAGAGCTCTGATGATGACTAGAGCGGTAGCGGTCGCGATCGCAGTTAGTATTGAGACGGAAACCCAGCTGTCTGTCTCTGAAAACAAGAATTTTACCAAACAGGGGGGTTTCTGGGTACTCAGAAACCCCCCCTGCATGCACTACTGGGAGGGGGCTGCGGTCTGTGATGACAGGAGGAGGCTGTGGTCCATGATGCAGGGAAGGGGCTGCGGTCCGTGTGTGTGTGATTGCTTGAGTATATATGAGTGTGTCACAATCCTGACTAAAATCATATCATTTGGTGACTTGCCTCTGCCATCAGTCCTGTAACCTGCATGTTTTCTGCTGGCTGGGACAAACAGCTCCAGTATCATGAGTTCTCTGTGTGCTGAGCTCACTCTCCGCTAACGAGTTCCAATCTGTATTGATTAACCTTCTGTGTGTATTCAGAACTCAGCAAGTCTCTGCAAGTGTGCCTGTATAGCAATCATTGAGGATTCTCATGCTGTCCTATACTTCCGTGCCAGCATCCACAAGTCCAGTGGTTACCAGATATACCTTCCTGTGTCCTCAGGACCCGTGGCCATTATTGCCTGTCAATGCACACACCACGCTGGAGTTCCCTCCAAAACCAACTATGGCACTCGCCATGACAGTTCCTGGTCAGCTGACCTTCCAGGGTCCAATCTGGATTCATTTCCTCATCATGTGAGCCACTCATCCACTCAGCTATAAGCACTGGGTATAAGTTCCAGGTCTCAAGCACTAACAAGCTGACAGTGCTTTGGTGTCTCTGAGCCTGGAGTGAGCTCCAGAATCTCCTGCTGTGCAAGTTACCATACCCCGCACTGCCTGACTTCCTGGATGATTTAAAGGGACATCGCTGCCACTACATCCTGACATCTCCGGACTCACTGGAAGTCCTCCAGTGTTCCAGAAGGACCTCCCAATATCACTTGCGGCATTAGAGACTCTGCTAGTTCTTGCCAGCTTCCAGTTCACCGCTGCGCAAGGTAGCGCACCATAGTATCCGGAAAACCTGCCACTGCTGTCGCAGTATCCATTGTGCAGAACCACCGCATTACAGCTACTGGGAAACCCGCAGTGCCGACACTGCACTGCACAGCATTCGGAATCCCCATTGTGCTACCTCACCTGCCCAGCATCTGGAAACCCGTGTTGCCGACATCCCAAGCTTCATCTACAAGTATTGCTGATGTCCTCAGCTTCCGTTACAAGCATTGTCGACATCCTCGGCTTCATCTACAAGTGCTGCTGACGTCCTCAGCTTCGTCTACAAGCATTGCCGATGTCCTCGGCTTCGTGTACAAGTATTGCTGAAGTCCTCAGCTTCGGTTACAAGTATTGCTGACATCCTCAGCTTTATCTACAAGCACTGCCGACATCCTCGGCTTAGTTTACAGTTATTGCTGACATCCTCAGCTTCATCTACAAGTATAGCTGACATCCTCAGCTTTGTCTACAAGTACTGCCAACATTATCAGCTTCGTCTCCAGTCATTGCCGTTGTCCTCAGCCTCGTCGACAGCTATCACACTGGTTCCAGCCGGTGATCTATGACTTTCCTGCATTGCTGATCCTCCCAGCATTCCGTCAACTCACCAGTCCTCACGTGATGCTCCATTAGGTAACTACCCAGCTACCCATTGCACTGGTGGCTCCTACCACCAGTGTTCCAGTACCCATAGCTGGTCACCTTTCCTCATAGCGTATACTGCCTGACTGCCACGTCTGGATGAGCAGATCATTCCTAAAGCTAGCCCGATTCTGTCCACTGCACTCAAGACCGAACCCAGTGTCCAGTACTAGTCCGGGTTCACAAACAATCTCAGCCGTGACAGAGTGTGACATGTATGTGTACTGTATATGACATATGACATGCATATGACATGTACAGTATGTGTGTGTGTGTGTGTGTGTGTGTGTGTGTGTGTGTGTGTGTGTGTGTGTGATTGTGTGAAGAGAAAATCCTGAGTCTGAGCAGGGAAATTCCCGGGTCGTATGTCTGAAAGTGCTATAAGCTGTTTTATACCTTTGCGTCATCTGCAAAAAGGCATGCTTTACCTTCAATACCATTTGCAATGTTACTAAGATATTAAAAAGTACTGGTCCAAGTACCGATCCATGGGGTACTCCACTGGTTACCTTTCTCTCCTGTGAATGCACTACATTTACTACAAGTCTCTGTTTCCTATCCTGCAACCAATTTCTTATGCATTCGGCGCAGTGGGTGACAGGGGGGATCTCCCAACTACCCGTCCCCCTCCACTGCGGGACACTGCGACCCGCTGGTGGGACAGCGGGACAGACTGTGAAAAACAAGTCTGTCCCACCAAAATCAGGACTGTTGAGAGGTATGCTGTACCTCTTACATACGTTTGCATTGCAACATGGATTGTCCATTTGCAGATCTGCCCCCTTTAGATGGGGTGTACTACGAGTGGCCGGCGATTGGGATCCCAGTGCCCAGCTTACCGGCGCCGGGATCCCGACCGCCGGCATGCTGGCAGCGGGGTGAGCGCAAATGAGCCCCTTCCGGGCACGGTGGCATTTATTCTTCCTCCACGGGGGTCGTAGACAGGCTCAGACTGGCCCACAGGGGTACAGGGGAAACCACCGGTAGGCCCCACTCCCTGGAGGGGCCCTCCTCCTTTAGGGAACAGGTTCTAGACTGTGCACTTGAATTATATATTATACATATGTTACCTTATACTGCACAGGATTATGATGTATTCTCTACAGTACATTGCTGTCATTAATCTGGCACATTATCATGCATGCACTTGCAATAATAACTATATAAATTATCAAGGAGTCCAGACCAGGTACTCTATAATGGTTTGCCAAACCTCTATGGTGGCTGGCCACACACACTTTGGAGGCTGGCCACACCTCTAATCATGGGCTCCTACCACTGCATACCCATGGTGGGCTCTTCATGCTTCAGTCCGACACTGGTCGTGGACCCCCAAGAGGGAGTATGCCGGGTGTTGGGGGATCCTAACAGCCGGCATACTGAATACCACCCCTTTAAATGTGCATACTCCTACTCTACAGTGTTGAAATTATTTTACAATCTAAGAAATAGTAATTACTTGCTTGTTCTTTGATTCAAATACAATCCTATTTGTAAACACGGGATGTATAGGTTTCACCAGTGACATTTCATGTTGACATACATTTTAATCATCAACTTTGTAAATCAGACATTTAGTAAATCTTCTTCCACCTTGAGTAATGATGGCCATCAATTGTCTCCATCTATGTACCTCACGTCATTGGCAGGAAATCATTAACAGAAAATCATTAATAGTTTGAACCACTAGTGCTTGGCATCAGTACTGTGGGACACAGGAATGCAGGTACAGCGGTACTAAGTGGCATGTAAGGGGACGAGGTTGAGCGCCATAAAAAAACAAACAGATTTTGCCATAAACGGCACAGAAACTTCACACCACTGCCATCAATGGCAAAACCATCGACTATGGAAAACTATTGATAGTTGCTAATTTGCATAATTTGCAGCAACACATTTTTTTCCTATATAAAAGTATAATACAGTTATAAAACCTGGAAGCAGTAAGCAATGTGATATAAGCATTGCTGATAAACACTCATAGTTTGCACTTGCTAAAGCTTTGAGAAGTTAAAACCACTTAACTGACGATTTTTCCTTTCAAAAGTGTTAACAACATTGTTTTTTAAAATGTATTTTATTTAATAAAGTTGAAAAAGTATTTTTTTAAATATTTAAACATTATATTATGCACATCTGCAGAACGGATCTCCTCATCAAAAATGGGGGGACAGGGTGGGACGGCACAGTTGCATGAAATCTGACCATGCCAGTTAAGTGGTTTTAAACATCTTCAAATTTAATGAGGAAAAAAGAGAAATATAAATTTAAATGTACAATAACATCAATATGAAAAATAGTAATATTTTATTTCAATGATATACAGTATACTTTCACTATTTTGGTCTCTGCTTTTTGTTGTAGTGGTTATCACTGTGAGTGGTGTAATTTTGCTATAAAAGATAACATATTTCTGTTATTTAACATTATTTTATCACATGAAAACTGGGTATCTCTCATTAAAAAAAGATCCATATCGTCCTGGCACATGTGTAGAATTGGTAGTTCAGCATCTGGTTAAGTTCAAACAATTTCAGGTATTTGGCTGAAATAATTTTTTTCCCCCATGTTCTATATCTGATAACCCGGAGATGACATTAACAAAGTGGGTATTGCTGCAGTAACCCCTATGATGTATAGAGCAAAAATAAGAATATCAAGTTTTATGTTTGTTTTAAACAGAGCAAACATTCTGCAAATTACAATATTTTGTGTTGCTACAATTTAACTCAGATTTAAGTCAGGTTTTGTTTTAAAGAGACTTCCATGTCCTGTGGCTGACATTGCGGTATAGAATAATCTTACATATGGTAATTTCCCTCAATAAAATATGCCGGCTTTAAAAATACATGAAAATCTACATCTGATAAATTGTGACAACAAAAGAAACATTATATTTGTTTTATATTTATATATTTACTTTTACTGTATATCTGCCTTTTCTCTTACGTCCTAGAGGATGCTGGGGACTCCAAAAGGACCATGGGGTATAGACGGGATCCGCAGGAGACATGGGCACACTATAAGACTTTGAATGGGTGTGAACTGGCTCCTCCCTCTATGCCCCTCCTCCAGACCTCAGTTAGATTTTGTGCCCAGAGAGACTGGACACACACTAGAGGAGCTCTCCTGAGTTTCTCTGAAAAGACTTTGTTAGGTTTTTTATTTTCAGGGAGACCTGCTGGCTACAGGCTCCCTGCTTCGTGGGAGTGAGGGGAGAGAAGCAGGCCTACTTCTTCTGAGTTCAAAGGCTCTGCTTCTTAGGCTACTGGACACCATTAGCTCCAGAGGGTTCGATCACTTGGTGCGCCTAGCTGCTTGTTCCCGGAGCCGCGCCGTCAACCCCCTCACAGAAGCCAGAAGAAAGAAGTCGGGTGAGTATAAAGAAGTACAGAAGACATCAGTGATTAAGCTAAAGCATTAAAGCATTAAGCTTACCTGGTTTTGCTATTCAGGTTTGTCATTGCCATTTCACCGGAGTGATGGCAGTATGATGGTTTTCCTCCAATAGTAAGAGCTATTATTATTCTGTACTGGGACGCTCTCCTGACTACGGCGAGGTCAAGAAACAAGTGGTAGAAATCGTTGTTTCTCTATGACAGTTCTTCAACACAGAGAATCGCTATTGATCCCAATGACACAGTTGTCGGAGTTGGGAATAAGATTATATTCTGAACTGTTAAGAGTTGTTTTTTCCTGTGGAAAAGAGATCTGGGAATCCAGAGTCGGATCAGATTTGCAAAAGTGTAAACCCATCAATACGTTCCGTTGATGAAGAAGATGGTTGCGGCCTACGAGGCCATTCGGTGAGCAGGTCAAATGCCAGAGTGGTTTTTGCGGGACCAGTTGGACATGTGGTTCGGGTCTCACCTGCACATGCACCGGAAAATAATCCTATTTTCCAGGACCAGGATATCTCTCCTGTGGTGGCTGCACAGTTCTAACCTTCTAGAGGGACGAAGGATCGGGATACAGGATTAGATCCTGGTGTCCATGGATACAAGTGTCCGAGGCTGGGGAGCAGTCTTTCCAGGGGAAGAAATCCCAGGGAAATAAGGTCAAGCCGGGTAGCTTGTCTGCAATAAGCATTCTTGAATTAAGAGCTATTTACAACGGAACATCTTCTTCGCGATCTGCCCGTCTTAATTCGGTTGGACGACTTAACAGCAGTGGCGTAGGTAAGCCGCTAGGGCGGAACGAGGAGAAAAGCGGCAATGTCAGAAGCGGCAAAAGTTTTCCGCTGGGCAGAAAGGCATGTAAACGCTCTATTAGCGGTCTTCGTTCCGGATGTAGACAACGGAGAAATAGACTTCCTCTGCAGACACGATCTCCATCCAGGAGAGTGGGGTCTTCATCAAGAAGTTTTCACAGAAGTGACAAGTATTTGGGGAATTCCTCAATTAGACATGATGGTGTCTCGCCTCAACAAGAAACTTCAGGGATATTGTTCCAGGTCAAGGGACACTCAAGCAAAAGCAGTGGACGGCCTTGTGGCACCATCGGTGTTTCAGTCGGTCTATGTGTTCCCTCCACTTTCACTCTTTCCGAGTGTGATAAACATAAGTGGAACAAAGGTTCAGGTGATCCTCATTATTCCGGTCTAGCCAAGGAGGGCTTGGTATCCAGATCTTCAAGACTTACTCATAGAAGATCCCTGGCCTCTTCCTCTACGAGAGGTCCGGTTACAGCAAGGACCGGGCGTGTATCAAGACTTACCGTGGCTGCGTTTGACGGCATGGCGGTTGAACGCCATATCTTAACCCGAAAGGGTATTTCCGGTGAAGTCATTCCCACATTGTTTCAGGCTAGGAAAGGAGTAACGGCGAAGCTTTACCACCGTATTTGGAGGAAGTATGTGTCTTGGTGTGAATCCAAGAAGGCTCCTATGGAAGCATTTCAGCTGGGTCGTTTTCTCCATTTTTTGCAAGCAATGCAGGCCTAAAGTTAGGTTCCATTAAAGTGCAGATTTCGGCCTTATCAGTTTTCTTTCAAAAGAGAATTGGCCACCCTTCCAGAAGTTCAGACTTTCGTGAAGGGAGTGCTGCACATCCAACCTCCATTTGGGCCCCAGTGGCACCATGGGACCTTAACGTGGTGTTGCAGTTTCTTATGTCACACTGGTTGGAACCTTTACGAAAGGTTGAGTAAAAATTTCTCACTTGGAAAGTGGTCATGCTGTTGGCCTTGGCGTCCGCAAGGCGGGTGTCGGAATTAGCGGCTTTGTCGCACAAGAGCCCTATTTGATGGACAAAACTATTGTGATGCCTGTGGCTACAGAAGCTTTGGCTGATTCGAAGTCTCTCAATGTAGTCAGAGTTTTGAATATTTATGTCGCCAGAGCGGCTCAGATTGGGGAAACAGAGGCTCTGTTTATCCTGTATGCTCCCAACCAAATTGGGGTTCCTGCTTCTAAGCAGACTGTTACACGCTGGATCTGTGATACGATTCGGCATGCTCGTTCTATGGCTGGATTGCCGTTTCCGAAGTCGGTGAAGGCCCATTCTACCAGGAAGGTGGGCTCTTCTTGGGCGGATGCCCGAGGAGTCTCAGCGGTTTAACTTTGCTGAGCAGCTGCTGGTCAGGTTCAAACACTTTTGCTAAGTTCTACAAGTTTGATACCCTGCCCGATGAAGACCTCATGTTTGCTCAATCGGTGCTGCAGAGTCGTCCACACTCTCCCGCCCGGTCTGGAGCTTTGGTATAAACCCCATGGTCCTTTTGGAGTTCCCAGCATCCTCTAGGACGTATGAGAAAATAGAATTTTAATACCTACCGGTAAATCCTTTTCTCTTAGTCTGTAGAGGATGCTGGGCGCACCGTCCCAGTGCGTACTGTATCTGCAGCTATTGGTGGTTACACTCAGGTGGTGTTTCTTTTCAGTCAAGTCTGTTGCTGAAGTTATTCATACCATAGCATGTGGTATGTTAGTATCGGTCGTGTTTACACACAGGTTGTGTTACATTTTCGGTCAGCATATTGCTGTATATTTTTCATGCCATCGGCTGGTGTTCTTTTGAATGCCACGTTTGGCGGCATGTTCGAGGTGTGAGCTGGTATGACACTCACCGTGTTTAAACAATAAATTCTTTCCTCGAAATGTCCGTCTCCCTGGGCACAGTTCTCTAACTGGAGTCTGGAGGAGGGGCATAGAGGGAGGAGCCAGTTCACACCCATTCAAAGTCTTTTATTGTGCCCATGTCTCCTGCAGATCCTGTCTATTCCCCATGGTCCTTTTGGAGTTCCCAGCATCCTCTATGGACTAAGAGAGAGGATTTACCAATAGGTATTAAAATCCTATTTTCAACCATTTCTGATTGTGTTTACTGTAGACTGGAATAAGCTTGTTGCAATCTTCTGGATTATTGGCAGATGCTATATAATCGGTTGAGGGCTATGCAAGTGTCCGAATATTATTTTCCTTTGTGATGGATTATTATGAAGGATACCATGCTATGGGGGGCATTCATCAGTGAGCACATAGCATTGCATTCACTACAAATAGGAAATATTTGCATTAAATATAAGTTACTTCTTCAGGATGTAGTTACTATATTCTGTATTCTATATTACTGTATTCTGGCGGCCGAGATCCCGGGGTCGGTATTCTCACCTACGGGATCCTTACAGCCAGGATTCCAAACCCAACCCAATGCTTCTGTGCATTATAAATGTATTATCTACTGAGCTTCATGTAAGTGAATGTCACACCTCTCTGCTTGTGACATGTGAGTGAGCACTCATCTGCAAGAACATAGATGGGAAGATTTTGCTGTACCTAAAAGTGTACGTTGGAATCCTTTGAAAACCCCACCAAGCCAATGGACAGAGTTTGACTGATTCAACATTATTATTCTGGTTGCTGACCCGTCTACACAGGCACTGCACGTACCCGCTACGAACTGCTCCGGGTAGCGCTTATTTCTAAGCGCCTTCATTTTGCTGTAGCGGTAGTCACCGGCGGTTACCTGCTTCTGGACGCTCTGCTTCATCACATCTGGAAGGTTTGGCTTACGCCGATGCACGGCGCCTACAGGTACACTGTCAGCAGCGTTAACAACGGCACTGGACGGCATACTCCTTCTTGCATACAAGTGGGCATTTTAAAGGATTTTACCAGCCCCCGGGAGAACCCAGGAAAAAGCCGGTTAACTTCCAGATACCCATTATTATATGGTAATAGCTCTCATTAGAGCAACGTCTACAAATATTTCTTCCTTATTAATCTACAGAAAGAGCTATAGTGGATGATACCGGGGACGCCCGGCACTAACAACCCAGGAGAGGTAATTACATCATCTTCCTCAATTAAAACACCTGCTGCCGGGACTATTCTGAATCCAAAAGTGCATGCTGCCTCTGTACTTTTGGATAGTGTGCAGTCTCATTATTCTTGTGAATGATACAATCTTAGTGAGTAACCATATGAATGTCACATATGTTATGTTATTTCTAACATCATTATTTACAATCAATCCATTGTGTGATCATTGTTACTTGCTGTTTAATATATAGGGTCAGCTCAGAGCATATTCATATGCATTATCTTTTAAAAATATTGTATTTATAATTTCATTGGTATACTAATATTTTAATAAAATTTCTTTATTTATTATTATTACGTCTGTCAGCTCTCCATTCAACCAAGTCTCTTTACGACATTACAAGCGCAGCCAATTTTTTCTCTTTTGTTCTTTGCATTTTTTAAAGCATATACACAGTGCTTTTTTGGTAGCGCTCATGATGTCGTTTTGAAAACTATCTGATTAGGCGCTTATAGCAGATTTTGTGTAGCTTTAGAACTTGACTGGAGTGTGATCTCCAAACTGAGATACTCAAGTCTGTCTGGGCCGAATGCATGGAGAGGGATTGTGACAGAGAGATAGGGAGGAGGCTGTTATCCTGTACTATATGTGACCCCCAACACAGGACATAAGTCAGAGGTGCAAGTACTGTCGATGCCAGATGCAAGTGGCCAATGTTATCGGTCTGTGTAGTCATCCGTGTTGCACGGCACATATGCTCCGCCGGTTAACACTCTGAGACACAGATCAAAATTACTTGATTTTCAGTGGGCTTTCCTGGGAGGTAACATGAGGCACTCAGCCAAACGCAGGCATGACACTGACAGTGACTATGTGTAGAGACGCAGTTGAGCTGGCACAGGAGGCCATGTTTAGACAGGGAAATTGCATATGCCATAGGGCTGGTGCAGTCCTGGCTGTTACTACCGATGATGCTCCAATGGTGCGTCTTAGTGTGTGCCCCAATAAAATAGCACCGCTGCATGTGTGCATCTCAGTAGGCTGACAATCGTTCATGGCATTTGCATCAAGATGCAAATGCTGATACGGAAAAGACCCACCTCTTTAAATCAGACGGCCCACAGTTTTATGGAGCTTAGTTTGGCTTGCGTATTTATTGGCAATGCTATATACGACAAGTTCTGTTCATTAGTCCTTTAATGAAAGCACATTTAAAATGTGTTTGTGAGTTCTCCTTTGGTATCGTATTTCTACAAAAAATTTTTAATAAATGTTAGCAATTTTATTTTTACATGCTAGCCTGTAAACAGTACAGGTTCTTTTCACTGCAGTTTCCACTCACATGTTTTTTTTTCTCTCAGTACCCAATGAAAGGTTCATAACAACTACATTTTAATTCCACGGACCTTAACCTTTTCTTTAAATCTCCCACAAGGATTTTGTAAAACACATGAGCCGCCAATGCCTCAGAATTCAGAATCTGAAATAAGCCTGGCATTGCACAGCGGCTCCTTTTTCCATTTAATGTAACTCTAGAGCCACAAAAAACAGCCTTGAGTTCAGCGGCTTCACGCTATGATTTACTATGTGTGCCCTACAAATAAATAAATATATATATTTATATACTGTACATATATTTATATTTTGTGTGTGTGTGTCCTGGAGATGCATTGCTTATTACATGGTGGTGCCACGTAATAAATGATGGGATTCATCCAACACCAGCTTCCATATTATGACAGAAATAACTGCTGCAGAAATTATTTCATTTTAGTCCAATTACTTGACAGGCTCTGTGAGGACCAATAATCTGAGAGAGCGATGAGCAGTATGCATGGCATATAGATGCAATGAGAATATTTATTTTGAAACTAGCTCGAACATGTGAATCTTGTGGCTCATAATTCTGTCTGAGCTTGTCTCTCAGATCTGAGCTGAAAATCTAGGATTCTAATTGTAAAGAAAAATGAAAAAACTTATAGAAACTTCTATTCCCAAGACACTATATGCATATTTAGCATGGAAGCCGCTGCACTTGCTGAAATATAAATCACAAGTAATCAAACTACAGTCCCCTTCCTAAATACATTGAGAGGAAAGTGAAGATTGAATTTCTTTAGAAAACAGAACACACTTCATACACTATTTTGTCAGCAGGATACATGTTCCTTAATGGATTTTTTACAGTTTGTAAGCCTCTTTCAACATGGCATGATTTAGTTGCTACTTTATTTTCTGTTTCCTGCTGGTTGAAATACAAACCAGCAGAGACTAATAATGACATTACTAGAGTGTTCATTTAACAGTTTTCTGCCAACACAAATAACTAGTCATAGGGCGTGGCGTAATACCAGAGATCCTGTAGTGTTGTTATTGTCTATGTTATGATGTGATGTTTTCTGGGTTTCCGTGATACCTGTTCCAAAGTATTGAAACAGTGGCATGATACTCCACACTGTGACACCATCACTTTCGTACCATTGTGCAGCCTTCATGTTTAAAATAAGTGTGCTCCCTTTTCTGATGATTCAGTCACTTATTATAAGAACAAATATGTAAGATATGTATTTCATAAAGTGTAGCACCTTCTAAAGGGCTGCAGATGTGACTTTTGACTAAACTTTTCATAGGCAGAGAAAGCAGATGGGACTCCTGTTTTAATACATCGATGTTATCCACTTTACTGGTGCAAATAGCCCATGTGAACTATCATAACCGATATACATGGAATCATACCTTTATCATTCACCTGTAGTATTATTTATTAACTTATGGGTATGGGCATAGTTTTTGCCTGAACTGATAAACTTGCTTTTTAGCAGAAAGTTTGTTTAAAGCAACAGTCTCAATTAGGTGTGTTGTTCTTTTGTATAAATCTCAGTCAGAATATATGGAAAAACGTAATAAATACCGTCATTTTTGGTTTGTTTCTTGAGGTCGATAATAATAATTTAGAATTATGCACATTTTGCACAGGGTCACGTGACTTCTATGGCAACTACTATCACATAGCACATGATGTAGTAAGCAGAGAGGACCCGGAACATTGCCCTGAGCTCAGTTGGCACTGTAAAAGCCTCACCCTCCTTCTCCCTTTCTGCATTCACATGACATACCCAGAAAACCACACAAACCATGAAGAATCAGCTGTTTGCAGTAATTAGCATGACAATTTAAGAACTAGCTATCAGAGGAGATGTCTTCTATGTTATTCAAAGTGATGCTGCATACCGCAGTCCTCATTATTCTCAACGGGTACTGTAGTCAGGCCAGTTTACCAAGATGGCATTAGCCGTTGTTTCCCTATCGACATAGAGGGATATCAAGATCCTCCTCTCCCAGCATTTCGCAAAATTATACTGTACTTGTGCGCCCTCATGATCAAGCTTACGCAATGTAAAAATAGGCAGTAAAATTATAGCATTGTTATTACCTTACTGCAAATCTCTTTGCCAGGACAGCCTAATATGGCAATTGCTGCAAGGTATACCCCCCATAAAACCATTTCTTATCTCCCGACAATAAATAGGTCCCTGTATCTTTGAGTGTGACCTGCAGCCATTCTTATCTACACTCCAAAGAGATTTTTAAAAGGTGATAATGAGTTGTAGGAGGATAGCTAAAAAATAGCTATCATATGCACTCTTCAAGGGTTCTTAACTTGCTATTTAAAGAAAACAAAATGTGTATGTGAAAATGTTACCTTAAAGGGCACATTTTTTAATGATTTGACTCCCTGTCTAACAATGAACCAGAAAAAAATAACCTGTTCATGAAGACATTCCTCCAATAATAAACGTCCACATGAGAAATCCCATATTATACACAGGTAACACCTAAATCTACTCTTCTCCTTGATCTTCCAGGGGCAAGGATTTTTTTAAATATATATTTTTGTAATAGTCTTTTATGACCGTTTGTCTACCCACAATCTTCACAAACCTACCTGATGCACAGTATGTCCACAATGCAATTCACCATCTCCCCTTTTCCCCGTGTCAACCTTGGTCCCCAATTCGCCATCACTTTCAAAAACACCATTATTTCTTCAGTGTCCCAAGACTGCTGCCTTGATACAGTATAATCCTTGACTCTCTCAATTTATATCGCATCTAGGAATACCAATCCCAAAATCCGGATTTCTTAATTACAAGGATTAAATTTTAGGATTAATACAGAGATTGTGCATAAAGGAAAAAGGGTACAATGTAATAATAAGAAAAACTTTATATTTTTAAATAGATTTTTATTTGTTCATAATATAGTAAAGAGCAAAAATAGCAGTTTATTTGGTTAGGGGACTATGTTTTCCCAGTGATACTTACTATTTCTCTCCACCCTGCTACTCATTTTTTCCCTCCTATTACCCTGCTATCCACCCCCCAATGACCCAACAGTGCTGCTATCCACCTCCCATACTCCCTGCAATCTGTCCCTTCTGTACACCCTGCTATCCATCTCCTCCTGCCCTCCTTGCTATCCTTCTTACCCCCCTGCTTTCCTTCCTATTCCCATTTCACCTTAGTCGCACAGTGGAAGCGAGAATGTGAACACCAAATCCACCTCTGCCCACTGCCCCCCAGCCCAGTCCCAAGTGTGTTCAGAATCCAGTAATACCTGGGCTTTCATTTTATAATACCTGGTATTTTGAGACCCAAAACCTGTTTAGAATCCTGGAATCATGGTACTGAAATCCCTGCTCATATCCAGTCTTTCTTAAATTGCCGCTGTCTCCATCTATAAAGGAGTATGACTATTTCTTACTAAATATAACAGATTACATCTGCTCCTACTTCAATCCATCCTAAAAACTGCTACAGAATTGATCTTACTCTCTCAGCTCTCAAAATCTGCTTCTATACTTTGAAAATCCTTACATTAGCTCTCTCCGCTCTCCAAAATCCAATCCAAATTCTCACCAACACCAACAAAGCCCTAAACAATACCACCCCTTCTTACTGCAGGGTCATCTTAATAGCATTGTAGATTCTGGACAAAGCAATGCACTGGGGCCCCTACACACTCATTCACATAAACCAATTAAAAACCTGGCCTGTCTTAGTCAGAAGTTTTATGTTTTTGGCAATTGGGAAAGCCATTTAGTTGCTCGTAAAATAAAGGGATGGCAGGTGAAAGAGTGGATCCTAATGTGTATACTTCTAGGGGATCAAAGGTTTCCAATCCAGTTGCCATTGTCAACACATTTGCTGAACATTATTTTCAGCTATATAACCTTAAATATGATTCTAACACCCCAACCATACAGTATGTAGCAGATGTTGATAATTTTTTACATGCACTTTCTCTTTCTTTATTGGACTTTGAGACCTGTCTGTTCCTCAGCTCCTGCTGGTCTTTGGAAGAAGTGGAAGTAGCTATTGCTCTTTACCCCTAAAGAACCAGGACCGGATGGTTATCCTTCTATTTTTTACAAGACATATAAAGCTGATTTGGCCCCAGTACCCCTATCTATGTTTAACAAAGCTTTGGAGACTAAACAATTGGAGGTGCAGATTGTCCCTATCCCCAAGCCGGGTAAACCCCCCACCTCTGTACAAAACTATCACCCCATAGCTCTATTAAATACTGATGTTAATTTATTTACCAAACTAGTTTCTAATCGCATGTGCCCTTTGACTACCCTTATTAAACCAGACCAGGGGGTGTTTGTGCCAGTTAGACAGGTCATGGACAATTGACACGAACCGATCACTCACCACTGCGGGTTCTGGGGTCCATCCATTGCCGGCGCGGTTGCTCGCGTTGCTGTGCGGCCATGTGGGGATGCAGCGTGGTCAGTGGCAGAGGTGATGCAGGTTTTGGGAGCTGGGAGTCCGGGCACCAAATGTTCGAAGGCGCCGCAGTGTGTCTGCAGTATAGGAGGCGACCATGTTGGAGACCAAATAAGCACCTGAGAGCACTTGTGAAACACCTGTGGGTTAGTGTTAGCCAATCTCATGCTTGTGCTGCCTTTAAGTAGGCTGGGATTATGTTACTCTGAGCCAGTGCTTTGTTGTATCTACTCTGTGCCCTAGCTCTGTGCTCTTTCCATGATATCCTGTGTTGTTCCAGTGGCCCTGATATCGCCTCCGCTCCCAGGGGTCTGCCTGCAGCCTTCACCGCAAGAGATCCACCAGCTCCCTGCTGTGCGGTCAGTTAATTGCACTCCAAGTGGCAACAAGTGGAATCCCAGGAGTCCTGTGTGAGTTTTCTCTGTTCAGTGACTGCCTGCTATAATCACAGTCTGTGGAAGTTTCCACTTCATCCTGGTTCTCGTTCTCTCCTCATCCATTTTAACTCATTCTTCACCATTGTCGTCTGCTGCAGTTTCACAGTGCTTCAAGTGTTATCTTCACAATTTGCAAGTATTCCATTCAGTATTGTATTTTCATTGTTGCTGCAATCAAGGACAATTCTTCACAGCCTTCCAGTTTAACCTTTAAGCTTCAGTACAAGTCTCTACAGTTATTCATTTATGTCTACAATATCCAGTTAACACTCCTTACAGTTTGGCACCAATCATTGCTTCATTTGGACAATTATTCATTCATTCATTCATTCATTCATTCACAAGCCAGTTTAAACTCAGTTGTATGAACATTTCTTTAATGCATCTTTAAGACTGTTCCTGCTTATACTACAATAATACACCTGGCGCTGTCATTCATCAAAGTGAGAGCAGCTAACCTCAAGGACTGATCCCAATCCCCTAAAAATAAAACTAAATAACCACAATGAGACCGTGCTTCTCACTTTGATATATTTTTATATAACATTAATTAATATACAAAGATATAGATACCGGCCAGTATCACACAATTAAAAACAAATATGCACACATTATGTTAAGAATGAGCTCAATAGCAATATGCAACCAATGCTCCTGCACCTAATGCTTATTTGCACATAAATTTTAATAACGATATCTGACACTGAGGAAGCCGCTGACACGAACCCTGAGGTGGAGAAACGCGTTTGTGGGACAGGAGAGCTGTTGTGGGACAGGAGAGTGCTCCCTAATGCTGCAGCATTTATCTGAGCGATTTACTTTCTTCATGTACCGGCCGATCCACTACTGAATCGTATGCCCCAGTGCTAAGGGGACGAAAAATTGAAGTCCAGCCACCATGTTGCCATCTGGCTAAATTAGCTGTTTGCCTTTACAGCAACAAGGAGAGGTATCTAACTGAGTACATTGTAAGGTGTACTGTAAATACTGGCTGGGTTATTCATTTTCTGCATCACATGCGGTCATATAATATATGAACTGTGTTCTAAGTCCTTATAAATTGGAAAAGCTGCATGCTGAATCTGAAGTGCTTCACTAATCTACTACTGCAATATATATAGACATTTTATTCATTCATTGCTTCTAAAATACTCACCAGCTGGATAAATTGCATGCCTAACTAACAGTGCTTTACTAACTCATATTTATGTGGACTAACAGATTGAATTACTTTCAAGTGGAAGCCCCATTGAGACTGAGTTTAAATATAGCCTCTTTTAAAATTTATGTGCAAATAAGCATTAGTTGCAGGAGCATTGGTTGCATATTGCTATTGAGCTCATTCTTTACATAATGTGTGCATATTTGTTTTTAATTGTGTGATACTGTCCGGTATCTATATCTTTGTATATTAATTAATGTTATATAAAAATATATCAAAGTGAGAAGCACGGCCTCATTGTGTTTATTTTGTTCCTGCTTATCATTATACCATTCATTGCAATATGTCAGTATACATATGGTGACTAATAATTGTCATTTAACTCCTTACTGGAATTGTTGCCTTTAATAAATATATGAAATGGAACTTTCTTCGTCCTCCCTGTTTTCATCATACCCCAGCACCTACACCTTCGGTTGGTCCAGGGTTAACGGATTCACAAAAACAGTCGGCCCTGACAACAATATGCATAGAGTTAAAAATGTCCTAGAACACTGCAGCATTTAGAAAGATCATTTGTTGGTTTTATCATTAGACGCCAAAAAGACATTCGAGAGACTTCATTGGGGGCGTTTGCAAGTTACTTTGTTATGTTTTGACTTTGACAGTAGGATACTAGACTGTATGTTGGATTTATATTCCTCACCTTCAGCTAAGGTTTTTGTTAATGGTTGCATCTCCTCAGGATTTGATATTACTTATGGTACGCAACATTGATGCCTTCTTTCGCCTTTGATGTTTGCATTGGCAATTGAGCCTTTGGCTGAAAAGATCAGATCTTTAGATTCTATATGTGGCCCTGTTATTGGAGGTGTTTCACCTAAGATTAGCTTATTTGCTAATGATATTCTTTTATGTTTACTTTGGCCCGAAGGATTCTCTCCCTGAGTTGCACTCTGTAGTAGACAAATATGCAGGACTTTACTACTATAAATTAAAGGTTAGATTGTTAAATTCGGGCGCAGGATATAATACTCAACTAAAAAGAAATTATCCTCCACATTAATAGTGCCTAGAAAAGCAGCTCACAAATAATGATATAGCAAATCACAGATATATAATAAAAAAAAGAGTAATATTGTCACTCAAAGAGAGCACTCATACAATTTATTAAACAAATATTAAAAATAGTCCAACCGGGACACAAGAATAAGAACAATAGAACAATAATAATCAGCTTATAGGTGTTGATGGAAATTAGACAAGCTCCAGTTCCTTTCAAGCCTCCTGGCTATTTGTTAAGGATCTTTAATTAAACAGACAGTTCAAGGTGTATGAACGTAATGCAGTTCGTCCGCCTGCAGTATGCAACCAGCTCCCGCTTACATATGCTTGTTCTCACCAGTTAAGAAGCCTTCCAGAGTATGCACTCTTTCCTTTTCTATGGGGCTTGTCTGGCCGAGGATGTGTTAAGATGAGTGTTGGCTGGATCTTTAAGGTCAGGAGCGGGAGGGAGGCCGCGGCTTGTATGCTGCTGTCTGTGTCTGTATTTGTTGCCGGCAGTTACAAAGGGGAGCGCAGCGGGTGGTGGAGAATGCAGTCAATCTTTGCCCTTTGTCCTTAAAGATCTAGCCAACGCAAAATCCTACAATTGAGACATTTGTTGCAGAGTTATTGCCCCAATAAATAGGAAGATATTTTTACCTAAAATGTTGTTATCCTGTTTCTACTCTTCTACCTATAGCAGGAATATTTGATGGTGGTATCAGTACCAAATGTTAGGCAGTGCAAAAAGGGAATTACCATCCCAAATGAAATTGTAGAAGGACCTTTCTAGGACTATTACCGAGGAGAAATGGGATATTATTTTTAAAACATGTTTCTAAGTGTATTAAGCACTCTGATATGTTTTATAAATTGATTTAGTGAGCTTACTTCACTCCGGAGCGGCAGCATAAGATCTGTCATTCTGTTTCCCAATACTGTTGGAGGAACTGTGGCTTCGTTGGAGATATTACAATGTCTTTTGGTTATGTCCTCTGTTAAAGCCTCTTTGGCCTGAGGCAGTGGTTCCCAAACTTTTGTGAGTCACGGCACCCTGGAGTGTCAGATTTTTTTTTCACGGCACCCTTAGGCCACAAGTTTCTTATTGAGAAATTTTGAAAAAAAATATTAGATTAAGTAAATTATGTTTATATTTATATGTCATCCTTAGGGTCAGTTATGTGGTGAGGGACAAGATTTGATTCTGTTTGTCCACATATTTTATAACTGGAAGCCATCAGCACTGGTTTTGCCTATTAAATTGACAATAAATAGTTGGAATTGGTCCTTGACCACCAACCTGAGGCACCCCTGCAAGTGTCCCGCGGCACCCCAGGGTGCCACGGCACACAGTTTGGGAACCACTGGCCTGAGGTATTCATTATAATTAGTAGAGTGTTGGCAGTAGATGTCCTTGCAGAACCCTTAACTGTGCCATTCCATCTCTACCCGGGGAAGTTGTCTTATTGTAAGCTATCTTATGGGTTACATTCTTATACCTGTTAAAGCTCCTATAGCCCAGTTGTGGAAGGCTACATTGATACCCAGCATTGCAGTTATTGAAAATAAAATTCACCAGCATTTCCTATTTGAGACGGAATGTAAATACTCAAATAGGAAAGTAAATATTCCTCTGCTGCATCGTCTATCCATATGAAATGGTTCAGATGGGGAGAGTACAGGGTGAAACAGGGACATTCTACCATATACAGTATGCCTGCGGCTCTCCTCGTTCTGACTCTTAATGTGTTTGCCCAGCACCTCATTCTCTTTGTAACTTGATATGTAATGAATGTATTGTTCCTAAGGGCTATGGCACTTTCATGTTGTTAATGAACAGCTGAACCGCCGGGAGAACAGAGAGACAGCTAAATCGCTGATTCTGGGGACAGTGAGTTGGGGCCCTTAATGTGTGAGCCCCTCCTATAATCCATCCCTGTTCTCTGCACATCATTGTATTGGGCACTTATTATGCCCAACTTTGAGTGTATAAATAATTGTGTGGACATCAGTGAACATCAATAATGTATTGTAGAAACTACATAAATTGTGAAATATTTGGAAATAAAATATTCACAGAGATAGTTTCTATATTATGCCAGGCATAGTTATAGGTGAAAAACAGTCTCAGTGACCCTGCTGTTAATTTGTGGCATAGTGATGAGTTATCGGGTCCTAGACCCAATAATAATAATAATTTTGTATTGCCACTATTTGTGCAATAAGAACCTAAGATTCACCCAAATGTATTAATAGTGTGTGTATCACACCCGCAGGTACATGGACATTGAAAGATGTGTACAGTAAGAAGTGAGAGGATCCCTTCACTACTTCATCAGATGCTGTGAGCACTGCTGCACATGTGTTGTCTGCTGACCACGCATGTGTCAGTGGAGAGAGCCAAAGAGGGATTTTACTGGCTCCAGTCTCTGTAGTATGGCTGAAAGCGCTACTTATATAATTCTGTAAGTCATAAAAAACAGGAGCCCAAGGTAGGTGATCAACGTTTCAACGCTGTACCCTTGCGTTTTTGTCAGCTATCCTGATTAAAATGTAAGAGTAAATTGTTGAAATGTTGATCGCCTGTTATGAGTCGTCCCTACGACTCTGGCCTGTCTGTAATCCGGCTGTCTCCTAGCAACTAGGATGCTGGCTGCTACGTGCAGCAACACACCTGTTTTGAATGCCTCATTACCTGACTCCAGCCTGATGATTGGTCTGGCTCTCTTTCATTAGGGATTCTGGCCAGTTTCTGACGCTTGTGATATTCCCTAGTTCCTGCACCTATTGAGTGCGTCACACTGTCACTGTACCCTGTACAGATCGCAGTCTGCCTCTTTGTTCCTGTACCTTAGCCTCTGTCTCCTAGTCTTGCCATGGCCCTCCAGCTATTTTCGTGCATGATCCATATCCAAGCTCCTGTCAAGTCTCTGTGAACATACTCTGCCAGCCCTGGTTCTGTGTGCTTTCAGCTTATGTGTCCGTGGTTACCACCAGCAAAGTTTATTCACTCCAGCCGTACCTGTAGTCACAAGCCTGTAGCAATACAGCACACCTGACTCTGTACTCAACTTACATCTTGGCCACTGTGTGTTATTACAGACTGCAGCAAGTCTCTCTGCAACTAGGTTCATGGTGACAGCACTCTGCTTTCAATCACAGCACACACCCATCACCTGCTTGCTTCCCAGCAGATAACTATTGCCTGTCTGTGTTCACCTGCAACACTTCAGTTACCAGTGCATATTCAGTCCTGCAGTCTTCAGTCACCATATCCTGTCAAGTCTGTCTGCAGTTACCTTTCCAGTATCCAGTCTGAACTCTTGCCTTGCCAGAAAACTCCTGTCAAATAATAATTGATATAAAGGCTCCATAGCGTTCAGTAACTAAAAGAACATGGGTTAGCCTATTTAACAACAATACATGTGCTACTGGAATACTTTTCTTTTATTGGATGGTGATAACAGAAGAAATCAATTAAAAGATGCTATATTCTTTGAATATACCACTTTTTAAATGGTCAATATATTTTAAATATATATTTTTTTTCTTCTATTTTCTTTTTTAAGGTTTTTTTAAATTATTGTTTTTAATATTATGTTATTATTGTTGTTGTAATTATTACTAATGGAAATCAAAGCCCATGGCTGTACATATGCTGGCTTGGCAAAGCATAAACCTAACCTTTATCTCTTCAGAGCAGTATTGCTCAGCTGTCTCTGCAAGAAGTACAAATTATGGTGATAACAATTTATTTTATATCGCTGTGATAATAATATAACCACTAGACCCTAAAGGACCTGTAGAGCACTGATTTCCATTTGTCAGTAGGGATGAGTTAGTGGGAAATTGAATCTATAGTATTATTTAGACTTTTATAGCTTTGAACCAATATGACTCCAGGATAGGTAGATAAAAAGAGCTTGTTACCGGGAAGGGTTTTTATTTATTGTAAAGATTATTTTTTAATTAACTTTTCTTAAATGTTTTTCCTTCACGCAAACGGGACTGCATTGTCAATCAGTAATATGTGTATCAGTAATAACTGGATTGATTCACATGGTGGAGGTTGGTGCTCTAGACACTGCACGTTTGCAAACCAATTGCAAGCCAAGTGGGCAGAGGTGAGGCTAAATATTTGTATTGTCATTCTGCTTCAGTTTATTCATTACATAGTTACATAGTTGTTGAGGTTGAAAAAAGACAGATGTCCATCAAGTTCAACCTGTATAATGTTGGGGTTTTTTTTGTTTCATTTTTAATCTTAATTAAATGCTATATACTTGGATATTTTTTTCCACTAGGAATTTATCTAATCCATTTTAAACTTATTGATTGAGTCCACCATTACTACCTTCTCTGGCAAAGAATTCCAAATCCTTACTGTTTTTTTCTCCATTTTGTATGGAATTTTTTTACTTCTAACCTCAGGGGGTGTCCTCGTGTCCTATGTAGTGTTTTTTTTTAATAAACAAATCGTTTGATAAATCCTTGTAATGTATTTAAAAATATTAATAATGTCTCCTCTCAGTCGCCTATTTTCCAGTCTAAACAAATCTAACCTTTTAAGTCTTTCCTCATAATCCAGTGCCTCTAACCCCTTAACCAGTTTAGTGACTCACCTCTGAACCTTTTCGAGTTCCAAGATATCTTTTTTTATAGTGAGGTGCCCGGAACTGTACACAATATTCCAGGTGTGGCTGCATCAATGATTTATACAGTGGCAGGATTACACTCTCATCCCTTGTCTCCATACCCCGTTTAATAGAGTTAAGGCGAATAGACTGCACAAAATAGCATGGAGAAATAGAAGACTGAGAGCTGACGTATAATTAAAAAAAAATATTTAAACAGATAACACTAAAACACATGTAAATTAATTGTCTAAAATGGGATTAGTACCCTGGGTTATATAGCTTGATATTCAGATGATATAATAGTAAACTATAAATTCAAAGGTATCTCTCTACATACAGCAATGAAACAATGTGTCCAATGTATATAATTAGATGATAGTCTCCATTAAAAGAGTAATCATATGAACATGAGCAAGCACAAGTCAGCTTTCCACTGGTTAAATGAATAATAATTGTAGCAGTCCCGAAGTGCTGGCGGCTTTGCCATTTGTAATGTGCACTAGGCAGTGTAAGTACCTCTCTGGTGGTCTGGACTAACCGAGCGTCCTCGGTTAGGAAGTCCTGCAGTGCCCATGACTGAGCTGTGCAGAGAGGAGAATATAGTTGTGCCGTCAGGCTGAATTCAGAAGGTTGATAGCCATGTTACTGAGTGACGGCTGTCTGCGGGAGTAACAAAGCCGATGTGGATCACGCTGCCGTGGTGCTGCTTGCTGCAGTATCGAGTACCTGGTCCAGGTGTAGACAGTATGCGGGATTCCCCGTTTAATGCATGCTAACACCTTATTTGCTTTTGCTGCTTTTGACATTGCGTACTGCTACCAAGTTTATTATCGATGAGCACTCCCAAATCTTTTTCAGCTACCGTTATCCCTACATTTTCCCCATTTAGTTTATAGGCTGCCTAATTGTTCTTAGTCCCAAAGTGCATAACTTTACATTTGTCTGTATTGAACCTCATTCTCCATTTATCCGCCCAGACCTCAAGTCTAGAAAACTCATTCTGTAGAGACTCAACATCCTTGTCTGAATTAATTACTCTACATAGCTTAGTATCTTCTGCGAAAATTGATACTGTGCTTTCCAGTCACTCTTTTAGGTCATTAATGAATATATTAAACAACAATGAGTACTGAATCCTGTGGTATTCCACTGAGTACTGAAGCCCATTCAGAGTACATCCCATTAATCCCCACTAGCTGTTCCCTATTGAACAGCCAATTATTCACCCAAGTACAAATAGTGTCCCCTACCCCAAGCTCCCTTAATTTGAGAATTAGTCTCTTATGTGGAACTTTGTCAAAGGCCTTAGCGAAGTCCAAAAAGATCACATCCACTGCATGACCCTGATCAATATTATCGCTCACTTTCTCGTAGTTAAAGTTTATTTCAAGCAATGTGTGCCATTAAATTATTTTTAGTCTTTTAATATAATGAGAACTTGACCCTGTGCATCTACAGTATGCTTCTACTTCCATGTTTGACAGAATTACAAGGGGTTAAATTAGTGGGATTTTACTCCAGTTCACTTCCTCTAAAGAAACCACAGCACACGTTAAGAAACGCATAAGGAATCAAAGTGAGGTGTCACTGCTTTATATTGCAATACCATTCCAGTGGCGATTACTAAATGGAGATTATAGGGAGTGTTTCCTAAGGTATTGTGCATATTCTATTCAGCTCAGTTAAGTAAGATGTTGATGACATATATTTAGTTAACTACACCATGGAATATGCAGCTGGTATGCAGCTTATAATTGTCACCAGGAGATATACTCAGGACTTAAAAGCTTGTTTGTTCTTCACGCTAGCTTTGCTTTAATAATCGGCCAGTTGGATTGTGAATTAATAGACTGAGACATGATATGATCGCTTGGATGAGGGACGTTTTCATTGTTCCTGATCATACATTACAGGTGTTTTGATTCATATCTTCCCATTCATATTGGTACGTTCAACAGACCACACTTAAGTTAAATGATATACTTATAGTTGCAATTTTTGTGACTTTTTTTTATTTACATGGTTTGTATTTTTATCAGTGCTTCTTAATCAATGTTATATTGTTTTAATGGTATAATACTGGAAATAGTTATTTGTGCTTCATACAGTACTTGCATTTGCCGCTTTCCTTTAGTTTCAGAGGTGAACACTTACCTACGGTTTTGGAGAAGTATAGAATTAGCTGTACTTTTATTTGGTAAATAGTCAGATAGAGAAAGATCAAAATGATTACAAGCATGATGAAGTGATATATTTTATTAAGAGGTTTGCCTGTAGAGAAGGTAAAATTACATGGAATAATAAATAATAATTTTATATTGTAGCACTCTTTCTCCAACAGCATTCATGGCGCTTTATAGACATCAAAATGATAGCACATAGGGGGTAATTCCAAGTTGATCGCAGCAGGAATTTTTTTAGCAGTTGGGCAAAACCATGTGCACTGCAGGGGAGGCAGATATAACATGTGCAGAGAGAGTTAGATTTGGGTGTGGTGTGTTCAACCTGCAATCTAAATTGCAGTGTAAAAATAAAGCAGCCAGTATTTACCCTGCACAGAAACAAAATAACCCACCCAAATCTAACTCTCTCTGCACATGTTATATCTGCCTCCCCTGCAGTGCACATGGTTTTGCCCAATTGCTAACAAAGATCCTGCTGCGATCAACTCAGAATTACCTCCATAGTACAAAAGATTAAAACAGTAATACAGAAGTAAAGAAAAAAAAATATAGAATGTACAACAAGCGCATTGCAGGGTTGGTGCCCACATTCTGGATAATAACTTCCACGGGTTTACATATTGCACCCACGAAAGTACCAGGTGTGGCACTATGTAGGATTACCCTGGGTGGAATAGGTCACACCTAGATGAGATGACAAAAAATGGATGATTGCAGTGTCCTTCCACTCAGAGTAGGGTTCCAACATACTGGTCGGGTCCGTGTATTTTTCATCCCATCCATTTTGGGCGCACCACAAAGGTTATACTGTGGGAGATAAGCCATACGAGGACCCGGACATATATGGGAAAGCTGACGTGTGTAATAAGATATACCCTGACTGAATAGATCAGCATGTATCAAAATGTAAGAAGAGCAAAACACAGTGGTAAAAAGGCAACATTGAAGCAGTGATGAGGAAAGCACAAGTGGAAAATAAAGCAAAAAATAGGCAGTACAACAGTCTTAAGTATATCAAATATTGGGTCTCTGGAAGTTCCAGATAGCAAGCAGTAACTGTAAGAGGGGGACCCATTTCCAATATACTAAACTTCCAACCTTGGCAACAGATCAAAGCGTCCACAATGAAATAGCTACAGCAGACAGTGAGGCTATAGGGGCCAAATCCTGCTGTATCAGGTATTGTGAGAGACTCTCAGGACAGAAGCAAGAGACAGTGGTGCTGGCCATGGAGCTGCTGCACACTCACCCACCACTGGGCTCCTTCAAACTGCAGGTTATAAGCGCCAATAGAGAGGCAGGCCAACGGACAACTCAACGGGGGATTGCAGCCAGACCGCTGCCAAGGCAGGGTAGTCCAGACAGATGACAAGAAAAGCTGGAGATGAGACCCAAAATGGTGTTGGCGTGTAGCTGGAAAAAAAGCAACCCTAGGGAAGAGACAGCCCAGATCAGAGGTTATATGCTCTATGGGCAGATCAGACGTTCAGGCAGACAGTCCTGAAGCTGGTCCAGCGGGGAGGAAACCAGGAAGCTACAGAATGCGACATTGCCCCTGGAACAGACATCCATCATACCAGCCATGTGAAGGTCCCTGCGGGTGCGAAGAAGCAGGAGACGCTGCTCAATTCCTGGATCCTAGGCCTTTCTGTGTATGTGCGGCAGGGGGGCTCCATCATGTGGGTGTTGGTGCAGTGTGACTTTAGATGGTCTTAGGGGCCCAGACTATGGGAGCTGCTGGGCCTCCAAGTGGAGAGCTCACCAGATGCGACCTCACAGTCCATAAACCGGAAGTGATTCTATTGATTTTTATGGGAATAAAATGCTAAATAAGATCAAGCAAGCTATACTTATAAATGTTTTTAGAAACATGATTGGTCTAACTCCAATTGAGAGACAGATACTGTATAACATGGAATTTTATTTTGGAATAATATTTAATATGGTATAAATAGAACATCATAATGAAAATATGGATCAGTTTCTACTTAATGGTGTCAAAACCAAATCCCAATTCAGCAGAGAGAGGAGAAGAGGGGGGGGAAGTTTATATTCACTACTAGTAAGGTCAAGTCGGATAGAATTCCAAATGCTTACAAAAGAATCAAAGAGAAGTAGACAGCTGGATGCAGAGGTGGCCTTAAAAAAATCCTGCAAAAAGTCAAAAGCATGGGAAGAGGAGTTTTCACTTTATCTGTCCACCAAGGTTCTAACTGAATGCAAAAGAAGCATTTTGGACAAAGGAAAAAATATGTCCCAGAATGTAATCTTGTCTTTTTTGAACTTGCTATTTATTCATATAAATATATGAGAGGTCTGTCTTTAAAATATGGTTTTTTAACAACTACCTTAAACAAGATGGTAAGAATAGTTCCCCTATTTCTGGAGAGGATTGTGCTAGTGAAGCCCTAGAGATGTTAACTGCTCTTCTAGTGAGGGAAAGTAGTTTTTTTATATTAATCATCAAAAGGATTTAAAAAAAAAAATAAGAAAAAATCAGACCTGTCTCCCACATAATATTAACGTTAATGATAAAGTCCTATATTGAAGTTTTATATGCCATAGCACTTGAGGATTTTAGAACCCTCTGTAATAAAATACATTTATAATGAAAGATAACATGAATGTTAATGAAATCCACTAATGGATAATAATATATCAAAAATAATACTTGCTAATAAAGGGGAAGTACAGTACTGTACAGCTATAAATGATACTACTGACTACATTCTTGAAGTTCATGGTAAATGTAATACTAAATTGCACACTAATTCCATCATTTTTTCAGATAGAGATTAAAATAGATAGATAGATCGATCGATCGATCCTTGATGGACTGGGTGATCTCCAGGGGAAAATGTTCTTGATCATTTCCACATACCCTATTCTCGCCACCTATTATAACTTATCTAAGATTCACAGTTTTTTTGTTTTCCCCACTGGGACACTCCGTTATATCAGTGTGGATCTCTTGCAACCAATTCTTCTGCATTTATTGATTTCCATCTTCATACTTACATTTTCTCCCTTTTGCTGTATATTAGTGTCTCCACACATTTTCTCATGTTGGAAGGATTGCTACCGTTTTGTGACATGTAATGTGGAGTTCCTATGAACTGTCTGCATCAGTCAGATCTTACAGCCATTCAGTGCTATTTGATGGAAAACTTGATTGGAAGTGGTGTGAGTTTATTTTGGATCCAATTGCTTTTATTTAATGTCACAACTATTTATGTGACTAAGTTTTTACTGCAGTCTCACAGGACTGCCATGGGCACAAAATGCCTCCAACTTTTCCAATTTACTGTACACATGGGTTGATTTGAAGAGTAATACATTTGGAGTGACCCATTTGGGATGATCTTGGTGCTCTGTGGAAGATAATTTGACAATATTTTTCTTTATTTGGGGTGTAGACCGTTTAACCATTCCTTATTATTCAACTTCTAAAAAAAAACAACACTCTTGGGCTGAAATTCATTAGTAGAATTCAACATAAATAAATACCTATTGATATTTTGTACATCAGTCTATCCCTGGAGGAGGAGTGTTCTGATTACAAATACTTAAACAGAATGAAATGGACATTTATTCAAGTTGTAATCAGAAAATATGAAAAGATAACATTACCATGGGACAGTATCTAAAGTGAAAAATATATTGGTGGTCATTCCGGGTTGTTCGCTCGGTAATTTTCTTCGCATCGCAGCGACTTTACGCTTATTGCGCATGCGCAATGTTTGCACTGCGACTGCGCCAAGTAAATTTGCTATGAAGTTTGGTATTTTACTCACGGCATTACAAGGTTTTTTCTTCGTTCTGGTGATCCTAATGTGATTGACAGGAAGTGGGTGTTTCTGGGCGGAAACTGGCCGTATTATGGGAGTGTTTGAAAAAACGCTACCGTTTCTGGGAAAAACGCGGGAGTGGCTGGAGAAACGGAGGAGTGTCTGGGCGAACGCTGGATGTATTTGTGACGTCAAACCAGGAACGACAAGCACTGAACTGATCACACTGGCAGAGTAAGTCTCGAGCTACTCAGAAACTGCACAGAGAAGTCTTTTCGCAATATTGCAAATCTTTCATTCGCAATTTTGAGAAGCTAAGATTCACTCCCAGTAGGCGGCGGCTTAGCGTGTGCAATGCTGCTAAAAGCAGCTTGCGAGCGAACAACTCGGAATCACCCCCATTGTTCTAAGGATGATTTTTCTCAAAACAAGTAGTGTAACTTACAGACTGTTGTAGAGACCATCATATCCAGGAGCCCTGTTCCAATAAAATGTAGTGATGTGTCCAAATTGGAGAGAGAGTTATTAGTAGTATCAAAGTAAAAAAGCTATAGAGAATAAGAACTTTTTATTTGTAAAGACATTTTTTTATCAAACAAAAATGATACCGTACTTCGAAAATGTTACAACCCTGTTTGTGTATTGGTCATAAAGTTAGTTTTTGGAAGGCATGTAATAATAGATCAGCACTAAGTTTTTTAAAGTGTGAATAATAAATCTGCAAACAAAATTAAGTGGTAGCCAGAGGGGAAAAAGTTGCTTTCGCTTTGATAAAACTAAATGGATAACTTGTACAGAGTCTCATATTTATGATCATCTACTAGTAAACAGAAATTCAACATAGTTTTCTGAACTGCCAATATACAGTATGTCTGTGATTTATTTGATTAGCTGGAACTGAAGGTAAAACTAACTGAAGCCACAATGTTAGATTTTTAAAACACAGAGAAAATGTAATTAGGGCTTTACAAGACCTATTTTTATCACAGCGTATTATGCTTTGTTACAGTACCGTAACATTTTAGAGCTGTGTGCAAGAAACAGCATCTGTCCGTCCCCCCCCCAATATTTAAAATAGGGCCAACAAAAATATAGGGGTGTAGCTTCATGGGGAAGGGACGTGGCCACAAATTATTACCAATTCATATTATGCTGCACAGTAGTCTCCATTATTCAAATTACGCTGCACAGTAGTGCCACTTACACACATTACACCAGGTAGAGTCCCATTTTATAATTTACTCCAGGTTGAGCCCATATCATACATTACGCCAGGTAGAGTCCCCTTTTACACATTATGGCGGTAGAGCACCGATCATACATCACGCCAGGTAGAGCCCCCTTTTACACATTACGCCTGGTAGTGCCCTCTTTTACACATTACACTAGGTAGAGCCCCCTTTTACACTATACAGCAGGCATAGCCCCCTTTTACAGTATACAGCAGGCAGAGCCCCCTTTTACACAGTGTGGTAGGTAGAGTCCCCTTTTACACAGTACGGCAGGTAGAGTACCCTTTTACACAGTACGGCAGGCAGAGTCCCCTTTTACACAGTACAGCAGGTAGAGCTCCCTTTTACACAGTACGGCAGGCAGATCTCCATTATACACAGTACGGCAGGCAAAACTCCCTTATATACAGTACAGCAGGCAGAACTCCCTTATATACAGTACAGCAGGCAGAACCCCCTTATACACAGTACGGCAGGCAGAGCTCCCTTTTACGGCCCTGGTGTGTGTGTGTGTGTGTGTGTGTGTGTGTGTATATATATATATATATATATATAGAGAGAGAGAGAGAGTGTATATGTGTGCAGAGAGAGTGTGTATATATATATATATATAGAGAGAGAGAGTGTGTGTGTGTAGAGAGGGAGAGAGAGAAAGAGAGTATGAGGGTGTGTGTATTTGAGCCACCTTCCCCTACTCAAAACAAAAGAAACTACTTGCAGTACGTACACTACATCAGTCAAAGCAGCCGGCTTCTGTTCCCCTAAACCGGAAGTCTCCTCCGCATACTACAGGAGGCACAAAGGGGTGGTGGTGAGGGTGGACTCAGAGTGCACGGGAATCCAGGGAAGCCTGGACATCTGGGAAGCCCCCGCTATGCCTGGTGATCTACACATCACCACGGGCAGGCACGTGGGAGTGACTGGGCGAGGCTTCGGTCGGTCACCCATATTGACAGGTAGAGCTGCAGCCAAAGAGGGGAACCAGGGAGGGGGGTGAGGCCTGCGGTTCCGGAGCTACAGCGCTGTCCGGCTAGGGATGTAATGTATTGCATGAGGTGTGCCAAGAAGGAGCTGGGCGCACCACACCGCTGGCAGCGCTGCAGCTACTGGCAATGGTGGGGGAGCTGATAGGTAATAGTATGGCTTGGCCCAGTGGGTTGTGCTGGCAGTCCTGCGCCCACAGTGCACATGTGCTGTGTGCCAGGCACTGCTGGCACACACCTAGTTACGGCCCTGCTTTGTCATAATGGAGATACCAATGTATTTTCTGTCCCAATTGATTAAAAAATTAAAAAACTACCCAAAGAGACAGGGACAGGTTAAATTTACACTTATAAAAAGAGGCCTTCGGATCTCTTCCCTGGGAACATTTCATCCCCATGGTCTAATTTGTATAATTTATCCAAAAACATGGTGAAAATTGCTGTTGGTTTTGTAAAAAAATATGTTATCCACTCTTTCTTTTAAGAATATAAATTTTATATTTATTTAATTAATATTAATTATTAACATTTTCTTATATAGCTAAATGAAAAGGGGATTATAAGTGTGTAGTCCACCATGGAGAGGGATTGACTCAGTGAGACTTGAATATAGACAAATCAGTTTATAAAAACGGCAAATATAGAAAACATGTATAACATACAATAAACATAAATTATTAACTAGTTAGTCGCTCTATAACAAGAGCTATTGATTAGCAGACATAATTAAAATTGCATGCAATATAAATAATTAATTAATCTGGACTCTCTCAGATGGTAAGAATAATAATCAAAAACACTGGCGTCCCAGTGTATGATAATGTGAATGTCCCGCAATAAATGATCTCAGTCACATTTGGTATATTGGTAATAAAGCGCAGTCTGTAATAGTTACGCTCATGCTGGTTCCTGTATTAAATGTAGTCAGGGACCTTTCTGGTGGTGAATTGCATGTGGTATAAGCAATGTGCTATCATATAGCTGCTGCAGTTAGATGTCGGCCGCTCCGTTTAGTAGACACTGCACGTCTCCAAAAGGTGTAATAGGCGCTGGCCGCTGATGTTTCAATAAAGCCTCCGGGGATCCTTCTGTGGCTGGTAAATAATTAGACCTCACTGCGGGGGTCCGTCAGGATACATCCGGCGGTAAACAGATATGTCATACGGCAGAGTGCTGAGATTTGTAAGGCGCCGTGAGCTGTTCGGGCTGGCGGGTAACGGCAACTGGAGAGCTCAGTATGAGAGAGTGGGCGTCAACGCGTTTCGTCTCCTAGCAACCGGAGACTTCCTCAAGATGGATACCTCCCCTCTACAAACTCCGGAATTTATACCTGTTTAATGACTTTAGACTGATCAGATGTGTCTGCTTAATTAGTTAATGATTTTATAATCTTGAAAATGCTTATCTATCACATTTAAATGTGTTTTAAAAAACAAACAGCTTGTTAAAAGTATAATACTATATATAAAAGACGCACTGAGTCAATCTCACAAACATACAGTGTTTCAAAGTAACCATAATAGTTTAATTGTAATAAATATAGTCTCAAAGTGACACACAGTGTTGCTTGTGCTAAACTCTGCTGGGCAATAATAATTTATTTATTACTAAGAGTAATGAAATGAGTAGTCACCAGCAACACTGGTAATAACACAAGTATTTATAATAATAACAGTAATATAAAGAAAATCTTTATCAAAACAATATAAACTTAAAAAAAAAATGTATATATGTATATATATGTGTATATATATATATATATATATATATATATATATAAAAGAAAAAAATATAGCGCAGGCCAATTTAGTAGGTCGCTCATTGAAATGAGCGCCCCCCCCCCCTGTCTTCCCCCACACGCTTATCACACATCTCTCCCAAATTGGGTCGTGAGTACTGGCCTTGGAGAAATGGCGAGATACACTGTGAGTTTGAATTTTCTTTATGATGTTAAGTCTATGTTCTCTGAATCTAGATTTTAGAGACCTGGTGGTTCTCCCTATGTATTGGAGGGAGCATGGACACTGTAGTAGATAGACACAGTATTCTGAGTCACAGTTAATAAACTGTTTAATCTGAAATGTATTGCCGTCATCTGTAGAGGTAACACATGAGATTTTGTTGTTAATGTGTTTACAAGTTAGACAAACCTGTTTATTACATTGAAATTACTTTGATAACCAAGTTGGAGTTGCATCGGTGTTTATTGGTTTCAGATAACTCGGAGCTAACAATTCTTTTAGATTGGTATTCCTTCTGAAAATGACCATAGGTTTTCCAGCTAAACATTTATTCAAAATCAGATCTTTTGATTATTTCATAATTCGTTTGAACAATCTTTTTAGTAGCATTAGATTTCTTATTGAATTTTGAGATGAATTTAATAGAGTATTCGACAACTATATTGTCTCCCTTTGTGTTATTTCTCTTACGTCCTAGAGGATGCTGGGGACTCCAAAAGGACCATGGGGTATAAACGGGATCCACAGGAGACATGGGCACACTATAAGACTTTGAATGGGTGTGAACTGGCTCCTCCCTCTGTGCCCCTCCTAAAGACCTCAGTTAGATTCTGTGCCCAGAGAGACTGAACACACACTAGGGGAGCTCTCCTGAGTTTCTCTGAAAATACTTTATGTTAGGTTTTTTATTTTCAGGGAGACCTGCTGGCTACAGGCTCCCTGCTTCGTGGGAGTGAGGGGAGAGAAGCAGGCCTACTTCTTCTGAGTTCAAAGGCTCTGCTTGTTAGGCTACTGGACACCATTAGCTCCAGAGGGTTTGATCACTTGGTGCGCCTAGCTGCTTGTTCCCGGAGCCGCGCCGTCAACCACCTCACAGAAGCCAGAAGAAAGAAGTCGGGTGAGTATAAAGAAGTACAGAAGACTTCAGTGATGGCAGAAGACTTGAGTAACGAGGTACCGCGCAGCGGTTGCGCTGCGCGCCATGCTCCCACACATACTTCAGCGGCACTTGCAGGGTGCAGGGCACAAGGGGGGCGCCCTGGGCAGCATGTTACTGAGGTGAAAACTGGCACAAATATATATATTATAAGTGCCTAGGCACTAAATATATCCCCCGCCAGTATAAAGATTGGAATTTTGAGCGGGACTACAGCGCGCCGATGAGGGGGCGTGGCTTAGCCCTCACAGCTTACCAGCGCCATTTTCTCTTCACAGGCTGCAGAGACGCTGGCCCAGACCTCCACTCTCCTGATCAAGTAACAGGGAGCAAAGGGGGGGGGGGGGGAGCACAGTAATTTGGCGCTATTAACCCTTTTTGGGAACAGCGCAGACATCGGATATTTGATCTCAGTAATAGGTGCTGGGGTGTGAGCTGGTAAACTCCCTCTGTGTTTCTCTAACAGGCTTCCCTGTGGGTCTGTCCCCTATTGCCAGTGTGTGTGTGCGTGTCGGTACGTGTGTGTCGACATGTCTGAGGCTGAGTGCTCATCCCCGGAGGAAGTTGCTGGGGGCGCAGATCAGGAGTCGGTGGTGACTCTGTCGGCACCGCCGACTGCTGATTGGGTGAATATGTTGAGTATATTGAATGCAAATGTGGCGTTATTGATTAACAGACTGGATAAATCTGATTCCCAGACACAAACGTGGTGAAAATGACTTGTCTCCGGTACAGGCCCCCTCAGGGTCACAAAAGCGTTCATTTACCCAGATGGTGGATACGGATACCGACGCGGACTCTGATTCCAGTGTCGACTATAGTGAGGCCAGTTTACATCCAAAATTGATTAAGAGTATTCAGTACATGATTGTGGCAATTAAAGATGTTTTACATATTTCTGAAGTGCCTGCTGTTCCAGATACAAGGGTTTGTTTGTATAAGGGAAAGAAGCCTGAGGTGACGTTTCCCCTCTCTCATAAACTGAACGCTCTTTGTGAAAAAGCTTGGGAATCTCCTGATAAAAGGTGGCAGATTCCCAAGAGAATTCTAATGGCTTATCCTTTCCCCCCGGACGATAGGGAAAAGTGGGAGTCATCTCCGAATGTGGACAAGGCTCTGTCACGACTGTCCAAGAAGGTGGCGCTTCCGTCTCCCGACACTGTTGCCCTTAAGGACCCTGCGGATCGTAAGCAGGAAACGACCTTAAAGTCCATTTATGTCACTACGGGTGCACTGCTCAGACCTGCCGTGGCGTCGGCATAGGTGAGTAGTGCTATTGGTAAGTGGGCAGATAATTTGGCATCTGACATGGATACCCTGGATAGGGATAACATTCTTTTGACTCTCGGTTATATCAGGGACGCTGCAGCTTACCTAAAGGATGTGGCGAGGGATATTGGCCTCTTGGGATCAAGGGCCAATGCAATGGCAGTCTTGGCCAGGAGAGCGCTGTGGATTCATCAATGGAATGCTGATGCCGACTCTAAGAAAGCTATGGAAGCTCTCCCTTATAAAGGTAGTGTCTTGTTTGGTGACGGCCTCGCTGACCTGGTGTCTACGGCTACAGCGGGTAAGTCATCCTTTCTTCCTTATGTTCCTGCACAACAGAAAAAGGCACCCCATTATCAGATGCAGTCCTTTCGGCCTAATAAATACAAAAAAGGAAGAGGGTCGTCCTTCCTTGCCTCTAAAGGTAGAGGAAGGGGAAAGAGGTCACCTGCTGTACCAGGCTCCCAGGACCAGAAGTCCTCCCCGGCTTCTGCCATGTCCACGGCATGACGCTGGGGCTCCCCTACAGGAGTCCGTACCGGTGGGGGCACATCTCCAACTCTTCAGTCAGGTCTGGTTTCACTCGGGCTTGGATCCTTGGGTGTTAGACCTAGTGTCCCAAGGGTACAAACTGGAGTTTCAGGAGGTTCCCCCCCACCGATTTTTCAAATCAGCCTTGCCAGTTTCTATCCCAGAAAGGGAAGAAGTGAGTGCTGCGATACAAAAGCTGTGTCAACAGCGTGTCATTCTCATGGTACCCCTGTCTCAATGGGGAGAAGGGTTTTATTCGAGCCTCTTTGTCGTACCAAAGGCTCAGTCAGACCGATCCTGAACCTAAAATCCCTCAATCTGTATTTGAAAACTTTCAAGTTCAAGATGGAATCTCTTCGAGCAGTTTTCTCCAGTCTGGAAGGGGGGATTTTATGGCGTCAGTCGACATAAAAGATGCCTACTTGCATGTCCCAAATATATCCTCCACACCAGGCTTTCCTGAGGTTTGCGGTGCAGGATTGTCATTACCAATTTCAGATGTTGCCATTTGGTCTTTCCACGGCCCCAAGGGTCTTCACCAAAGTAATGGCGGAAATTATGGTACTCCTATGCAAGCAGGGTGTCACAATTATCCCGTACTTCGACGATCTCCCGATAAAGGCAAGATAAAGGAGCAGTTGCTAAGAAACGTGGCACTCTCCCTGACGATTCTGCAACAACATGGTTGGATTCTAAATTTGCCAAAATCACAGTTGATTCTGATAACTCGGCTGTCTTTCCTGGGCATGATTCTGGACACGGAACTGCAGAAAGTATTTCTCCCAGCGGAAAAAGCTCTGGAAATCCAGACCATGGTCAAGGAGATTCTGAAACCGGCAAGGGTATCGATTCATCAATGCACTCGGGTGCTGGGCAAGATGGTGGCAGCTTACGAAGCCATTCCGTTTGGCAGGTTTCATGCCCGGGTATTTCAGTGGAACCTGTTGGACAAGTGGTCCGGGTCTCACCTGCACATGCACCGGAAAATAAGTCTATCTTCCAGGACCAGAATTTCTCTCCTGTGGTGGCTTCAAAGTTCTCACCTCCTAGAGGGACAGAGGTTCGGGATCCAGGATTGGGTCCTGCTGACCACGGATGCAAGTCTGCGAGGCTGGGGAGCAGTCACACAAGGGAGAAATTTCCAGGGAAAATGGTCAAGCCAGGAAGCTTGTCTGCACATAAACGTTCTGGAATTGAGAGCCATTTACAACGGCCTTCTGCAAGCGGAACACTTTCTCCGAGGTCTACCTGTCCTGATTCAGTCGGATAACGTAACAGCGGTGGCGTACATAAACCGCCAGGGCGGAACAAAGAGCAGAGCGCCGATGGCGGAGGCCACAAAAGTTCTCTGCTGGGCGGAAAAGCACGTGAGCGCTCTGTTGGCGGTCTTCATTCTGGGCGTGGACATCTGGGAAGCAGACTTCCTCAGCAGACACGATCTCCATCCAGGAGAGTGGGGTCTTCATCAAGAGGTTTTTGCAGAAGTGACAAGTCATTGGGGAATTCCTCAAATAGACATGATGACGTCTTGCCTCAACAAGAAGCTTCCGAGAAACTGTTCCAGGTCAAGGGACCCTCAAGCCAGTGCAGTGGACACCCTGGTAACTCTGTGGGTGTTTCAGTCGGTATATGTGTTCCCTCCACTTCCACTCATTCCAAAAGTGTTGAGGATCATAAGAAGAACAAGGGTTCGGGCGGTACTCATCGTTCCAGATTGGCCACGGAGGGCCTGGTATACGTATCTTCAGGAATTGCTCATAGAAGATCCCTGGCTTCTTCCTCTCAGAGAGGATCTGTTACTGCAGTGGCCATGCGTCTTCCAGGACTTTCCGTGGCTGCGTTTGATGGCGTGGAGGTTGAACGCCAAATTCTAGCTCGAAAGGGTATTACCGGGGAAGTCATCCCCACTCTCCTTAAGGCTAGAAAGGAGGTCACGGCGAAGCATTATCACCATATTTGGAGAAAATGTGTGTCTTGGTGTGAAGCCAAGATAGCTCCTACGGAGGAGTTTCAGCTGGGTCGTTTCCTCCATTTTTTGCAGGCAGGCGTGGATGCAGGCCTGAAATTAGGTTCCATTAAAGTGCAGATTTCGGCTTTATCTATTTTCTTTCAAAAAGAATTGGCCGGCCTTCCAGAGGTTCAGACTTTCGTGAAGGGAGTGTTGCACATCCATCCTTTGTTTGTGCCACCCGTGGCTCCGTGGGATCTTGACGTGGTGTTACAATTTCTTATGTCTCACTGGTTTGAACCTTTGCGAAAAGGTTGAGTTGAAATTTCTCACTTGGAAAGTGGTCATGCTTTTGGCCTTGGCGTCCGCAAGGCGGGTGTCGGAATTAGCGGCTTTGTCTCACAAGAGCCCCTATTTGATTTTCCATGTGGGTAGAGTGGAATTGAGGACTTGTCAACAATTTCTGCCGAAGGTGGTTTAAATCAACCAATCGTGGTGCCTGTGGCTACGGATGCCGTGGCGGTGCCAAAATCTCTCGATGTCAAAAGAGCTTTGAAAATTTATGTCGCCAGAACGGCTCAAATTAGGAAATCAGAGGCTCTGTTTGTCCTCTATGCTCCCAACAAAATTGGGGCTCCTGCTTCCAAGCAGACTATTGCACGCTGGATCTGTAATACGGTTCAGCATGCTCATTCTACGGCTGGATTGCCGATGCCGAAGTCGGTGAAGGCCCATTCTACCAGAAAGGTGGGCTCATCTTGGGCGGCTGCCAGAGGAGTCTCAGCACTTCAGCTTTGCCGAGCAGCTACGTGGTCGGGTACAAAAACACTTTTGCTAAGTTCTACAAGTTTGATACCCTGGCTGATGAGGACCTCATGTTTGCTCAATCGGTGCTGCAGAGTCGTCCGCACTCTCCCGCCCGGTCTGGAGCTTTGGTATAGACCCCATGGTCCTTTTGGAGTCCCCAGCATCCTCTAGGACGTAAGAGAAAATAGGATTTTAATACCTACCGGTAAATCCTTTTCTCCTAGTCCGTAGAGGATGCTGGGCGCCCGTCCCAGTGTGGACTGTTACTTGCAGTTGTATTGATGGTTATTGTTTTCTGTTACACGAAGGTTGTGTATCGGTTATATTCAGCTTGTTGCTGTTTTTAGTTCTTACTGTTAACTGGTATTGCTTGTAAACCATGTTCTACGGTGTGTTGTGGTGTGAGCTGGTGTGTTTCTCACCCTTGGTTAACAAAAATCCTTTTCCTCGAAATGTCCGTCTCCCTGGGCACAGTTCCTATAACTGAGGTCTGGAGGAGGGGCATAGAGGGAGGAGCCAGTTCATACCCATTCAAAGTCTTATAGATGCCCATGTCTCCTGCGGATCCCGTCAATACCCCATGGACCTTTTGGAGTCCCCAGCATCCTCTATGGACTAGGAGAAAAGGATTTACCGGTAGGTCCTATTTTTTCTTGGTCTTAAGGCCAAGATTCTTAATTTTAGGTGACTTGTCGGAGTCAACCTCTACTAAAGTATTGGCAAACCCCCAAGAATCTTCTATTAGGTGAGATGGATAACCTCTTTCGCAAAACTGTTTCAGCAGGTCATTCACTTGTGATAGAAATGCAGAATCTTGGGAACAATTACTTCTTATTTTAATGATTTGATTCTTTGGGATATTTTTCACCCATGGTCTATAGTGTCCACTTGAATAGTGGAGATAGTTTCCAGGTTCTCTCTATACGGGCCGCTCCTGATGTACTCTGCCTCGAAGCGGCCCATATAGAGGTTGGCAAAACTAGGTGCAAACTTGGTCCCCATGGTCGTCCCAAGGCTTTGTAAGTAATAACGTTTATCAAACAAAAAATAATTGTGAGTTAAAATTAAAAGTATGGCTTCCAAAACAAAGTCACGTCATCCTTGTTTAATAGTGGGATCTCTGTCTAGATAGTATTTGACAGACTCGATACCTTTTTGATGGGTTATGTTTGTGTAGAGTGATTGGACATCTAGGGTTAGAAAACCCCAGTTATTAGTCCACCCCCTACCTACTGTTTGCTGTAGTATAAAATTAGTATCTTTAATATAAGATTTTAAAGTGAGGACCTGACCCTGTAACTAGAAGTCCACAAAATGAGATAAATTAGATGTTAGTGATTCCACTCCCGAAATAATAGGCCTCCCAGGTGGGTGTAACAAATCTTTATGTATCTTAGCCAAATTATAAAAAATTGGAGTGATGGGATGTGAGGGCAACAGAAAATATCTTCAGATATCACGTCATCAAATTTTGCTTTTAGTAATAAATTTTTTAGTTCAGATAAGAGGAGGGTGATAGGATTAAGTCCCGTATTCACGGGCAGATGTGAGAGAGATGTGTGCTGAGCGAACCGCTCAGCACACATCTCTCCCACCGCTCAGCACAGCGCGATGTGTGCTGAGCGTGCGGGGGGGAGACGAGGGGGCCGCTCATTTCACCCAGCGGCCAGCATGGCAGGCCAATCTAGCACCAGCGATTGCAATGCGCGGGGCTGCGCATCGCTATCGCTGTAGGGGGTATGCACGGATCATGCTTAAAATCTAAGCAATCTAGTCAGATTGCTTAGATTATCGCTCCGTGAGTACCCCCCTTTAGTCTGCAGGGTCTGATAATACTCCGTATTATTGAGCTGCCTGTATGCTTCTGCATAGTAAGTCCCGGCATTCGGGGGAAGGGGTCCCATGTGGATCGGGTTTTGCGTTTTATTATTTTGCCAAGTACGTGGATTACAAACAAGAAGAGGACAGATCTACACTAGATTTTTGTGAGTATAATTTTATTTACAGGTAACCCGTGGATTCTACTGGTGAAGGGGACCAAGTCATCGTGTCAACATAGGTAAGTATGTGTGTGTCGGTGTACATGTATGTAATAAAGTTTTACTATCACGGTGTGTGTGTACTGTTTTTTTTTTTTTTGCAGTAGAACTACAGGTACCAACGGGCCTGTTTTTCCACCGCATGCTGGTACTTGTGGTTCTCCAAGTACCAGCTTGCAGGGGAGGCTTGCTGGGACTTGTAGTTCTGCTACAAAAAAACAATATTCTTTATTTTGTCACTTGGCTATCAGCCTCCCATCCGCTGCCCTTGAATGGGGGGGTACAGCCTCAGACTTCACCCCTGGCCCTTGGGTGGCAGGAGGGGGGGAACCCTTGATTTAAGGGGTCCCCACTCCTCCAGGGTACCCCGGCCAGGGGTGACTAGTTGGGGATTTAATGCCACGGCCGCAGGGACCGGTATAAAAGTGTCCCCCGGCTGTGGCATTATCTCTCCAGCTAGTGGATCCCGGTGCTGGTGTGAAAAATAGACCCCTACGTCTTTTGTCCCCCATATTTTTTGCACCAGGACCGGACGCAGAGCCCGGTGCTGGTTGTTAAAATACGGGGGATCCCCTGTCAATGTTTTCACAATATTTTTACAACCAGGACTGGCTCAAAGAGCCCGTGGCTGGTTATGCTTAGGAGGGGGGACCCCACGCATTTTTTTTCTTGATTTTTAACCTATTCCCACCCCTTCCCACTGAAAAACATGCTCTGATCTCTCCATATTATTTTAGTCAGTAAAAAAATATATATATATTTAAAAAAATATATTAAATAATACTTGTGGCTCCTAATAGACAAACCCAAGTAGATAATCCCTTCTAATATAAATAGATATGTTTTTAGCAATAAAAAAACACAAAAAAACATGTTTTTAAAAATTTTTATTAGATCCCGCCAGCAAAATGAGGCGGACTGAAATTGACGAAATTACTGTCGAAAAGCACTGTTGTCGAATCGACATTCTTCAATTCAATATACTTTTGTCAAAAAGCCGCATTTTTACCATTGCAGACATATCGAATTTGACAACTGTCGAATTGCAAAAAGTCGAATTTGAAACTGACTTTTTTTTTGTCGAAAAGTACTGTATTGCATTGTCGAATCATTTTTTTTTTTGTCGAAAATGCCCCGTTTTTCGACATTTGCGGCAATTCGACCGCAATTGCATATGGCCCTGTGTATCCCTTTACTGTCTATCTGTACCATGCTTTTCTCAGAACTCTTTCTTCCACCTCTACAACCTCGTTTTCTCTGTGTCTTTTTGGGGTATGATTTGTCAGAGTTTTGGAAGGATTGGGGTGGTGGAATGTATTCGGCCTGTGAAAATCCCCTGAATGGTCTGTATGACTTTCCTCAGCCCGATGTCTGGTTTGTTGATCTACACGGTCTCTAGTGGTATTTCTATAGACATTCTGTTGTTTCACTGGTTTAGTTTGTCTAGGTGTATAAACATCCACCTTTGAAAGTGTGACATTATAAGGGGATCTGGGAGTAACTTTACTGGAATAATTTGAAGTGAATCTGATACTATTGGTTCTGATTCTTTGCTTATTATAAGTTATTATCCTGTTGGTTTTATAGTCCTCTTGATCTCTAGACCATTTCTTTTTCTTACTGTAAATGAGATCTTTTTCAAATCTTTCCACTCTGTTGTTTATTTGCTCATCTTTCTCTTTAAATGAAGACTGTTCTTTGAATCTTAAAAGATCATCTTTAACTTGTTCAATTTTGGTAACTGTGTGGTCTACTTTCTCATTTCTATAGTTAACAAGCAATTTCATAACTGAGAGGGAACGGGTGTCCAAAATCTCATCCCACTGTTTTTGGATGTTGGGGTTGTCGTTATTAGACAGATGCTTAATCACCCTCAAACCCCTGGGGATGATCTTGGCATCTATGTATTTTTGTAAAGAGATGCTGTCCCACCAATTACGCATTTCATCCTTCAACAAATCTTCTAATTGGTAGAATAATTTGATCATATCAGGGTTGATGTGGGTTTGGGCAGTCTCATTATCTCCATCATACGAAAAAGTGGATAAATATTGGTCGCGTCTGTTCTTTCTATCATGGTAGCTCCTAAACTCAGCCATGGCAGACTGCACAAGATATACTAAGTAGTATCTATATAAATTTCTATGTACTTAACAAATCTTTAAGCTGCCAGGATAAAGCAAACTGTAGTAGAATAAGAGTGAACAAATCGGGATATTAGTCACCGATTTATAATCCGGCGCTATAATGTATGAGTATAAATATACCAATGTATATTAGTGATTATTGGCAGCTGAGTAAAAGCAGCTTGCTAAGCTGCAATTGAAATAAAAAGGGGATTACTCTGCGCTCTAGACCACTTTGCAAATTATAAGTGTGTAGTCCACCATGGAGAGGGATTGACTCAGTGATACTTGAATATAGGCAAATCAGTTTATAAAACGGCAAATATAGAAAACATGTATAACATACAATAAACATAAATTAGTAACTAGTTAGTCGCTCTATAACAAGAGCTATTGATTAGCAGACATAATTAAAAATGCATGCAATATAAATAATTAATCAATCTGGGCTCTCTCAGATGGTAAGAATAATAATCAAAAACACTGGCATCCCAGTGTATAATAATGTGAATGTCCTGCAATAAATGATCTCAGTCACATTTGGTATATTGGTAATAAAGTGCAGTCTTTAATAGTTACCCTCGTGCTGGTTCCTGTATTAAATGTAGTCAGGGACCTTTCTGGTGGTGAATTGCATGTGGTATAAGCAATGTGCTATCATATAGCTGCTGCAGTTAGATGTCGGCCGCTCCGTTTAGTAGACACTGCACGTCTCCAAAAGGTGTAATAGGCGCTGGCCGCCGATGTTTCAATAAAGCCTCCGGGGATCCTTCTGTGGCTGGTAAATAATTTGACCTCACTGCGGGGGTCCGGCAGGATACATCCGGCGGTAAACAGAGATGTCATACGGCAGAGTGCTGAGATTTGTAAGGCGCCGTGAGCTGTTCGGGCTGGCGTGTAACGGCAACTGGAGAGCTCAGTATGAGAGAGTGGGCGTCAACGCGTTTTGTGTCCTAGCACCGGACACTTCCTCAAGACGGATTCCTCCCCTCTACAAACTCTGGAATTTATACCTGTCTAATGACTTTAGACTGATCAGATGTGTCTGCTTAATTAGTTAATGATTTTATAACCTTGAAAATGCTTATCTATCACATTTTAATGTGTTTTAAAAAACAAAACAGCTTGTTAAAAGTATAATACTATATATAAAAGACGAACTGAGTCAATCTCACAAACATACATTGTTTCAAAGTAACCATAATAGTTTAATTGTAATAAATATAGTCACAAAGTGACACACAGTGTTGCTTGTGCTAAACTCTGCTGGGCAATAATAATTTATTTATTACTAAGAGTAATGAAATGAGTAGTCACCAGCAACACTGGTAATAACACAAGTATTTATAATAATAACAACAGTAATATAAAGAAAATCTTTATCAAAACAATAAAAATAAAAAAAGTGTGTGTGTGTATATATATATATATATATATATATATATATATATATATAAATAAATAATAAAAATAAATAAATTATATAGTAAAAAATATGTAAATGTAATATTTATGAAAGTAACCACAGAGATATGTGCACTAAGGGAACAACCCCTAACATCAATGGTCAATTAGATCTTATCTGATTATATTCTTTCTGAGTTAAGGCCCATATAGACGGGCCGATGCAGGAGAGATGTGTGCTGAACGAACCGCTCAGCACACATCTCTCCCGCCGCTCAGCACAGCGCGATCTGTGCTGAGCGTGCAGGGGGAGACGGGGGGGCCTGCAGGCCAATCTAGCAGCAGCGATAGCGATGTGTGGTGCCGCGCATCGCTATCGCTGAGGGGGCTACACACGGAGCGATCATGCTGAAATTCTAAGCAATATAGTCAGATTGCTTAGAATATCGCTCCGTGAGTACCCCCCTTTAGAGTATTACTTCCAGGTAATATAAACATCTTTGTATTTAGACTCCTAACAATTGAAGGGACAAACTTACTGTCCTCCTATAAAACCCTCCTGGATTTCAAAACACCTTGTCAGAAAACCGAAAGGAATAAAAGAAGATCAACAGTTTATCATATGCAAAATTTAACTAACGCAGAGAGGAATGCAATTAAAATCTTTAAAAAAGACCTCTCGCTGGTTATAAAACCAGCAGACAAAGGGGGAGGGATAGTCTTGCAGTCAAGAGCTGACTATGTTGCAGGAGCATACAGGCAGCTCAATAATATGGAGTATTATCAGACCCTGCAGACTATTCCTACCACCCTCTTCTTATCTGAACTAAAATATATATTGCTAAAAGCAAAATTTGATGATGTGATATCTGAAAATGAGTATTATTTTCTGTTGCCCTCACATCCCATCACTCCAATTTTTTATCATTTGCCTAAGATACATAAAGATGTGTTACACCCACCTGGGAGGCCTATTATTTCGGGAGTGGAATCACTAACATCTAATTTATCTCATTTTGTGGACATCCATTTACAGGGTCAGGTCGTCACTTTAAAATCTTATATTAAAGATACTCATTTTATACTACAGCAAACAGTAGGTAGGGGGTGGACTAATAACTGGGGTTTTCTAACCCTAGATGTCCAATCACTCTACACAAATATACCCCATCAAAAAGGTATCGAGTCTGTCAAATACTATCTAGACAGAGATCCCACTATTAAACAAGGACGACGTGACTTTGTTCTGGAAGCCATACTTTTTATTTTAACTCACAATAATTTTTTGTTTGATGAACGTTATTACTTACAACGCCTTGGGACGGCCATGGGGACCAGGTTTGCACCTAGTTTGCCAACCTCTATATGGGTTGCTTCGAGGAAGAGTACATCTGGAGCGGCCCGTATAGAGAGAACCTGGTCCTCAATGGCCATTACAGTGACAATTTGTTTATTATTTGGAATGGGGGACACCAAAAAGCACTTGATTTTGTAAATTTTTTGAATGATAACACATATAATTTAAAATTAACTTATAATTTTGATTTTGTCACTACTCACTTTTTAGATATCACTTTCTCAATTTACAATGATGAGATCATATCCACTAATTTCATTAAACCAGTAGGCGCTGGAAACTGTCTCCACTATTCAAGTGTACACTATAGACCATGGGTGAAAAATATCCCAAAGAATCAAATCATTAGAATGAGTTATTGTTCCCAAGATTCTGCATTTCTATCACAAGTGAATGACCTGCTGAAACAGTTTTGCGAAAGAGGTTATCCATCTCACCTAATAGAATATTCTTGGGGGTTTGCCAATACTTTAGTAGAGGTTGACTCCGACAAGTAACCTAAAAATAAGAATCTTGACCTTAAGACCAAGAAAAATAACACAAAGGGAGACAATATAGTTGTTGAATACTCTATTAAATTCATCTCAAAATTCAATAAGAAATCTAATGCTATTAAAAAGATTGTTCAAACGAATTATGAAATAATCAAACAAGATCCGATTTTGAATAAATGTTTAGCTGGAAAACCTATGGTAATTTTCAGAAGGAATACCAATCTAAAAGAATTGTTAGCTCCGAGTTATCTGAAACCAATAAACACCGATGCAACTCCAACTTGGTTACCAAAGAAACCGTTAGGGAGTTTTCGATGTAATAAACAGGTTTGTCTAACTTGTAAACACATTAAGAACAAAATCTCATGTGTTACCTCTACAGATGACGGCAATACATTTCAGATTGAACAGTTTATTAACTGTGACTCAGAATACTGTGTCTATCTACTACAGTGTCCATGCTCCCTCCAATACGTAGGGAGAACCACCAAGTCTCTAAAATCTAGATTCAGAGAACATAGACTTAACATTATTTCAAACTCACAGTGTATCTCGCCATTTCTCCAGGGTACATAATGGTGACCCATCATCTTTAACCATTTTAGGTATAGAGCAGTTCTCCAGTACAAAAAGGGGAGGAGATAGATTCCGGAAACTTTGTATAGGGGAATCCTCATGGATTTTCAAGTTAGACACTCTTTACCCCGAAGGACTAAATGAAGCATTAGACTACATCTGTTTAGACTAAGGAGTGGGTGGTATATGTCTACCTTGATAATTCTGTTTATTTTGTGTTTGTATGTGTGCATATTTATATAGTTGCACATATACAGACATGCATATATTTATATTTTGAATCTGAATATGATCCTCATTCAAGATAATTTATAGGAGGACAGTAAGTTTGTCCCTTCAATTGTTAGGTGTCTAAATACAAAGATGTTTATATTACCTGGAAGTAATATTCTATCTCAGACAGAATATAATCAGATAAGATCTAATTGACCATTGATGTTAGGGGTTGTTCCCTTAGTGCACATATCTCTGTGGTTACTTTCAGAAATATTACATTTACATATTTTTTACTATATAATTTATTTATTTTTATTATTTATATATATATATATATATATATATATACACACTTTTTTATTTTTATTGTTTTGATAAAGATTTTCTTTATATTACTGTTGTTATTATTATAAATACTTGTGTTATTACCAGTGTTGCTGGTGACTACTCATTTCATTACTCTTAGTAATAAATAAATTATTATTGCCCAGCAGAGTTTAGCACAAGCAACACTGTGTGTCACTTTGTGACTATATTTATTACAATTAAACTATTATGGTTACTCTGAAACAATGTATGTTTGTGAGATTGACTCAGTGCGTCTTTTATATATAGTATTATACTTTTAACAAGCTGTTTGTTTTTTAAAACACATTTAAATGTGATAGATAAGCATTTTCAAGGTTATAAAATCATTAACTAATTAAGCAGACAGATCTGATCAGTCTAAAGTCATTAGACAGGTATATATATTCCGGAGTTTGTAGAGGGGAGGTATCCGTCTTGAGGAAGTCTCCGGTTGCTAGGAGACGAAACGCATTGACGCCCACTCTCTCATACTGAGCTCTCCAGTTGCCGTTACCCGCCAGCCCAAACAGCTCACGGCACCTTACAAATCTCAGCACTCTGCCGTATGACATCTCTGTTTACCGACGGATGTATCCTGCCGGACCCCCGCAGTGAGGTCTAATTATTTACCAGCCACAGAAGGATCCCCGGAGGCTTTATTGAAACATCAGCGGCCAGCGCCTATTACACCTTTGGAGATGTGCAGTGTCTCCTAAACGGAGCGGCCGACATCTAACTGCAGCAGCTATATGATAGCACATTGCTTATACCACGTGTAATTCACCACCAGAAAGGTCCCTGACTACATTTAATACAGGAACCAGCACGAGGGTAACTATTACAGACTGCGCTTTATTACCAATATACCAAATGTGACTGAGATCATTTATTGCGGGACATTCACATTATCATACACTGGGATGCCAGTGTTTTTGATTATTATTCTTACCATCTGAGAGAGCCCAAATTGATTAATTAATTATTTACATTGCATGCATTTTTAATTATGTCTGCTAATCAATAGCTCTCGTTATAGAGCGACTAACTAGTTACTAATTTATGTTTATATTAGGTTATACATGTTGTCTATATTTGCCATTTTTATAAACTGATTTGCCTATATTCAAGTCTCACTGAGTCAATCCCTCTCCATGGTGGACTACACACTTATAATTTGCAAAGTGGTCTAGAGCGCAGAGTAATCCCCTTTTTATTTAGTTTTTATTTCAATTGCAGCTTAGCAAGCTGCTTTTACTCAGCTGCCAATAATCACTAATATACATTGGTATATTTATACTCATACATTATAGCGCCGGATTATAAATCGGTGACTAATATTCCAATTTGTTCACTCATTTTCTTATGTAGCGCGGCATATTTACAGTTGAAAACAGTGATAGAACAAACAGGGTAATAACTACAGACATAGAGGTAGGAAGGCCCTGCTCAAAAGCTTATAATTTATAGGGAGAATAGGCATTAATACACAAGGACAGGTGCTATATATTGCATAATGGTCCAGTTAGATTGCAAATGGCATTGTACTGTGATTTGGGTTATATTATGATTTCTTATAATTGTTACTGGTTCTTGATGAGTATTCTTGATGAGTATTCTTGATGGGGGGGGAGGGGAGGAATTCAATTAGCCCTGTTAATTTAATGGGGGGTGAAAAAGGGGAGTAGCCTCAAGCTTTAACGCCTGGGGCTATTCCCTTTGGAGACCCCTTTTCTCACCCGATAAATGAACCTGTTTTCAGGTGTTAATACATAGGATCCAGGATACGTTTCTGGACCTATGAGTTAACACAATTGCAGCACCCGAAAACAAGTAACTTATTGAATAGCCCTAAGGGATCAAGTAGCCCGTGGTAAATTACTGCAGCTAATTGAATTCCCTCTTAGTGTGATATGGATTAATATATATTATATATTTATTTGATTTACTTGACTGATTTAACCACTTAACTGACGATTTTTCCCTTCAAAAGCGTTAACATTATTTTTTAAAATTTATTTTATTTAATAAAGTTGAAAAAGTATTTTTTTAAATATTTAAACATTATATTATGCACATCTGCAGAACAGATCTCCTCGTCAAAAATGGGGGGACAGGGTGGGACGGCGCAGTTACATGAAATCTGACCATGCCAGTTAAGTTTCTTTTTGCCATATTGATTTATGCCACTTGATTTGGATAGAAGAGTCTGCATTGTAAATCACCCTTACCTAATGAGCCTCATAACAACAACAATATATATGATATATTGTAACAGTCTTAATCCTTTATGAAAAAGTATTCTTAGTTCAATGATTCAGATAATACATTCAATATATTTTGTTGATGTTAAAACACTTACCGTATGTTTTATTGGTATACGTTCAGGATCCCAGCTGTCGGGATGCCGGCAGCTGTAATACCAGCACCGCAATCCCGACAGCCGTCAGAACACCACTGATCCGACCGCCGGCTTTTCATACTGAATCCATTTATGTGATACCCTGCATGTTTTATGGGTAAGATTGGAAAAAAAAAAAAAAAAAAAGAACAATGTATGGATATTAAAAACAGACAGGTGTAATTGTTTAATTAACAATCGCTTGCAATTACTGCTTTGTTAACAATTTTTAAATGGAGCACAGTTTTACCCCTGGTCATGTTTTTTGAAGAAACTGCAGTCTCACATACTGTATATGGAGAAATGCATAAGGTATTAAAGTGAGCTGTCATTTCATCTTTGTACTTTTGTTAATGTTATAATGTCGGTGGTCAAAATACAAACCGCGGCATGCCAATGCTCAGAATCCTGACAGGGGAAGGTATACTTACCTTCCACCAATGCCCCCTAACTCTATTCCTTCATTCTAGCAGCCCTAACTTAACCCATCCTAAGGCCTAACCCTAACCCTCCCTGGGGGTGCCTAAACCTAACCCACACACACACACACACACACACCGCATCCTAACCCTCCTCCAACAACATAAACCTAACCTAAACTCTGTGTCTCTCAGCTTCCCACCCGTCACTCTGTTTCTCAGCCTGCCCCCACCCTTCACTATGTGTTTCTCAGTCTACCCCCTTCATTCTGAGTTCTTCAGTCCCCCCCTCCCTTCATTCTATGTCTCTAAGGCTGCCCCTCTTGACTATATGTCTCTCAGCCTGCCACCTCCACTCTGTGTCTCTAAGTCTCATGCTCCCTTTATTCTGTGTCTCTCAACCTGCCTCCCCCCTTTTATTCTGTGTCTCTGAGCCTGCCCCCTTCACTCAGAGGATTCAGTATGTAATCCTGATGGCTGGGATGCAGCATTGATTGCCACATCGGATATCTTAGTGACTCCGTGGTTGCTCAGAATATCCGTCACAAGTAAGCTACTGAAGCCCTTACAGCTGCATTCAGAGATGCAGTTGCAGTTTGAAACAAGCCTCTGAAGCGATCATGACACGCCTGTGTCTGAGTCACCACCCCATGTCACTTCCTAAACACAGCCTGTCAATTAATCTGCATCCAAATTCACATTGTGACCAGCTACACAAGACCATCGGGACACATGCAGTGAGACTCAAACGCATGCGCAGTACAACAATATTCACCTACGCAAACATTGGAATTGAAAAAAGTTGGTATCTACCACTCAGTCAGCTGTATACTCTGTTGGTGTTATATAATTTTACCCAGGAAGAGAGAGCAATATGGCTGTTCATCACATACTGTACAAATATGTTATGCAAAATAAGTAGTACTCTAACTTTAAAAGAATACTTTTTTGCAAAAACATTTTTACAAAAAGGTTAAAATAAATGTAATGTGTTGTTCTTGTCAGTGTTTTGTATAAAAGTGTCATGATTCCCTCGTCTTTCCTATTCTTTCCTATTCTTATAAACCTACCCTTGAACGTAACACTCTCTCCAGCTATCGACCCATCTCTTTCTTCCCTTTTGCCTTCAAACTCCTTGAGCGTATTAACAACCGCCTAATTGACTTTCTTTATTTCCACTCCCTGCTTGACCAATTTCAGTCTGGCTTCCGTCCTCTTCACTCCACTGAAACTGCTTTCATGAAACTCTTCAATGACCTCCATGCTGCCATATCAAAGGGCAGTGGCATCACAATGGGTGCGGCCCACACCTGGGTGTCACCCGTCGAGGAGTGACAGACAACAAAGTTCCGACTCATCTTCAGTGACATCTGCTGCTTTTGACACTGTGGACCACCCTTTCCTCCTGCAAATCCTTCACTCCATTGGTCTGTGTAATACTGCCCTCTACTGGCTGTCCTCCTATTTCTCCAATCGCTCCTTCTCTGTCTCCTCCATTCCTTCCCTGACCTCTCCCCCTCTCTCCTCACTCATATCTCCAACTGTCAATCTGCTATCTCTTCCTGGACATCCCAGCGCTATCCTAAACCTAACATGTCTAAGACTGAGCTGATAATCTTCCCACTCTCCTGCATAACTTCAATTCGCCTTTACCTAATGAGCCTATATTTAATATCTTGTCACAGTCTCAATCCTTTATGAAACATTATTTTTACTTCCACAATAATTTCATTATCTATTGATGGCACAACTATCTCCTCTAGCCCCCAAGTACGCTATCTTGGAGTTATCCTTGATTCCTCCCTCTCCTTGAAACCACACTTTCAGTACCTCTCACAGTCCTGTCATTTCCATCTCAAAAATAATTCCAAAATCAGACTCTTTCTCAAACTAGATGCTACTAAGACCAAAATGCACTGATCATCTCCTTATTGGACTACTGTAATCTACTCCAATTTGGCCTCCCTGACAAAGAACTTCAATCTATACTCAATTCTGCTGCCTGGCTCATCTTCCTCTCCAAACGTACTACATCCACCTCCCTCTCTTACAAGCCCAATACTGGCTCCCCTTCCAATCCATTTCAAGCTTCTTACACTCACTTAAAAATCCCTTGCTCACTTCTCACACATTTACATATTTGCCCTTGTCTCCCTCTACACTCCCACCCACCATCTTTGCTCTACAAATACATGCTGCCTTTTCTGCCAACCAATTACTTCTTCCCATTCCTGCCGCCAAGATTTTGGTCATGGTGCTCACTGTCACGATCCTTGCACGATACGCCAATCTGACAGCGCTGCCCATGATACCTTACTGATTACCTCAGCATGTGTGGTAAATCCATGTGGTAACTGCCACCAGCAGAAGTACCAGTCATTCCGCCAGCCAGGCTAAGCAACTTTGAGGGAGCATGCCCAGGACGAGCTTCTACTCTCACCTGCACATAAAATTATTAATATGTGCAAATTAGGTAACCTGACCGCTCCAAGCTTTGGGTTTGGAAAACACAAATTCCAGAAATGAGATTAAGAATTTTTACTCCAAGTAAAAACTTCAACGCTCATTGGGGGTAATTCCAAGTTGATCGCAGCAGGACATTTTTTAGCAGTTGGGCAAAACCATGTGCACTGCAGGGGAGGCAGATATAACATGTGCAGAGAGAGTTAGTTTTGGGTGGGGTGTGTTCAATCTGCAATCTAATTTGCAGTGTAAAAATAAAGCAGCCAGTATTTACCCTGCACAGAAATAAAATAACCCACCCAAATCTAACTTTCTACACATGTTATATCTGCCTCCCCTGCAGTGCACATGGTTTTGCCCAATTGCTATCAAAAATCCTGCTGCGATCAACTCAGAATTACCCCCATTGTTACAGAAAAAAAAAGTTACAAGAATATAATAGTTGGAAAGTCACACACGTAAATACAATTTCAAATAAAATAAATAGAATAGGGAAATAAACAAAACAAACCAATCCAGTCTCTTTGGATTCAATAGTTATGGGATGAGGCCTCCTGTTGATGACTTATGGAACATCGATATCCCACGATAGCCTCATGCAGAGTGAGCACCTTCTGGCCCGTGTTCCTCATATTTAAACACCCCCCAGCCCACGCCTTTAGGATTCCTTTTAACCCGTTCAAAGCCAGAGTGAATGGAGTCTCAGCTTACACTGTGATGTCTTTTTAGAAATACTAGCAGGCCAAATTGCCTTATCTGTTAATTGTTTGTTTGAAGCTCTGAGCTAGGGTTTGCAACTGCAGAATTCAGGCCTGGATAAATATCCTTTACAAACTGGTCAGGAAGGGCTTAACACCTTTCTGGCCATAGCTCTGGTTCTGGGATAATTAAATTAGCTCTGGTCAGGAAGAATTTCACACCTGAGTAACCAGTGTGTCTTTGATGTTCTGTGGCTATAATCAAATACCAGCAGATCAATTAAGCTTCTACCATCTCACATGCAAAGACAATAAACTGGTATCATACACTGGTACATTGACACATCAGAATATTGATATCACATACATTGATGTTAACAGGCCTATTCCTACTTGAAATAGCTTGGATCATGACACTCCACTACCTCTGGAATGCTCTACCACTCCCTATCAGACTGCCCACCTCTCTACAAAATGAATGTCAAATGGGCTCTCAAGACCCACTTCTTCATCAAAACCAGCCATCTCTCATCCTAACCCTCTGTTCCATGCTCACTTCTACCCCATCTGTGTCACCCCTGTCTGTCTGCCCCTTTAGAATGTAAGCTCTCACGAGCAGGGCCCTCTCCTATCATGCATTTTTCTGCTCCACACTCCCTACAACAGCACCTAACCCTTGGTTAACATGCCAACATGAGGATTATTTCAGTGTCATGACCCCTTATGCAGTAATGTTTATATACCATGTATAAATTATTTATTTATGTACTTTGTTAGGCACAGCAGAAACCTGTGGCATAATATAAATAAATAATCATAATAATGATAATAATGGTGGTTTGATTATCCAGTACAGTTTTGCTTAGTCTTTTTTTTTTTTGTCCATTTGTAGATTGGAAGGGGGCAGAGAACACTTGTTGCCCATTGACTATTACTTCCCGCCACAGAAGACATGCTTGATCTGTGGAGATGAAGCATCTGGATGTCACTATGGAGCCCTCACATGTGGTAGCTGCAAAGTCTTCTTCAAGAGAGCAGCTGAAGGTAGGGATTACATATTTTCTGTGTTTATTCTAAATTTGGAAGTTTACAGCCACAAGAATACAATAATCAATACAATTGGGAGACATGACCTGTGTACAGGAACAGAAGGACTAACACATAGCATTCTGCCACATAGGGAGAATAAGTGAATAGATAATAAAAAGGATAATAAATGTGGCAGAACAAAGAAAACAAAACAAATATTTAAATATACTTTAATACAAAACACAAGTAGCGGCTCAGCGGTAGTCAAGGACTTGAAACATGCATATCTGCTAGGTAGCACAATAGAAAGAACATTAATGGAAAGAAGTAAACAGGTAATTTCACCATAAAAGCAGGTGAGTAATATCACACAGAGTGCCTAATTCAGATTTGGATGTAAACACGATGGTTTACATACAAATCAGATGGAGTGGGACCTGTTCTGTGAAGGCTGACGGTGCCTAAAAACACAGTGAATCGCGACCAATGGGCGCAATGGTGATTCAACCTGCGTCCTCAAACACATAAGTTAGGTCTCGCAAATGCTTACAGGAGGTGTCTATCTTCTACAGATGCCTCCTGCTGCATTTTAATTTTTTTTTCTCTAACGTCCTAGAGGATGCTGGGACTCTGTAAGGACCATAGGGATAGACGGGCTCCGCAGGAGACATGGGCACTTTAAGAAAGACTTTGGATCTGGGTGTGCACTGGCTCCTCCCTCTATGCCCCTCCTCCAGACCTCAGTTTGATACTGTGCCCAGTGGAGACTGGGTGCTTTCAGGGAGCTCTCCTGAGTTTCCTGTAAAAGAAAGTATTTTAGTTAGGTTTTTTATTTTCAGGGAGCCTGCTGGCAACAGGCTCCCTGCATCGAGGGACTGAGGAGAGAGAAACAGACCCACTTCTCTGAGTTTCAGGGCTCTGTTTCTTAGGCTACTGGACACCATTAGCTCCAGAGGGATCGGTACGGAGGTCTTACCCTCGCCGTCTGTCCCAGAGCCGCGCTGCCGTCCTCCTCGCAAAGCCGGAAGAGAGAAGCTGGGTGAGTATGTGAGGAAAAGACTTCAGAGGCGGCAGAAGACACCTTGATCCTCATAGAGGTAACGCACAGCAGTGAAGCTGTGCGCCATTGCTTCCTTTCACCTCACACACTTCGGTCACTGTAAGGGTGCAGGGCGCAGGGGGGGGGGCGCCCTGGGCAGCAATAAACACCTCCTGTGGCAAATACACATATATACATGTACAGCTGGGCACTGTACATGTATAAAAAGAGCCCCCGCCATGTTATTAGGAAATTTGAGCGGGACAGAAGCCCGCCACCGAGGGGGCGGGGCTTCTCCCTCAGCACTCACCAGCGCCATTTTTTCTCCACAGCACCGCTGAGAGGAAGCTCCCCGGACTCTCCCCTGCTTGACACACGGTAAAAGAGGGTTTTAAAGTAGAGGGGGGGGCACATAATTGGCGCATATACATGCTACAAAAGCGCTGCTGGGTAAACATTCTGTGTTTTTTCCTGGGTCATATAGCGCTGGGGTGTGTGCTGGCATACTCTCTCTCTGTCTCTCCAAAGGGCCTGGTGGGGAACCTGTCTTCAGAAAAGAGCTTCCGTGTGTGTGTGTGTGTGTGTGTGTGTGTGTGTGTGTGTGTGTGTGTGTGTGGTGTGTCGGTACGCGTGTGTCGACATGTCTGAGGTTGAAGGCTCACCTAAGGAGGAGGGGGAGTGTATGAATATTAGGTCTCCTTCGGCAGCGCCGACACCTGACTGGATGGATATGTGGAATGTTTTAAGTGCTAATGTTAATTTATTACACAAAAGATTAGACAAAGCTGAAGCTAGGGTACAGTCAGGGAATCAACCCATGTCTGTCCCAATGTCGCCGGGACCTTCGGGGTCTCAGAAGCGCCCACTATCCCAAATAGTGCACACAGATACCGACACGGATTCAGACTCCAGTGTCGACTACGATGATGCAAAATTACAGCCAAGGGTGGCTAAATGTATTCGATATATGATTATCGCAATTAAAGATGTTTTGCACATCACTGAGGAACCCCCTGTCCCTGACACGAGGGTACACATGTATAAGGGAAAGAAACCTGAGGTCACCTTTCCCTCTTCACATGAGCTGAACGAACAAAAAAGCGTGGGAAACTCCAGACAAAAAACTGCAGATTCCCAAAAGGATTCTAATAGCGTATCCTTTCCCGTCACAGACAGAATACGGTGGGAATCCTCCCCTAGGGTAGACAAAGCTTTGACACGCTTATCAAAAAAGATAGCGCTCCCATCCCAAGATACGGCTACCCTCAAGGATCCTGCTGACCGCAAGCAGGAGGTTACCTTGAAGTCCATTTACACACATTCTGGTACGTTACTCCGACCGGCAATTGCGTCGGCCTGGGTTTGTAGTGCTGTAGCAGCAAGGACAGATTTTTTATCAGCGGATATTGAGACCCTTGATAAGGATACAATTTTAATGACCCTAGGGCATATAAAAGATGCTGTCTTATATATGAGGGATGCTCAAAGAGACATTAGTTTACTGGGTTCCAGAATAAACGCTATGTCCATTTCTGCTAGGCGAGTATTATGGACCCGACAGTGGACGGATGATGCTGACTCAAAGAGGCATATGGAGTTTTTGCCTTACAAGGGTGAGGAATTGTTTGGAGAGGGCCTCTCGGACCTCGTCTCCACAGCTACGGCAGGTAAATCGAATTTTTTGCCTTATATTCCCTCACAATCTAAGAAAACGCCTCATTATCAAATGCAGTCCTTTCGTTCAAATAAAAGCAAAAGAGTACGTGGATCATCCTTTCTTGCAAGGGGTAAGGGCAGAGGGAAAAAGCTGCACAACACAGCTAGTTCCCAGGAACAGAAGTCCTCCCCGGCCTCTGCAAAATCCACCGCATGACGCTGGGGCTCCCCTGAGGGATTCCGCTCCGGTGGGGGCACGTCTTCAACTTTTCAGCCACATCTGGGTTCAATCACAGGTGGATCCCTGGGCAATGGAAATTGTTTCCCAGGGATACAAGCTGGAATTCGAAGAGGTGCCTCCTCGCCGGTTTTTCAAATCGGCGCTACCAACTTCTCCCCTGGAAAGGGAGATAGTGTTACATGCGATTCAAAAATTGTGTCTTCAACAAGTGGTGGCCAAGGTTCCCCTGCTTCAGAGAGGGATGGGGTACTACTCAACCCTGTTTGTGGCCCCGAAACCGGATGGTTCGGTCAGACCCATTTTGAATTTAAAATCCCTGAACCTTTACTTAAAATGGTTCAAGTTCAAGATGGAATCGCTCAGAGCGGTCATCGCCAGCCTGGAAGGGGGGGATTTTATGGTATCGCTGGACATAAAGGATGCATACCTGCATGTTCCCATATATCCTACTCATCAGGCGTACCTGAGGTTTGCGATACAGGATTGTCATTACCAATTTCAGACGTTGCCGTTTGGGCTTTCCACGGCCCTGAGAATTTTCACCAAGGTAATGGCGGAAATGATGGTACTCCTGCACAAGCAGGGTGTCACAATTATCCCGTACTTGGACGATCTCCTCATAAAAGCGACATCATGGGAGAAGTTGCAGAACAGCGTATCCCTTTCACTGAAGGTGTTACAGCGACACGGCTGGATTCTCAATATTCCAAAGTCGCAGCTGAATCCTACGACTCGCCTGCCCTTCTTGGGCATGATTCTGGACACAGACCAGAAAAGGGTTCTTCTTCCGATAGAAAAAGCGCAGGAACTCATGACTCTAGTCAAGAACCTGTTGAAGCCGAAACAAGTGTCAGTACATCATTGCACTCAAGTCTTGGGAAAAGTGATGGCGACATACGAAGTCAATCCCTTCGGCAGGTTCCATGCAAGGACTTTCCAATGGGACCTATTGGACAAATGGTCCGGGTCACATCTGCACATGCATCAGCGGATCACCCTGTCACCCAGGGCCAGGGTATCTCTCCTGTGGTGGCTGCAGAGTGCTCACCTTCTAGAGGGCCGCAGGTTCGGCATTCAGGATTGTATCCTGGTGACCACGGACGCGATCCTCCGAGGTTGGAGAGCAGTCACACAGGGAAGAAATTTCCAAGGCCTTTGGTCAAGTCAAGAGACTTGTCTTCACAGCAACATCCTGGAACTAAGGGCCATATACAACGCCCTACGTCAAGCGAAGACCTTACTTCGCAACCGACCAGTTCTGATTCAGTCAGACAACGTCACCACAGTAGCTCATGTAAACCGCCAAGGCGGCACAAGGAGCAGAGTGGCGATGGCGGAAGCCACCAGAATTCTTCGCTGGGCTATGTAAGCGCACTGTCAGCAGTGTTCATTCCGGGAGTGGACAACTGGGAAGCAGACTTCCTCAGCAGACACGACCTGCATCCGGGAGAGTGAGGACTTCATCAGGAAGTCTTCGCACAGATTGCAAGTCGGTGGGGACTGCCCCAAATAGACATGATGGCGTCCCATCTCAACAAAAAGCTACAAAGGTATTGCGCCAGGTCAAGAGATCCTCAGGCGGTAGCTGTGGACGCCCTAGTGACACCGTGGGTGTTCCAGTCGGTCTATGTATTTCCTCCTCTTCCTCTCATACCCAAGGTGTAGAGAATAATAAGAAAAAGAGGAGTGAGAACAATACTCATTGTTCCGGATTGGCCACGAAGGACCTGGTATCTGGATCTGCAGGAAATGCTCACAGAAGATCCGTGGCCTCTTCCTCTAAGACAGGACCTGTTGCAACAGGGTCCCTGTCTGTTCCAAGACTTACCGCGGCTGCGTTTGACGGCATGGCGGTTGAACGCCGGATCCTAGCGGAAAAAGGTATTCCGGATGAGGTCATTCCTACGCTAATAAAGGCTAGGAAGGACGTGACATCTAAACATTATCACCGAATATGGCGAAAACATGTTTCTTGGTGTGAGGCCAGGAATGCTCCTACGGAAGAATTCCATCTAGGCCGTTTTCTTCACTTCCTACAAACTGGAGTGAATTTGGGCCTAAAATTAGGATCCATTAAAGTTCAGATTTCGGCCTTATCCATTTTCTTTCAAAAGGAATTGGCCTCTCTACCCGAAGTACAGACTTTTGTGAAGGGAGTACTGCATATTCAGCCTCCTTTTGTGCCTCCGGTGGCGCCTTGGGACCTTAACGTGGTGTTAAGTTTTCTTAAGTCACATTGGTTTGAACCACTTAAAACAGTGGAGTTGAAATATCTCACTTGGAAGGTGGTCATGTTGTTAGCCTTGGCTTCGGCTAGGCGAGTTTCGGAATTAGCGGCTTTATCACATAAAAGCCCCTATCTGGTCTTCCATATGGATAGAGCGGAATTGCGGACCCGTCCTCAATTCCTACCTAAGGTGGTCTCATCCTTTCATATGAACCAACCTATTGTCGTGCCTGTGGCTACACGTGACTTGGAGGATTCCGAGTCCCTTGATGTGGTCAGGGCTTTGAAGATTTACGTGGCCAGTACGGCTAGGATCAGAAAAACAGAAGCACTGTTTGTCCTGTATGCAGCCAACAAGGTTGGCTGCCCTGCTTCAAAGCAGACTATTGCTCGCTGGATCTGTAACACGATTCAGCAGGCGCATTCTACGGCAGGATTGCCGTTACCAAAATCGGTTAAGGCCCATTCCACTAGGAAGGTGGGCTCGTCTTGGGCGGCTGCCCGAGGGGTCTTGGCACTACAGCTGTGCCGAGCTGCTACTTGGTCGGGGTCAAACACCTCTGCAAAGTTCTATAAGTTTGATACCCTGGCTGAGGAGGACCTCCTGTTTGCTCAATCGGTGCTGCAGAGTCATCCGCACTCTCCCACCCGTTTGGGAGCTTTGGTATAATCCCCATGGTCCTTACGGAGTCCCAGCATCCTCTAGGACGTTAGAGAAAATAAGATTTTAAACCTACCGGTAAATCTTTTTCTCGTAGTCCGTAGAGGATGCTGGGCGCCCGTCCCAAGTGCGGACTGCTTCTGCAAGACTTGTATATAGTTATTGCTTTCATAAGGGTTCTTTTATAGTTTCGTCGGTTTTGGACCGATGATATGTTGTTGTTCATACTGTTAACTAGATAGTATATAACAGGTTATACGGTGTGATTGGTGTGGCTGGTATGAATCTTGCCCTCAGATTAACAAAAATCCTTTCCTCGTACTGTCCGTCTCCTCTGGGCACAGTTTTTCTAACTGAGGTCTGGAGGAGGGGCATAGAGGGAGGAGCCAGTGCACACCCAGATCCAAAGTCTTTCTCAAAGTGCCCATGTCTCCTGCGGAGCCCGTCTATCCCCATGGTCCTTACGGAGTCCCAGCATCCTCTACGGACTACGAAAAAAAGAGACTTACCGGTAGGTTTAAAATCTTGTTTTTTTTTTTACTTGGTCTGTTCCGTTCAAACTCGGAAGGGGTGGGGGTGGAGGGGTACAGAAAGAAGAAAAGGAAGAGTGTGGGAGGGGGGTACACGGTGGGGCGGGGAAGTCCAGGTATACAAAGCATTAGCATATGGTCTCACATAGTATCATGCAATATACAATACAGCATCCACAATTAGCCAGAAAAGTAGAAAATCACAAAAAGAGAAATAAAACAAAGGAATTGGTCAATCCGACTCAAATATCATGTTTGCCCCGGAATCCGAAGCCACATACTCTTGCCAACAAACCCATTTACCCACTGGGGGGTTACCTCCAAGAAAGGGCGGTAAGCCCATGGTTTCCATTTGAAGAGCATACTGTATTTTACGTACAATTTTAGAGAGTGTGTGTGGGGGGGGGGGGGCAGGCTGTTTCCAGTCTTGCGCAATGGCCGCTCTGGTGGCGATAAAAATATGACCGAGTATATAGCGGTCTCTAGGTGGTAAGTCTATAGGGTAGATATGTAACAGCGCCAGTGAAGGGGACAACTGGAGGGGAGCATGAAGAACAACAGACGCCAGGGCAAACACTTCACTCCTTAGACGGCGTATTTTCGAACAGGACCAAAATACGTGAATGATGTCAGCCCTTTCCGAGCAGTCCCTCCAGCACAAATTGGAAATCGTAGGCCAGATTCTATGTAATTTAACTGGAGTGTAGTAGAGATTATTCAATAGTTTAAAATGCATCTCTATGTGGTTCGTGCATTTGGACATCTTATGGGATGAGAGCAATATCGCCTCCCACTGCTGTGGGGAAAAGGTGCATGCTAAATCCACCTCCCACCTGGAGTGGGCCAATGATTTTCCTAGGCTCTGGTAGCCTTGTGCAATGGAATACCAAAATTTAATCGCTCCCCTACCGCTACCCTTCGCCAATCTCATTAATATGTCGGGGGCGGTAAATGCATGGTCCCCACAGATTTAATAGAAGATTTCAACCAGTGGGTAATACGAATATAAGTAAACAATTCTGCTGTGGGAAGGTCGAATAGACCCTGCAAGGCACTAAACGGGGTGATCATCACTCCATCTACCAATGGTGCGATAGAGACTATACCAGAAGTAATCCATTTTGTAAGGCTTAGATCTGGAATCAGTTTGGAAAAGGCCAACAAAGACAGATTGCGGGCTGGGAGAGAGACCACCTTAGTAGAGACCACAATGGAGTCCCATGCCACCAGGGAGCCTGTGATAGATTGGAGTGGTAAAGTAGGGGGAAGTCTTTATTGAAATGGAATCCACAGTAGATCCATCAAAGGGGTATGAACATATAACTCTCTTTCCAGGTCTACCCAACATTTCTGGCCTGTCGGCAGAGACCAATCACTCAGTTGGGCCACCAGGCAAGCAAATTGATATTGTCTGAGATCTGGAACTGCCAATCTTACCTGGCATCGAGGTTTAGATAAGTGTTTATAAGCTATGCAAGGGGGTTTCTTATTCCAGATGTATTTCAATATCAGTGTATGTATGCGACCTATGATTCGTAAGGGGACAATATAGGAGAGATACATCAATCTGGGGAGAATCAACATTTTAAAAGCTGCCACTCTACCCAACCATGATATCTCTAAGCCAAACCAGGATTTACATAAGGAATCTATATATTCAATCATAGGACTATAGTTAATCTCCGCCGTTGTGGACAGAGAGTTAGGTATAAGAATTCCGAGATATACAAGGGAGTCTTTCTTCCAATTATATTTATACCCGTGTTGGAGCGGCAGTAGTTTATCTGATTCTAGGTTGAATGGTAGGGCCTCAGTTTTGGACGTATTTAGTTTGTAAAATGAGGCTGCACTAAATCTGTCAATGATCTCGTGGAGGGCCGGGAGAGTGGACACGGGGTTGGTAATGAAAAGAAGTGCATCATCAGCAAATAAACTAACTTTATGTGTAGAGGAACCCACCACTATACCAGAACAAGCGGGGGCCTGTCGAATCGCTATAGCAAGCGGTTCGATAGCCAGAACATACATGAGAGGAGATAAGGGGCACCCCTGCCTCGTGCCATTAGAGATTTTAAAAGGGGAAGATGTGAAGCTATTACTAAACACTGTGGCGTTGGGTGCGCTATAGAACGCTGAGATAGACGACAGAATGGGGCCACGTATCCCAAACTTATCCAAAGTGTTATAAAGAAAACCCCAATGAAGCCTATCAAAAGCTTTCTCAGCGTCGAGAGAGAGGAAAATGGCTTCCTCTCTCTTAGAAGAAACAAAGTCGGCCAAATCAAAAACCCTCCTCGTGTTATCTGATGCCTGACATACTGTCACAAAACCTACTTGATCAGGATGGACTAAGGCTGGTATCAGTGGGGACAGTCTATTGGCAATAAGTTTAGAGTAAATTTTTAAATCTGTATTTAATAGCGCTATGGGCCTATAGTTCTGGCAGTGAGTAGGGTCCTTGCCAGATTTATGTATTGTAATAATGCGAGCTTGTAGCAGTTCCTCTGGCAAGGAACTACTAGCGGTGGCGTAATTATATAGAGCAGTAAGTGAGGGTTCAAGGTCTGAAGCGTATTTTTTATAAAAGGAATTTGTGAAACCATCAGAGCCAGGGGCTTTTTCCGATGGAAGTGACTTAATGACCGAGATTATTTCCTCCGAGTCCCAGGGTTCATTAAGGAAGTCTAACTGATCTGGGATCAGCTGAGGAAACCGTAAATCCACCAGAAAGGAAGATATCGAAGCAGGGGTCGGTTGGATAGTAGCAGTATCTGAGGCTAGATTATACAAGTTTTCGTAAAACTTAGCGAAAGCATTCGCTACATCAGCCAGGTTCAGCAATTTCTGTCCCGACGGAGTGTGAATACACTTAATTCTGTTTCTAATGTGGCGTAATCTTAGTTTCTGGGCCAGAAATTTGCCTGGTTTGTTGCCTAAGGAGTAGTAATTTTGCTGAAGTTTTGCATATGCCCGCTGCATACGTTGCAGAAACATTTTCTGAAGCTGATTCCTAAGGGATACTACCTCCCGTTTCAGACGACGGGAGGGTTGTGCTTTGTTAAGGGATTCTGCCTGTAATAACTGTGTTTCCAACGCTTCTTGTAAACTCAAAAATTGTCGTTTCAACCTAGCCCCTGTTTGAATAATTGTTCCCCGCATCACTACTTTCAATGCACACCAATGTATCAGAATGGATGTATCCGATGGGGAGTTAGTAGCGAGATATGTGGATAGCGAGTGAGCAATAGCTGATGACGCTTCTGGAGACTGTAAGACATATTCCGGCAATCTTCACGTCCTATGTGTACACTGGGGTTGGGAGCTCTTCCATGTCCACGTCACTGCCGCATGGTCCGACCATGAAATTGGGATAATAAGCGATCTATGTGTAAGTTGTAAGGACCATTTATCCACCAAGATCAGGTCAATACGGGAGTACGTGTTGTGGACATGGGAAAAAAATGTGTAGTCATTAACCGAGGGGGAATATACGCGCCATACGTCGCAGAGGTCATATTCCGCTGTTAAACGGGCTGAAGTAGCCTGGGAACGCAATCCCCTCTGGGTCCTTTTAGAGCGGTATGTTTTATCTAGTTTCTTGTCTGGGACTAGGTTGAAATCTCCCATCACTATTAATCTGCCTTTCCGTATCTTGTGGATAGTAGAAAATAACTTGCGGAGGAAAGGTAGTTGGTAAGTATTCGGGGCATACAAGGAAACCATTGTGACCTCAACATCTTCTAATTTCCCCACTAATATCAGGTATCTGCCCTCCTTGTCTGAAAATTGAGAGACTAGATCAAATTGCACAGAGTTATGGAAAAGGATAGCGACCCCATTTTTCTTAGAAGAATTATTCGCAAAATAGGCCAGTGGATATCAGGAGTTATGAAGGGACGGTGGAGCAGAGACCATGAAATGTGTTTCTTGGAGGGCAACAACTTTAGCTTTTTCCTTGTGGAAAGTGACTAGGGCTTGGCGTCTCTTACATGGGGAATTCAAACCATTAACATTTAATGAGAAGAATTTAACCATTGCTATAACCACAGAAGAGCCTTAGATAGACTATGTGACCTAACCCTCGGGTGGACTTCCATGAAAGGAGCAACAGGTGGGGGAGGGAGGAGGGCAAGAAAGATAAGTGAGAAAAACAGCCGGAAGAGAGAGAGAGAAAAAATCCAACAAAAAAAAAACCCTGGCCACAGTGTTTGCCACAAAAAACCATAGTGGCAAAACAAAAACCATTGGGGAAATAGGTTCGAATGGGTCTCGCATAGGTCCTCTCTATAGGCTCAGCCACCAGTACACTTACACCTAAAAGATAAAATCGTAAACACTACCTATCTAAACATCACCAATTTTGTCACACATAACTACGAAACTTGCAGTACTAAATGATATATCTGAAAACACATCAGCGTGGAAACGAACATTATCACACGTTAAAAAAGAAAACATATATAGCATAACAGCAAAAATGAAGAGCTAAAGCAAGGTGTACTGGGACCGCAACAGACATGTGAGTCTGGGTTACCACATTTAACCCTTAACACGCTCTATCTTCAAATACAAATCTAAGAGCATCCAAGCAAAAACACTCTAAACATCAGAACTGCAATTCAGGTATCCGACACCGGAGCAGGTGCTGCGGCCTTTGGCTGTGCAATTGGAATGTCCCAGTCGTCGAGTAGCTTCACTCCAGCGTCATAGGAAGAGACGATGTAGGACGAAGATTCATAGCTAATAATCAACTTGACTGGGAAACCCCACTTTTACAGGATGTTGTTGTCTCTGAGAGCCGATGTGATCGTGCGCAATGCACGCCTTTTATCCAAAGTAAATTGGGAAAGATCCGGATATATCTGTAGACCGCCCATAACGTCAGAATCCTCCGCCTGTCTGGTGGGTCTAAGAATGTCCTCCTTGGCGTGAAAAAAATGGACTCTTAATAGGACATCTCTCGGGAAGTTGGAGGAATAGCCGCTTTTTGGTTTAGGCAATCTATGGACCCGGTCTAGCAGCAAGTCTTGAGCAGAGGCTGTCGGAAGAAAAGTCTGAAACAATTTAGTGACATAACCCCGCAATTCTGATGGAGCGACAGAGTCGGGTATACCACGAATTTTGAGGTTGTTTCTCCTCGATCTGTCCTCCAGGTCTGCAATCTTCTCACGCATTGTAACGACATCATTTTGTAGTTCAGAGTGGGATACCAGCAGATCATTATGGGAAGCCACCAATTCCTGCATTTTTTCTTCAAGATGTTCGGTCCGTCCCGCTATGCCACTAAGATCAGCCCTAAGCATTTGGATTGAACAATCCACCCCTGATATGATATCTGAGCGAAACGCTGAAAACATCTTAAGCATCGTTTGAGTGGTAAGGGGGGCTTGGGGGTCTAGATTCATAGTCACAAAGTTCAAGAGAAGGAAGAAAGTGTCCTCAATGTGGTGCACAAAGAGTTATACAGTAGCTAAAATATAACTTTTATTAGTATACTGAATAAAAAATATTCATAAAAAGCGAAAATTGAGTTTAAAAATATTGAAAGTGTGAACAAAAAGAATGGAAATGTGTGTTAAAATGAATAGCTATATGTGAAATGACTATAAGATATTTCTCTAAATATTTCAAAAAGTGGAAGGAGAAAAGGGCCTATGTATTAAGATACAGTATTTGATCTCAGGCACAGTATAATCTCCTAAAGATGTTAACAATAATTGTATCAGTAGGATCTTATGGGCTCCTCTCGTTCACGTACAGTTATGTACCTTATTATACACCCAGATGGGCGGAGTCCCCAAAATCCTCATAAAGTGTCATATGCCCTGATCTTTTGACCTCACAGTTAGAATAATTGGCCACAAGGGGCAATTCTGTATTTATGACAGATTAATAAGTGCTAGAACCCACTTATTAGGTCTTATGTGGATATATGCTCAAGTGATAATTTAAATATATATATTTATTTGAGCCTCAGTCCACCTATGGAGCTGAAATCCCTTCTATCATATAAGTTCAAATGGCATAATTTGGGCTTTTCCCCATGTATATGTTATATCTATTTTTGTACCATTTGAGATGGAGGACGATGGGTAGTTCCCAAGTCTCAGGTTAGGCTAGTACACTGAGGGAGAGAAGTGTTGAAGTGAAATAAGAGTAAGTACACTCCTCATGAATGGAGTTAATTGGTATAAAAGAATGGAATATATATTATGCAAATTCTCTATTTGATAACCAAAATCAAGAGTCTAGGACGGTATTAGCACTTATATTTCCATTGTGACCAGACTGCATTGGTATCAAGAATTATGGGAAATGCATATATAATTCCTGTATGCTCAACACTTTCTATTCCTACCACTGTGGGGCAATGCGCACCAGATATGCCTAAACTGTGGGTCTAGGTATATTTACACATGATCCATGATAAAGTATTTGGTACAATTATAACACAGAGTAAGTAATTTTCACATATGCTATGGGTCTAGATTTATATCCAGGTCGGATGAAGGCTGGGAGGCTGAAGACTTCGGCAAGGACATGGGCGACCTGGTGTTTGCAGGTGACGTAGAGGCGAAGGGTCGGGAAGCATTGGAAGCTTTAGGATACTGTGCAGGCTTCCTGGGGGTCTTCCCCCCTCTCTTTGGAGGCATAATGAGAAAACTGGACTTCCCTGGAGATCAATTGAATGTGAAGACAGAGCAGAGCGGTTATGACTGTGAGAGCTGTATGGTTATTGCATAGGTAAGCTGAGCCGCACGCTATGGGGTAGAGCAACAATTCTTCAGAGCCGGAGACCCATTTAGAACACTATTAGTGGCAGGACAGAAAGGCAGCCATTCCTAGTGCAACTCAAATTTCCATCTGTCCTGCGGGCATATTGTGAGCAATCAAAGGGGGCTGCGCTGTGACCGTGTAGCAATATAGAATCAGAAGCATTGCTGAGAGGCAAAGAACAGGAATTGAAAAGAAGCCAACTTCTCACTATGAAAGCACTTCCTGTGCATCGACACTGCCACTGCCTCACATCTGCTCCCAGTCTCCTCCAGCCGGGCACAGACTTTCCCTCCCCACCAATCTCCCACAGTACCTCTATACAGAGATGTTGTTGATGAGGATGTAGGGGTGGAACTGTGGACTCTGGCCTCCTTGCAGCCTCTGTATAATCGCCAGACAGCCCAGGAGCAGGGTGGGAGGGCGGCAAAATGGCGGACTTCAGCCCCAGCCACAGGAGGTCAAATTCTGCTGTGGAAGTGTAGCGGGTCCCAGGTCAGCCGTGTGGGACGTAGCGGGGCTCAGCGGGTGCCCCCGGAGCACACAGCCGGAGCCGCAGCAGCGGCAACAAGCTCCGAGGACTGATGAGGAGGGAGCGCGCAAAGGGCGCAGCAGCACCGGAGGTCTGGTGGGCGGCAAAGAGGGACGAGCGCTCCCACGAGCGGCAGCTCCGGTCCGTCCTCGGCCTGGTACTGTGCGGGTGGCGGGCGGCACTTCACTCCCCTCCCGATGCAAACGCCGAGCCGCTTCTGAGGATGACGGGACTTCCGGTCTCGGGCCCGTCTGGAAACTGAGTCCCCGGCTCCCGTGTACGGACCAGGCCACAACCTGCAGAGGGGAGTAAAAAACCCCTCCCGGGTCCGCGAACCTGGCTCCACACCAGGGGGGGGGGGGGGGGACGGGGACAGACGAGCTCCCTGGCAGTATATTGGGGCTGAGGAAAGGGGAAACAGCACCGTGTAGCCGTAGTTACACTTATACAGGGCTGGAGCTTAGATGCACCACGACTCTCCTGAATGGCTGCCAAGCCACGCCCTGCTACTTTTGAATTTTCATTACACAGAATTGCACGGTCACTTTCTGGGCAATTCCTTCCAAACATGAATTAGGACCAAATTACGTTAAACTTACATGTACTAAAACTCCATAGAATATAGTAGTAGTGCTGCGGATACCCAAAGGTGCCATTCAGGCCAATGCAATACAAAACCAGGAGAATAGCAGGTATCATTGTGACAAATGTGAACTCAGCTCTAGGAAAATAAACAATGCAACTCATCTATACTAGAGGTGAGCTGTTCGGTTGAACACACCAAAACATTGGGGTTTTCAAGTCAAACCGAGTCCTAGTTTGGGTCACTGTGGTCGGACCTTGGATCTAAAAACCGAATCTTGCCTGTTATTGATGGCATGTAAGTTCATCCTTTGTGATTTATGTAACCATTTCACACTGGAAATGACTGGTAATTAATGTTATTGATGTTAATAATACTGTAGGAAATAAAACAGGTCCAATAATTGTGTGGTTTTAGCTGTTTTTAGCAATTTTAAAGGAATCCAAAACCAAATCAAAACACGTGAGGTTGGTTTTGCCAAAGAAAACCAAAACATGGGGGTCAGCGCACATCTCTAATATATATCCCAGCACCTAAAACCAGACCAATCTGCAGTCAACCTGCCTACGTAAGGCAAGTTTGTATCAAACAAATATCAGAGCAATAAAAATAAACTAACAAAGTATACACTAGCCAGTACCTGCAAAACATGGACATAAAAATATAGCAATGAACAACCACCCGCTGGTACTCCCCACCCTGTATGATCATACCCCAACTTATGGCATACCTGGATCCCATAATAAAACAACCACCCCTATCTACACAACACTACCTAGCCCCCCCCCTCTTCCCCAACACAAAAATGGAGGGCAACTACATCTGTGGGGAAGCAGTCAAAATACCTACAGTTGGGATCACAACAGTCAGAAGACCAACAGCGGGTCAGAGTCCTGACAGATCCCTTGAAATATTTACCCAAAAGCCATTGGGATTCTGGCCATCGAGATCTCGCTTTCGGTCTTCGGACTGTCGGAATCAGGCTGCCAGGATTTCATACCCAACACCATCCGTGAAAGGCAATGATACTCCCAGGCCGCGATCAATAGGCCAATAAGGAGACTCCCAAAAATAATAATCATAACTTTCTCACTGACTACAGAAGCTAAACAGACAAAAATCAAACAGGAAAAGAAAAGGACGGATCAACCATGGAGGCAATTGAATAACAACGAATGAGTTATACAGACAGGATATAACCGTAATATTAATAAAACCGTCACCCAGAATTTAAAAGCATGAGCATATAACAGTATATTAAGATAACAGATTAAACAGGAAATAAGGGTGATAACACAAATACAGTAAGATCAGTTAAGGAGAATCATTCTGTCCCCACGTCTATATGTCCGCAAAGTCCCGGGCACAGTTGAAAAGTTAAGAGCAGTCCCCTGAAACAACCCAGAAACAAGCAGAATATGAAGGTGGAAAGCTGTATTCGGGTAAATTGAGTACCAGACTTTTGAATCACAATAAAAAGAAATCTGAGAAGACTGCACTCTCTGACTGTTGAAATCCAATAGGCCTTTGATTCTGGCAGGGCAAAGAGTAGCATCAGGATCGTTACAAAGTGCAGATACCAGGCAACAGTTTTCCCCTCTCCCCTCCCCCCGGAGCAGAGCAGCACACACAGTCTCCAAAGCTCAGCAACAATGCCACAAAATGTCACTTAGGAGCTGATTGGGTGGTACTTTATATCTCTCCACTTTATTTCTCTCCAAGCTTGGATACATGTCTCCCTCAGTTTGAATGTATAACAGTGATCTGCAGCCTTGGGGCATGGAGTCTATTTCTAAATTCATCGGTTGTACAGATAATTAGTACTTCAGCGATGAAAGTTATCCAGTGATTAGAATGTTTTTAAACAGGTTCCACTTACCATTGATTCTAAATATGGAAAATTATTATTTACACTTATTTTAATACTATTGCTAACAAACAGAACTGACATTTAAAAGAAACACATTCAAATTCTCAAATTGCATTATGTGGTTTATTTTAAATTGAAGGAAGAACACAAATTTTAAAGCCACATTCATGTAATGATAAGTGTGAGGAACAGTAGTGCAGGTCAGTAGTGCTAAGATAATGTGTATCTTATGCTGATCTCAGAAAGAGGCATCATAGAGGCTGATTCCGAGGTGGGAGCAAAGCAAAGGAAAAGTAACTTTGTATCTGGAACAAACCATGTTGCAAATGTATGTATGTTGTTGCATGCAGATTAAATACTGGTGGCTTTTGCATGCTGGGCAGCTTTATTATAACATTGCAACTTAGATATGTGTTTGGACACGCCTCTTTCACATCTGAATCTCTCTGAACATGTTGCATCGGCCCCACCTGCAGCGCATCATGGCATTACCAAGGTGCAAAGTTACCTGTTAACTGCTCTTTATGCTGTGCTATCAACTTAGATTTAGCCCCTATATTCTCTATACAGTATGTTACAAGTGGGCACTGTGTGAAAATATGCGGTGTTGCTCTATTGTAATTTACCCTGGCAAGTTGAAATCCACTTCAATAAGTCTGGAACACTGAAATAGTGAAATTACATATACCTGTATTACAAATAGAGATGTGCGGATTTATCCGGATATTTCTTATTGGCCTTCCAAAACACATGATTGCCGGATAGCCAATAAGATCCAAGTAAATCCGATCTCTCCGCATCTCTAATTACAATATAATTTTAAAACATCAGCATTATTATTTGTTCATAAAAACAAATTTAGCAAGTTCTGATTTGCTTGTCCTCCCAGATTGCACCATTTACTCTTGATAAACTCCTGTTTGCATAGCTACACTGGATGGCTGTAAACTGTAATGACTGCACAGGTCCTGTGCTGTGACAACTGCCTGGGGCAAACACAGATACACCCATCCCTTTTGCGCCATATGCTTGGTATGATTCCAATACTGCATACTTTGTCCTGTTTCCTTTTTTTTCGTAATTTGTTACTTTCCCCCAAATCTAAGTCTTAGTACACATGTAGGGCCTCATTCAGAGATGTATGCAAAGCCGATGCTCGAAAATTGCTTGCAGTCCCTCCTTAGCAGCAGTATGATTGACATGCTGGGAACAGGGACCGTTCTGTAAAATGGGGGGGTGTCACCCCAGTTTTGTAGGTGTGCCGAGACCAGAGTCTACGTCTTTGGACACAGACTTTCTGGCCCAAGCTGGGCAGTTCCGCCGGCCATTCTGAGTGAGCAAATGCTTACTCAGATCACAGATGCTGGCAGGAGATGTCTTTTTCCAACAGACGCCTCCTACTGCATTGGCATATTAGTTGTGCTGTATTGCATAGCTGCTTTCATGTGCAATACCTTACAACTGTGAATCAGACCCATAGTTTACTTGGTACTTAAGATTAGTCTTTTTGGTTTAAAGGATTTGTTATAAAGTCACAAATAAAGCCTAACGATACATGACGCATGTCAC